>NC_088382.1:118723500-119083000 GCF_037993035.2 Macaca fascicularis | reverse complement strand
CCCAGGAACAGAGGTTTTTCACTCCACCAGGGTTGGAACTGAGGGGAGTATAAAAGTGCTCTGTTACCTGGTGCTGTACAATCAAGTATCAATGCTCTCTGGACATGGCAAATGTTCCTCATGAAGGGGCTTTCATGTATTACTTTGAGGGCTACCTTGTCAGGGATCACTTACCTACAATTCCTTTAAAGTTGTGACTATTTCCTTTGCAGCTGTTCGTGTGAACTTTTTCCGTAGCCCCTAGGCCTTCAGTGGTCCTTTCCCAATTTTCTTCGACTGCCCTTCTAGGTAGCTCTCCTGAACAAGGCTTAAGAACTCCAAAATGCTAGCAACCTCATGCTTTCTCTCTCTCTCTCCCCCTCTCTCTGTCTCTGTCTCTCTGTCTGTCTCTCCCTGAGACAGTGATCCATGTTGTATTGAAATGGTCTGTTTCCATTCTTTCCCCAAATATCCTGAAAACTCTTCGAGGGAAGGCATAGCATGTTATTTCTTGTAGCCTTCCTACTTACTAGAACACCGAATAGATACTGCTCACATGAATGAAATGCCACATTTATACCAAGATATTTGATTTTACCACCTAGTAAGTGTTTATATGTTTTCTGCTAAGTAAGATTAACAATGATCTGAAGTGAATGTACTAGGAAATGGTATACAAGAGATAAAGGTATGGGCTTTGTTGAATTCTCTCAGCTGTCCCAAATGTTTGCTGAGTGTCACTTGCTGGAAGGCTCTGGATATGGCTTCAATGTCTTTATTAGGAGTTCTGCCAAACTAAGTATTCCCTTTAGAATTTTCTGAGTAAAGAATTGCTATTTTCAATAGTATTAGAGAGTTCGGTTAACTAAGCTACATTAGTCTGTAGCTTTTTTGCATTCTCTAATTTATCTTCTTGAAAATAAGTCTGTTCTGTTCTGTTGTTGACTTCCCCACACTTTATGCTTCATTCATCCAGGAAACAGTGAATAAGCATCCACCAGTTAAAGGAACCCCTCAACCCTCAACTGGTGCCTGGGGTTGAGGGGAGTCATGCTCTTCGTAGTGGCAGTTTTGAGTGGGAAGGAGGGGTAGGCAGAGAAGAAGTTTGGACTTATTCCAAAAGATCATTCCAAGGACAAGAAAACTTTTCTTAGAATATTGGCCAGAGTTTGGCAGATCCAGAAATACAGGACAGTCTAGGATTCCTGGGATTACTGTGAATCTGAAAGACAGCAACTCAGTGTGAAAAATCTGAGATGAGATTGTCATCTCAGATTGTGTGAAAACAATCTTGTCTTTCCAAAATCATTAGAAACTAGAATGGCTTACATTGTTGGAAATCAAAGCCTTATAAATGGATAGAGAAAATAAGAACGCCCCCCCCCGCCGCAAGTATTAAAAAGAGTACTTAAAATGCTTCCAATCTGATGTAAAGAGCTTCTTAAGTCCGAACTTGACAAGCTCTTTCCATTATTTAAGGGATTCTAGGATTTGTTGGTACAATAACTTAGAGGTGTCATATCTACTTCCAAATAACAGATTTCTGGAAGTTTATTAAAATGAAATAAGAACATACCAATATAAAGAATCAAAACAAATTTATATTTTGAAGAAATCTGATTTTAGTGTTTAAAGCTAATTAGTACATTGTATATATTATAAAAATATTTTTAGTATATTTTCATGAAAATGCTATAGACTTTTGTCTGTTGCCCAAAAAAATAGCTAATAATTCTTATATTTTTGTTTTCAGCCTATTCTTCAGAACAGTCCTTTAGTAGCTTCCTGAAAAATGAAAACAATACAAAACAATTTTTAAGTAGTAATAGCATATAGCATAATTTAAAATATATTTCATTAATTTTAACTTTTCTCATTTTTATGGTATAGTTAGCAGTATTTCCAAGTTTACCCATTTAATGTTAGAATCAGTAATTTTTTTGTAGAAATTTATAGATTGTGGTGCTTATACAAGATTTTTTATTTTTCACATTCAAAAATGCACTTTTAAAATATAAGATCTTTTATTTAGTGAAACTTCATGATCCTCTTAAAAGTAATATATTATTAGTTCAGAATGCAAAGTTATAAAAGAACCCAGCATTTTAATCCATTAATAGTGTTTAAATTATCTTATATTCTAATTGAAAAATGGTAGTTTATTTAGTAGCAAAGGAGAAGCCATTGATTAATCTTCTTATTTGGAAAAGTTCCTGGAAAAAACTCAGGAGCTACATCGTTTACTAATTATTTGAGAACAGAATTATATTAATTTGGTAAAGTACCAAAGTTGTCAGGAGTAAGCAGGATGAGAGTCAATAAAGATTTTTGCACGTAATGAGGCAATGCAAAATTCACAAATATATATGGAGCAATACTTAGCTAATTAGACCTTGTATTTTAATGCTTCTGAGAAAAAAAATAAAATGAATTAAAGAAATGCTTGTCATTCTATTATAAAATAAACAATTGGTCTTACTTTTATTACTATTCTGGAGACAAGAAAACTGGCATAAAAGTAATGTAAAACCCCCTGTCTATACTCAGCTATAAGAGGCCAGGACAAGGTCTCTGCAAACCATGCTTCTCCTTTGACCACTGGACTCCAATTAATTTTTTCCATTAGGAGAGAAGAAAGGATTTCCTTCTTCTTGTTTTCTGGCTGTTCCTGAGACACCAGTAGTTTGTTTCAGCCTGCAGTTTGTTTTGTCACTTCTAGACCCAGCCTTGCTATGTCCCCTGATCCTTTATATTTAAATTTAAAATCTAGTCTTGGCTTTTATTGCTCAATATGATTTAGTATTATTTTAAATTGTTACCTCACCTCAAATTCTTCCTCAACTTTGTTATACAGTATCTCTTATGTGATTTTTTTCACTAAACTGTCAGAAACTATCCCTCATTAAATGAACTGAAAACTGATTAATATATTCCAATAAAAACTCTTTACAATTTGCCTACAATACCCCTACTCAACATCTCCCCTTAAGTCAGAGGTAAAGACTCAACTTTCACTTTCAAGATTTAAAATCAAACCACATTTTTAGTACTTATAATATGTAAGGCATACAGTCCTGTAAGTGCTCACAATTTGGTGAGGAAGATATATTTGAATATAAGCTTAATACTAGTACATTACAGAAAGGACTATAATAATGATACAAACACAAAGTGCAATTGGAGACCAAGGGAGAGGAGAATTAAATGTAGAGTGGGAAGGAAGAAGGGAAACCTGCTGGATGAGGTGGAATTTGAGCAAGACCTAGAAGGATGCTGTGAGAGGTAACCTTGGTGATTAGAGGCTGGCAGCCAAGGTATAGATATAGGGGTTATGTGGGATGGAGAGAATTCTTTCTGGAAATGATTTGGTAAAAGGAGGCAGTCTTCAAAACTGTTTCAAGGTCTTTGACGTTGATACTGTTTTTTGCATGTAGTGAGGAATAGTTGAGGATTTGAGATTACTGTTAGCTTTACGTGACCTTAAATCTGACAGCAATATGGAGGATAGGCAAAAATGGCAAGGCATTAACTGAGAAGGGGTAGCTGGAAAAGTATGTTTGTAAGGAAATGATGAGGAATTCTGTGGTAAACATGTATGACTGAAGATGTTTTATTCTACTGTCATTTTTTCCTTGCTCCTATCATGTCCCTGTTCTTGAGTGCCTTTTCCCTCCCTCTCCAAATCTTACACATTTTATACAGTCCCAACTTTCATGTGTTCCTAATGCAATGACATTTGCAATCATCTCTAATCATATAGAGACCTCTCCCCTTTATTAATCTCTCTAATATTCAGTGTCTCTGTCTGCCTGTCATTTCTGGTACTAGCACCGTTATTATCCTTAGTGAAACTACACCTCCACCATTCTCAGTACCTTACCCCATGTGACCCAGGCCAAGCTAATTAGAACGCTGTGGCCACAGTGATTGGTTCAGGAATGGGCATGTGACCCAAGGCAGGTCAATGACATAGCTTTGGGGCTTTTCTCTGGAACCGTTGGGAAAAAGGTTAGCTTTTTCTGTATTGGTTGATGGGCTGGCAGAAGATGTTGGTGGGTACCTTTGTAATGAGGATTGGGGGTGGTGAGGAGTCAGCCTGGAAGTGAAGCCAACAACAAAGAGAGTAGAGCCAAGAGAATAAGAGACAGAAGTTCTAGAAGATACCATTTGAGTCCTTAGATCCAACTGTTTCAGAAACTTCTGGACTCCTCAGTTAAGTGATCACTTTACTAGCTAGATCATTTCAAGCTAAGAATCTGCATCTTGCAACTCAAAAAGAGTTCTGACATGACCTGCACTTTTGTTTCACCACATTATTTATTTATTTATTGAAGTACGTATTTATTTACATACATATTTATTTATTTCATTTATTTATTTTGACAGAGTCTTGCTCTGTCATGCAGGCTGGAGTACAGTGGCGGGATCTCAGTTCACTGCAGCCTCCACCTCCCAGGCTCAAGCGATTCTCCTGCCTCAGCCTCCCAAGTAGCTGGGATTACAGTTGCACACCACCATGCCCAGCTAATGTTTTTATATTTTTAGTAGAGATGGGGTTTTGCCATGTTGGCCAGGCTGGTCTCCAACTCCTGACCTCAGGTGATCCACCTGCTTCAGCCGCCCAAAATGCTGGGATTACAGGTGTGAGCCACTGTGCCCAGCCTTGTTTCACCACATTCTTATAGACCAACATTTAGTGAATAACATTTTCCATAGGTTGTCTTGTCTCTGCCATTGAGGCTGTTACTTTCTCTTTGTGTACACAGTGATATCATGCACAAGAGCTGGGCACACAGCCTTTATCCAGTAAACACTGGTACTTCAATATGTGGAGAAATACTGTATTAATGGACTGTACTTACTTAAAGTTATCTTCAAAGTTGAAACTGCAGCCATAAATATTTCCAAGAGCCACATTCTTCCAATCAGACAGCTAATTACTACAGTCATTATCTGGGCATATGTACCCACAGTTGATGCTTTGCTGTTGCTGCTGCTGCTGCCACTGCTGCTGCTAGAGACAGACTCTGCCAGCAGACTGAAAGTTCTGGATTCTACCCAAACAACATTATCCAGTATAAATTCAATCTTGTAATTTTTTCCTGGAAAAAAAAAAGCATCATAGTGTTTGATTTCCTTTTATGTTTTACTTGTTTTCATATAGTTCCCATTTGATTTTCATTGACTGAAAAACACTATATAGATCCTGATGAACTATTTTTGAAAGTTGAGTCAAATACGTTAGTTTAAGTACAGACAAGTATAAACAGGGTCTCAGAGTTAGAAGAGTTCTATCTGTCCATTAACTGAACAACAGGGAAGCTAGGTAGATTTTCTTTCTGTGGCAGCAGTACCTGCTTCTTAGAGCCCCTTCCTAGTGCCCAGGACTGGACAAAGACTGTTAGAAAAGAAATGAGGGACAATAGGGAAGAGAGATGAGGGTGCTGAATCTCAGTTTCATCCCTTCGTAGTTGACCTAGGAGTAGAGAAGCATCAGTCTCAGTTGGGGGCGGTGGGGATGGATACTGAACTTTTTTTTTTTTTTTTTTTTTTTTTTTTTTTTTTTTTTGAGACGGAGTCTCACGCTGTTGCCCAGGCTGGAGTGCAGTGGCGCGATCTCGGCTCACTGTAAGCTCCGCCTCCTGGGTTCACGCCATTCTCCTGCCTCAGCCTCCTGAGTAGCTGGGACTACAGGCGCCCGCCACCGCGCCCGGCTAATTTTTTGTATTTTTAGTAGAGACGGGGTTTCACTGTGGTCTCGATCTCCTGACCTTGTGATCCGCCCGCCTCGGCCTCCCAAAGTGGATACTGAACTTTTTATTTTGAAAAATTTCAAACAAGAAAAGAGTCGAAGGAATAATACAGCAAACAACCATATGCCCTCCATTCAGATTCAAAAAACTTTTACCGTGTTTCACATTTGTTTGAAGTTAGATGCTATTTTTGTATTACAAGGCTGTGACCCTTTTTCCTTACTCCGGGTAGACATTTTAGAAACATTGTTACTTGTGTTTAGAATGTAAAAAGTTAAAGAGCTCATCCAATATTATTTAATCTCCAGGTTAAATCTTCCCACAGTTTTGAATAGGAGATAACCAATATATTTTTCCTTGCTATAATTTCTTTTGGGTCTGTTGCTATCATTTATAATAGTCATCACGCAGAATAGCATTTCTAATACTTGTACAGCCCTGTAAGTTTTTACTCATCTGTTTTCTCTGTTATTTGTTTTTAAAAAGTCATTTCTGTTTTCATTCTTTATTTAGGAAGAGAATATAATTAGATCTTGATCACATCTGTGGTTTTATGAACAATTGCAATTCATTGTATAACTTTCAGGATATATGGGCACTGTACTATAGAATTTTCTGTCACTGACAATTCCTGACAATGGTGTATTAAATTTTTTTTTCTTTTTGCATTAAAAAAATCTGAATTTTTGTGGCAGGTGAGTTTTTTTTTTATTAATTTTCTTGATGCACAAATAATTTAGGGTAGTCCTTTTATTTTGTTTTTCTCCTCTGGAAGTACTGTGAAGAAGCCCAAGCTAGCTTTATGGAAAGACCACATAGAGGAGAACTGAAGAACCCAGCCGAAATCCAGAATCAGGTCCATAGAGAGATGACCTCAATTAGGCCATCTTAGCCAGCTCTAGTTAACAGAAAATCCCAGCTGAAGCCCCAGACGTTGGAGCAGTGATGAGCCATCCTGGCCCAAATTTCTGACACACACAATTGTGAGCAAATGAAATGGTGTTATTAGATTTGGGGCTGGTTTGTTACATAGCAATAGAAACTGCAACAAGCACTAAACATTACACAGGATGCTAAACAAATATGTCCCAGTGTCTATTAGTAATACTGTCTTTATCTAGGTTGGTTAAAGATGCAGATTCTTTTTCTCCCACCCATTTCTCACATCACCATTTTCTGTGTTAGAAACCACAACCCATATCTCCTCTACCCAAATACTCTGCTTTGCTCTTTATGGTGCTATATGTAGAAGAGGGGTGCTGTGCTGTCAGGCCACAGTCTGATCAGCAAGGGGATTTCCTTCAGTGCAGTGACTGTGGGGCTTACCTGTTAGAAAGAGTCAGTGAAAGATATTTTGTTAATTTTCTCACTAATGCTTTGTTGTTGTTATAATTTTACTGTGGTTAATCTACAAACTGGCTAACTGATTTAAAAATAATGAAGAGATCCCTATACTTGGCTTTCCCTATTGTACATAACCAGGGAACTGAGATGCCACACTTGATGAAGAAAAAAGGAGAGAGAGAGAGAGGAAGAGGGGAGGGGAGAAGGAGAGGGTAAGAGAGACGACAGAGGGGGAGGGAGGGAAGGATGGAAGGAAGGAGAGAGGGAGGAAGGAAGGGAGGGAGGGAGGGAGGGAAGGAAGGAAAGGAAGGAAAAGGAAACACATAGGTGAAGAGCCCTGGTACTTCTCCATGGCAAGTAAGACAGACACTCCCAAGGGAAGCTTTGAATTCTGAAAAAAACTTAATGTATGAAAGAAAATGCTTAAATTATTATTTTGTTGCCACAGTAAAATGCCAAAACCTATTTTAGTGCCTTAATGCCCCAGTGATCCTGGGTACTTTTGGAACATTGTAGTTTGAAGACCTTGGTCACAAGGTTGGTTCATTGCCACTGGGCACTTATTGGGTCCACCCTCATGAGGAGGTGAACAAACTTCTTTTCAGGTAGGGTTCTTGCCAGCTGCCTCATTTCCCATAAAAAAAAATTCCATTTGGACTGATAGTTAAAAGAATTTAGCTCTGCTCTTAACCAGAAAGCAGTGGGATACAAGGTACTTGTCTAGGAGCACACCATTGAACTAATTGTCATTTAATTATTAGCAAACATTAGGCTGAGATATTGCTGCCCAGTAGGAAGACTGAACATATCTGGTGTAGGGCACTAACAAAATCATGGAGAAACAAAAATTCAGGGAAAAAAAGTGGGGCGGGGGTGCCACTACATAGCCTTTTCAGAAGTTAAGGCCCCTGACTGTCTTAAATAGGTCCTGGGTTGGGAGAAATAGAACAATGGAGGCCTTTCTCAAATGTAAGCAGTTTATCCATTTCATTCTTTTAGATACTCTACATTCTATCACCAAGCGAGATCTGTTTGGGGAT
The DNA here is from genome assembly GCF_037993035.2 of Macaca fascicularis. NCBI lineage: Eukaryota > Metazoa > Chordata > Mammalia > Primates > Cercopithecidae > Macaca > Macaca fascicularis. Next base: position 119,074,884 of record NC_088382.1, on the reverse strand, counting down.
ATATTATTTGGTCCCTGGTAGAATGGTTTTTACTAGTCCGAGTTGTGTCATCAACCTGTATGAAGATAGTATAAAAAACGTTAATTGTGGCAGTCATGGCTGTATTTCCTGCACCGATGTTCAAGATATTACTTAATAGAAATTAATTGTGCACACTTTCTGAAAAATCACAGGGGACATTTGTTCTGTTCTCAGAGAATATTATAATTCTCCACAGCAACTGGTCTGTTTATTTGATGGGTACTGTAAATTATGATAATGCTCATTTTCTCTTTTGCTTTGGCTTTAAGACCACAGCCAACTTTCTAGCCCAACTCTGAACTCCTCCTTTAAGACATTAAAGTTATATGAGCCTACCTTATCCTTTCTTTTATTGAATTTGAAAATCCATATGTTAATTTTTCTTACTGTAAATGTAATACATCTTTAGTAAGCAAATTTAGAAAAGTATACAAATGGATAAATCATGATATAATTTTGATTTCCTTTATTTTTTATTTTAATTTCTATTTTTTTCACATATTAAATCTACTCTTAAGCTAGACTATTTTCTGAAACAAGGCAAAATATAGCATTCTGATATCTATAGTTTATTCACCAGAGTGTTACCGAATGTTTTGTTCATTAAAAGACCATTATAATTGTCTCTGCTTAGGTTATATATGTGAGGATCCAAACTAGTGCACCCACCTGTTCTAAGGGGAGTAAGGTCTGTGTAATTGGCCCAACAGCTGCTAAACGGAATTGTTGTATTTCCACTAAGGCCATTGACTTGGTTATTATTGTAGTCCTTGAGTATGGCCCTCAAAGTTAGTGCAGTAATTCCAACTGATACACAGTTACCCTAAAAAAAAAAAAAAAAAAGTAGAGAATTATAACAATTGTTCTGTTTCCATGCTTTTAAAAATATATGCAAAACTTTATTTTCAAAAATGCCTCTTTATAAATTGAAAAGCTGCAGAAGCTCCTTGTTGCACACACAGAGTTCATAAATCTGAGCAGCAGAAGTTCATTTAACATCAGCATTTTTAAGACAGTACAAGATGGCACCCTTGGATATTAGTCCAGCTTCTAAAGGGGCTGGGCGATCCTCAGGCTGCCAGCACACCAGGATGAGTGAAACTGGCTCATCCTTCAGAATTTGTAGCTTAATTCCTTCACTTAAGTAAAATTTTGAGTTATGACTTACGTCAGAATCTGTTGCCTTTACCGAAGGCTGCTGAGGAAACGGCTGTCCCGGCTGTGCTGCCACCGGCTGAGTGATCACTAAGAGTGAGGACACGAAGGCCACATGATGAACAGGAAACGCAGACCTTTCAACTGGCTGGGCAGTTACCTGTGAATGCACAAGGGATGAATTGGTTTCTAGGTGATAAACTATACTCAGCAGCAAACTCATTTTAGCCAGGCTGAGTGTAATATATTCATTATTTATTTTAAAATATGCTCATTATGTAAAATTAATATAATTACAATATTTCCTCCATTAAATTTATGAAGCATTGTTATAAATATGCAAAGCAAAGCAAATTTAGAACCAATACACAACTTTTGGAAGATATGCTCCTTTGTTCAAACAACTTTATTATCATTTTAGCGAGCCTATGAAAAGTCAACAATAAATAAGAAACACATGCCTTCTAAATTATTGTTTTGAAATAGAAACAGACAGTTAAAATAAGAAATAAGTAATGATATTTTAAGTCCCGAAAAATGCATTTTTTCTAGTTGCATTTTCTTACCTTAATCCAGCCAGAGTCACTTGGTCTGGGGAGGGGATTAGTAATAGTCATGGATGAAATGTTAAATCCAAGGATACTACTGATTTTTCCTGAAATTACAGCTTGTCCAAGAGAACCAGCAATTTCCTGGAGTTCAGATAATTGCATCTGACCTGTAGGGAAACAGTATGGTGACATTTGGATTATAAAAGCATAGAACTGTGAAAACACATGAGAGTTTTTCACTTTAGCTTTCTTTGCATTGCTCCATTGCATTATAGAATTCCAAGGCTTTCTGATCTTCCCTGAGCAAAACACAACAGTCATATTAATGAGGGGAGGAAAAGGAAGAGCTCAGGAGAATATACTTTAAGTTGGAATTAAAGGAAAAACAAAGGTAGATAAAACAGATACAAGAAAAACGAATGAAAACATAGTGGGAGAATATATGTCTCTTAATTTAATACTTTCTCATACCAATCTTTCTTTACCAATGAAGCATTATCATGCATTTCTATTATCATATGTCATTTTAAAAGATAAAGTGTTAATTTTGGAATGGAAGGATTGTTAGAATCTATCATATTATGTGTATGTATTCATATATTAGTTGCTAAAGTTATTAAATTACTAACCAATTGTTACTGGCTTCGGACATTTGACAATTCTCAGTTACTTTTAACACTACATATAGTTTCTGTTCCCCTTTTCTAGCATGGCAGGTATAGGGTTTCCTCTTAAACCTTCTGCCCCCATAGTGCTCCTTACCTTATAAAGTGGTACCGTCATGCACCATATTCCCTTTTTCAGAAGCCTGGTAGTTTTGCTTAATCCCTGCTCCTTCACCTCTCCACTACGCCACATCTAATCCATTACCAATTTCTAAATCTCTCTGTCCCTGCTGTTAAAGTCCTAATTAAAGCCACATCAGCAGGGTTACTAAAACCACCTTTAATCTGACTCTCTGGAGTCAGACTGATCTTTTAAGAAACAACTGTAAAACAGGATAACGTTTTGGTGTATTGCAGGCCTTGCTAACCCCTTGTTCCTAGGTATCCTGTACCTTCTATATCCAGAGTCACGCCTTGAGGAATCAAATCACTGAGTTTCTTCTGTTAAAGTTAAGCCATAAAGTTTAGAGTACTCAGGAAGAAGAAGGTAACATCTTGGGCCAGCAGGTCTGACATGACACTATGAACCCCACAGTCCTAAGCCATTTCATTCCTTGTCAGTTTAAAAGGACTCTTTTGGATGATGCAGACTCTTTTGGAAAAAGGCTCAGTCTTTCAGATTCCTCCCTCTCCTCATACTCCCTCCAGAAACAGCCTTCTCCAAGGGGGCCTCCCAAGTCTGAGGGCTTGTGTATCTAGCTGTAGCAGTACAGAACTGCTTCAGGTCCATGCACTACTACTACTACTTTGTCTTCACTGGTTTTTGGCATGGAATGGCAGGTCTGATCCGGTCTGCACTGTTAACAGGTTCTCGCTGACCATTTGACATGTGAGGGCATTCATTTCTGCTGATTGCCATCTAGAAACCAAAGAACTTAACTTGAAGGCCTCTTATTCCTAACTCTAGAATTCTGTCTGCTCATAAGTGCCTTTAATACATAGGTAACCCCTTTCTAGGACATCTGGGAATTTCTGGATATCCTGATACTATATAAAAGCTATAAGAAGCCAGGAGTACAATTACATGAACATCTTTCTTGCCATTTCTCAACATTTTGTTGTGATTCACCACGTTGTAGGGTTCTCCTTGAGACTTGAAACACTATCCCAGTCTATGTCTGGAAAGCATGCCATTAGCTTGTCCCTCCCACCATCCCTAACTTCTATATTCTTCAATGGTCTTATACCTGTCTGGATACATCTAACAAACTAAAACAGATTTAAGGGTACGGATGTAGTAGGGATTGTATGTGGGGAAATGTATGTCACATGTAAGAAATAAATCCCAGTTTCTTTGGATATCTAGTGGCTAGTATGATAAATTTTGGACCTCACAATAGGTAAGGGCTCACCAGGGATTTCTAAGAGTAGGTGAGTAATCTGTATATGTGCCATCGACCCTCTACAACTCGTAAAGTAACAGGCAAAGTCCTGCTGAGTCCAAATCCTGAGCCTGTAAGTCCAAGTGAATACAGAACTGACGAAGGAAAGTTAACTATGACTCTGGGCAGAGAACATTGTGGGAGATCTGGTTGCAACACAAGCCTATGCTTCCTACGCTCTTCTAACCAAGAGTTTATAAACACCTCCCTCCATGCAGGCAAGCCTTCCCACAGGCTTATCCCCCAATGGAAGAAACTTCCGCCTGCTTAGCTGGTAGAATTCCAGAGTGATAATATGGTAGGTGCATAGAGTCAATGCCTAGAAGCAAACCTCTTGAGAAAATCAGTGACGATCCCTAGTGGCATAAAATGAGAACTCCACCCAGTACCCAGGTTTACACAGAGCCTAGGAGTTTAATGATAAAGTGACTGAAGACAGGTAGATAGGGTAGATCCCAACCTTGTGGGGCTGCAGTTTATACACATCTGGAAGATCTCTTTAGGAAAAGGAATGCAGAAAAATCATACCTTTATAGCTTTCATAATAACATTCAATGATTTGACCACATTATGAGGACCTCTCCTAAGGTATTGAAAGTGAAAGCCCCTCCCAGGACTTGTATCAGTAAGGGGACTTGAAGCGTAAGCTTCATAAGCTGGATGGTAGATCTTCCTCTGACAGATGCCTGCCTCCCCTATTCTTGGGGAGGGGTACACCTAGGTCAGAGTACTTGTGCTTGACCACTGAAGACAAAGGCATGGCTGCAGGTTAGCAGTGGGGGATGTTATTGCATGCCAGAAGACCAGGAAAGTTCAGTAGTACCTCAAGAGATGCATATGTAGAGCAGAGAAGTTGACCCACTCTGTAGCAGAGGCTGTGAAGACAAGATGATAACACGAGGATGGAGGCCAGGACAGCCCCTTGGTATTCAGACCCCAACTTGAAAGGAGCAGATGGATAGAGAAAATTTGAAGAGCTGAGCATTTACCCAAGTGCCCAAACTGAGTAACGCTAAGGAAATGGTTTAAGCCAGCAGAGATTTCTCTGATGGGACAGTTGAGCTTATTTTTTATCTCTGATAAAAACTAGAAAGTGAGGGACACAAAGAGGGGATGATGGCTCATGAGGATGATTTGCTCAGTCACAGGAAATAAAGACAGATTATGTACTTGCACATCTGCCCTTGTTAGGGTGAACCTGTGACTTTACCATGGACATCTAACTCACAGCTCCACTGCTCAGAATATCCAAGTATATCTACTCTTTTTCTTAAGAAAACATCCACAGTCCTTCCTTTGACTTCCAAAGCTCTCCACGTCTAGCACCTGTCTAGCCCTCGGCTACACCTCCAGCAGCTTGTCTTTCCTGGCTCCTTCCACTCCAGACCAATTGGACCTGTTTCCTCTCTTCAAATGCACCAAACTCTCACCAACAGTTTCCATAGCCTGAACACTCTTTTTCCTCTGTCTTTTCATTGACTATCTTCATCCTTAATCTTTCATCTATAAGGTCACTTGCTTAAGTAGGTCTTCCCAGATCTTTTTATATTAGATCAAATTCTTTTGTTGAATTTATTAATCATAACAATAACAAAACAGAGATTCAAATTCCTTCCAATTCTAAGAGTTTGGTAGTACAGGAAAAAGGGTCTCTAGGCGCGTAGGAGGGTTCAGGATGTGGGGTTGATGGGACTTCCTGAGGCCTGGCTCGCCAGGCCCTGATCAGGTTATTTATGGATGTAGATTTGGTAATTGCATTCCTCCATCTCAAACAACTGTTATTCATACCTGTGGTGCCATTGCTTAAGAACTGAATAGGAGGGTCTCCAATCTCTATTTCAATTATGAATCCCATGGATCTCTTCCTTCTCAGACTCTTCCCTCTTATCATTTTGCTGATACGGATTTTGTCACTTGGTATCTTTAGGAACAAGGCAAGATTTCTAACCAGATTGTGAGAGGTATAAAAGTCATCTTCTGTTGCAGCAGGTAATTGGAAAGAAACAAATATCACTGTGGCAGTGTGAATTTCAACAGGTATAGTTCCTTTAACCAAAAGATAAAGCAGCTGGTAGGTTCTATCAAAGTAGTTTTCACCAAGGACAGTGGAATCCAGGTTAGGAAGAAATTGGTCTATGAAGGAAAAAAGCCAGAACAGCACAGCTAAGTATTATATATTATCACAATCAACATGCATAACTTAATGTTTATTTAAATTTAGAAAATCCCCCCAAAATTCAACTTTATCATTCTTTCACAAGAAAGCATACCTTTTAAAAACAAAAACACTTATAGAGCTGACTTGTGAAATTAAAGCCACTCCTTTAAAAAATACCACAAATAATCATTACACATTGTTTGTTTTAAAAAATAATTAGCTATATAGACACAGTATAAATGAGAAACAAATTGAGTTATGATCCCAGGAGCCTATACTGTACTTGAAACACTATTTCCATGCTCATGATTTTAAAGACTTGACTGAAGGCATTTGGTAATTTAAAAATATAAATTTAACTTTACTAGTTATCTAATTTATGCAGTGCTATATGCCAACTCTTAAAAGAGCATTTACAATTCAGTGTTTCTATTTTAACTAAGGACAAAACTGTGTAATATAAATGAAGTATATGTTAAAACATCTCAGAAGAACCTTATACCAACTAAACAGACTTACATTTCAGCCTGAAAAAGTTGGTGAATGCAAAACAAACTCTGCTAGGGAACTGAATTTTACAAAAGTGATTGAGATCATTATAATGAATGAATAAATATGTATTATTTTATGGCAGAGTATCAACAATGTCTAAGAGCTAATAAACCCACTAACACATGTTGAGCCCAGACAAACGCTGAATTGTGTAATAGTGGTGGTATGAGATATGTAGCTTCTTACATTTCATTGTGAGGTTTACTGGGAAAAAGAAATTAAAATTTTTGGCCGGGCGCGGTGGCTCACGCCTGTAATTCCAGCACTTTGGGAGGCCGAGGCGGGCGGATCACAAGGTCAGGAGATCGAGACCACGGTGAAACCCCGTCTCTACTAAAAACACAAAAAATTAGCCGGGCGCGGTTGTGGGCGCCTGTAGTCCCAGCTACTCGGGAGGCTGAGGCAGGAGAATGGCGTGAACCCGGGAGGCGGAGCTTGCAGTGAGCCAAGATCGCGCCACTGCACTCCAGCCTGGGCGACAGAGCGAGACTCTGTCTCAAAAAAAAATAAATAAATAAAAATAAAAAAAAATAAAATTTTAGGAAGAAGAAGGAATTTCACAGTAATGAAAGAAGCAGAGACAAAGATAATAAAACATTTGGGTAACCCCCAAAGTATGTATAGGTTCATAACACAGGGATATTATTTTGCATTCCAAGTGCCAAAGCAAAACGCTCACTTAAAAGCAATGCTGTTTCAGAAAAACACCACTACCACTACCATAAAACACACATTTATCTGTAAGAGGGCAGTGGTAGAATTGTTTTCCAGCTCTTCAGCACCTACATTATCAATTCTTTACATTATATTCTGTCTATGGAGAACAAAATAATATCCCTGTGTTATGGATCTATACATATTTTGGGGTTTTGGAAATGTTTTATTAATTTATGTCTCTGCTTTTTTCATTACTGTGAAATTCCATCCTCTTTCTAAAATTTTAATTTATTTTTCCTAATAAGCCTCACAATGAAATGTGGTAAGAAGCTAAATGTTTTATTCCACTATTAATTATACAATTCAGCATTTGTCTGGGCTCAATATATGTTAGTGGAACTCTCTGCCTAAGAAGATAGTTCCTATTTTCCTGACTCTGAATGATATTGCGCTTGGTACCATATGTGTTATTTGAAAAGAGTGAAAATTTTATTAAAATTAAGCTATAAATGCCATTTCATTCATGACACAACTATTTATATATAAAAAGTAGTAATGCTGACTCTCTTAATTTAAAAGAAGGCAATATAGCATAATGGTTAAGTGCATGGGTTTTAGAGCTAGACTGTTTTTGAGTCCTTGTTGTGCACCATACTAGCTTAAGACTGCTATGGACTGAATTGTGCCCCCATATTTCACATGTTGAAGCCCCAACCTTCAAGGTGATGATATTTGGAGATGAGAGCCTTTGGGAGGAAAGAGGGTTTAGATGAGATTGTGAAGGGGGAGACCTCATGATGGAATTAGTGCCCTTCTAAAAGGAGACACCAAAGAACTTGCTCGCATCACAGTCTCTCAGTCATGTCAGGACACAGCAAGAAAGTGGCCATCTGCAAGCCAAGCAAAGAGCCCTCAGCAGAACATGACCATCATGGCACCCTGATCTCAAACTTTCAGATATCCAGAGAAAATAAATTTCTGTCGTTTGAGCCACTCAATCTGTGGTATTTTGTTATGGCAGACTGAACTAAGACTACTATCTTGGCAAATTACTTCCTGTGTCTCAATTAGCCATCTGTGCCTACCTCAAAGAGTTACTATGATGTAGTAACAATGAGTTAGGCATAAAGCATGTAGAGCTGTGCCTGAAATATATTAATGTCTCTGGAAACATTAGCAATTCATGTTATTAATAGGAATATGACTTCTTCTATAAAAGCAAACAGATTACCCATTCATATTTTCAAGTCTAGCTCATATTATGATCTACCACACACATCTATATAATGGTTAGCTAAGATTATGGATCACATCAAAAGATGAGGATGAATAGCCCATGTGGAATGGAATGTATGCTATTGGCCTCATTAGAATCCTGTTTAACAAAAAGACTTACATAAGCAGATATAAATCCTGGTTTTACAAATATTGGTCAATGAATAAGTTTAGCCTCTTCCATATGTTTCATTTAACAAAAGTTTATTTTATCATATTTACTTCAAAACCTTTAGTTGATGTTATATTAGCTTTCTTGGCAATAATTCTTATGACCGCCAATTAATTTAGTCTCTAACCTCTATGAAATAGAAGTAAAGTCAAGATAAGGTGAAAATTTTAAGCAAAATCTCTTCTGAACATAGGAAGGACTGAATTCAATGTATGCGAAATGAAAACATTCTTAGGAAGCAAAAGAATGCCCATGATAAACAAAAACTCATACCTGCATGTGCACAGATAAGTTTCATTAGGAGTGATCTTTCAAGACACTCATGTTACAAATGAACACATCTTAGTATTTGGTGGACTATGGCTAAAAACTTGTTTTCTTCTGCATTATCAATAGATAAAGAATTAAAAATACTAATAATCAGACATTTAAAATGTTACAAATAAGTACATATTCCATGTGTACTGTATTTTTTGAGAAAATACCTTTGTACAGATGGTTATTAAGTTCACAGTGTTTCTGCTGGGCATTCCATATTGTATTTTTTGGACAGACCAATGAGTTGTTCACATAGACATCCAAACGTTGAAGTGTGGAAAAGAAAATTCCTACTAGAACAGCCTATTAAAAAAAAAAAGTTTTGTCTTAAGAAAGCAATAAAACAGAATATTTGTAATTTAGCACTTAAACCATGCTTCAATATTGTATACTTTCTGCAAACTATTAAAACTAAGTTTTGGCCGGGCGCGGTGGCTCCCAGCACTTTGGGAGGCCGAGGCGGGCGGATCACAAGGTCAGGAGATTGAGACCATCCTGGCTAACACGGTGAAACCCCGTCTCTACTAAAAATACAAAAAATTAGCCGGGCGAGGTGGCGGGCGCCTGTAGTCCCAGCTACTCCGGAGGCTGAGGCGGGAGAATGGCGTGAACCCGGGAGGCAGAGCTTGCAGTGAGCCGAGATCGCGCCACTGCACTCCAGCCTGGGTGACAGAGCGAGACTCCGACTGAAAAAACAAAACAAAACAAACAAAAACCTAACTTTTATGGTTTTGGGATAAGTGATGAACTAAAATTTTAAAATGGGCTTACATTCAACCTTTCATACAGATAGTACAACTTAACCCTTAATTGACCATTCTCAATAGAAAAGTACAAAAAGATAAATTATTAGATGACTATCTCTAAGTTTAAAAAAAGGGTCATTTAAAAGACAACAAAGGACAATACAGACTTTCAGTGTCAGGAACAGGGAAAGGGGGACTTAGCTGTACTCTGTATAATGCAGCCACACAAAATTAGGTACTTCATGTTGGAAAAAAAATGCTCATCTCTGAGAAAAATTTGGTAGAAAGACTAATAAATGTCAAAATAACTATCCTCTCTGATTCAATTTTATTCATTTTTCATGTTTATATTGCTTACATTTCATGCTATCAGCTATGATCATAAAGAGACTGGCTTTTCCAAGAGCAGGGAAGGATTAATATGGATTTTAATAAGCTATACATAGTTCTGGAATCTTCTTTTGATATTGTCTTCAGAGGCTCAGAATATTAACAGTCACATTACTTTGTAGTCACCATTCTCATTTTTAGAGTTAAAATATTCTCTTCTGAATTTTTTAAAAAGAAAATTTTGAGTTCCTATTTCAGCCATGCGGTATTCTAAGTGCTGGCAAGAGCCACTGGCTTCTTTGAGCTTATATTCAAGAGTGATGAGAGACAAAAAATAGAAGTAATAAAAGGTAAAGTAGGAAACATGGTAGATAGTGATGAATCTTGTGGAGAAAAGAAAAATGTAAATCAGGGTGCGTGCAACTTGGGAGAGCCAAGGAAGAAGGCATGATCTTGGAGGCCTATTGAGAAAGTGGAATCTGAGGCGACAGGAACTTTAGCCGCTTAGGGTAGAGTGTTTTAGGCTAAGGCAACATGAGAAACATAGGCCTAGGGGGTAGCATGTTTGGTGTCCCTAGGAACAACAAGGAGCTCAGTGGGGCTGGAGGAGTAGAAGAAGCCAGAGAGCTCAGGGATGAGAGAGATTCCCATAGGGCCTCACAGGTCATGGTGAGGATTCTAACTCTTGGACAGAGACCAATAGGGAAATTGTTACAGGGTTTGAGGCATGGGAGAGACGTGATCTGACATATTTTCAAGGTATCTGGCTACTAAGTTGGGGACAGACTACAGAAGGGCAAAGGTGGAAGTAGAAAGAGGAATTGGGAGGCAATTACCATGATGCAGGAAAGGCTCAAACTGGATAGTAGCAGTGGAGGTGGTGAGAAGTGGACAGATTCTGGTATTTTGAAGACAGACTCAAAACAACTTGCAGATGGATTGGATGAGGAATGTGAGCAAAAGAGAGGAGTCAAGAGTGCTTCCAAGGTTTTATCTGGTGCGAAGGGATGGAACTGCTGTCTCCTGGGAAGGGGCAGGTGCCTCCTTCCCTTATTCCTTTCTCTGCTTCACCTTATCAGCATTCTTTCTTCACATTAAACACCCTGGGACTTTAAAGTCTCATATTCTTAGAAAAGAAAATCTGAATTATGACACTACTGGTTAAACTCATACTCTTTTCATACTAATTAAATATAAATTTAATGATCCTGTCCGAGTTCAGTTTCTAGCAAAGACTTGACATTATTGAAGATATTAAAAATAACATGCTGCAGTCTCTGAAGTAAATTCCAAAGGTGTATTTCTGACATATATAAGTAATAGCAGCATTGAAGAATAAGTATATAATTCCAAGTGATCAGTTTTGAAGGTACATTATTTTTATGTAAAAATTAGGTTTGCTTGTTAATCATGCAAATCATAGGCATCACTGTCATGCCTCATGTATGGAGCACCAAATCAAGTGCATATGGCAAGGGGATGATGGTGATGCTTGGTATTTGTACCTTCAGGCTAATGAAAACTGTCTAGACTAATAATAATTTCGGTGGTACCCTGATGCATCCTTGGAAATGGGCTGTAAGGCTGACAATGCTAGAATAAGGGAGGAGATACAAGTCTTAGCAGATAGAAATAACATGCAAATAATCAACAGCAATTACCCTTAAGATATCTTGTCCTACCTTATTATGGTCAACATTAAGCAACATCAGTCGAAGATTCTGAGGACTGGTGCCAGTGAAGTAAACTTCATAAGATGTGTTCAGAGCCACAATGCTGTGAAACAGCGATAGCCTTCTCTGGCATGTATATCCAGCACACCAGCCATGATCCTGTGGGCCTAAATCCATGTAAAATGAAAGTGCATATTCCTATATAATGCATTTTATTAGTATAAAATTTGAAGAGTAATTGTATTGAAATAAATTGCCGTGGTCAAGTTGAAATGCAAGTTCAGCATTTATACCTATTACCCATCCACCGTTACCCAGCTAGCTAAGCTATTTCTCAAACCTTGGCTTAAAAAGGAAGGCAGAGAAGAAACTTCTTCCTATCACCCTTACTTTTACACTGCCCAGGGTAAGAAGGGTGGTAATAAGAATTTGTATTGGAAGGTCACTGAGAGAAATAGTAGATTTGCATATATCTCTACTTTAATGATAATATTCAAGCCTAGGCCACATGGTGAGGAAGAAAATGCTTGATCCTTTCTCCTCCCTACCAAATAAAAGCTTGAGTGGGAATTGAACTTTCTCAGGCTCTTTGTTAGGAAATGTGCTATAACAGAGTTAGTTTGTTACCAATAGGCTCTGTACCTGGAAAACAGGGACATCTGAATGCCTGAACCATTGATTCATTAATTCGTTCTTTCACTCATGCACTTGTTTTTTAAAAATAGTTAATTTATAAATTCAGCAAACACATTCATCTAATCAAGTCATTAATCTTCCTCCATTTTAATTTCAATTTAAGAAATTTTTGTTGACAATTGTTACTACAGGTACTATTGGAGTGTTAAAATCATTAATTAACTGAAGCTACCCAAGAAATAACACTCCATCAAACCCTCTAGAAAGCCAAGAAATAGTGAATGCTTTTCTCCCTGAATCCAAACATTTTCTGAGCAGGTTTAAAATGACTTTCATAACAAACTTCTGTATTTCACTTAGTTTTAAAGTGGCTGAGATTATACATATATAAAACATTGAGTGAAATATGGAATGAATTTTATTGATGTATTTATTCATTAGGTTTTCTTTATTTCCTAGCTTACTTGGAAGTATTATCAATATTTATAACTACACTTCAATCAAATTTTAAATCAATATAAACTTCTAAAGCTCCTGTAGAGCCTAACCTTTTCCTTAGCATACAAAATACAAATCCTACTTAACTTTCTTTGTGAGTTTTGAAAACATAAAGAAATATCTATGTATAACATAAAAATTTAAAGTGGCAAAAGTCGTATTTTTAAGATAAATAAAATTTAATGTTAATATTCAAAAGGAAACTTGAGTGATTTTCTGTAACTTTTATCTTGGGGAATTTTTTTTCCCCGTCTAGTATAGCACATCCCAAGCTTCAGTGATTCTTCTAACACCTTCATGATTTTTCTGTGCTGCTATCATTTACATAAGAATTCTTTAAATTGATAGTCACTTTTTAAAATTTAAATTCATATTGAAGAAATATGTCTTGTCATAATTGCAAATGGAGAACTTGTATTGCTTGCCAGAAAAGGGAAATGTAAAAATAAGACAATGAAATCTTTATCCACCATATAAAACAGAGCTATTTGGAAAGATCTCTTCTATTACTCCATTATTCATTGACAGTTCTAAAGTTATTCTCATGATCTCTGCTTCATAAAATCCAAAAAGCAGCATCTAAAATTGGGTTGACTGCAGGTCACAGAAACCAGGCATAGCACACATTGGGGTGGGAGAAGTGAGGAAAGCCCTAGAATCATGAAACTTTGGAATACTCCTGATTTAGTTCATTCTGTTCTTACAAACAAGTTTTTAAAGCATTCATATTTTATTGATTTCTAGAATATTTTGGTACATGTTGTGACACCACAAGGGCACAGAAATCTATCTAATCCAAACTATATACACTTTCAGCACATAAAAGATCCTAATCTAAGCCTGTTTAGGGACCAAGTTTTGAGCCCCTGGTGTCATTTCAAGAATATACGATGAATCCTTGTCTGTGTTTTCACTACCTTAAGAAATTCATCTTACTCATTCAAAAAACCTTGGTCTCCTGAGCATGGAGACCATTACCTTCCTTCTCTGCTACAGCCTCCTAAGACCAGAATGGAAGAAACCTGATGCTACAGCTTGACCAACTGGTCTTGACAATCAAAGGAATTAGAGATGAAAAAACATGTTGATGGCAAGGTAAGTCTTCCAAAGATTCATGAGAATAAAACATGAGCAGGCTGAGAATACTGCTTGTCAGGTATTCCAACATTATCAATTTTTAATATACAACACATTATATATATGATATTTTTAATATCAAACACATTATCAATTTTTAATATACACTAGGCAAATTATATTTTTTGGAGATACTTGGACTATTTTTTTCCTTCAAAATACTTATACCACCTTATCAATAAAGTATGAAGATCACTCCAGAAATAACTTTCCCCCTTCTTCTTGCTCTCCTCTCCATCCCTCTTCCCCTCCTTCTTCTTTTTATTTTAATGGCCAATTTTAAATAACTGTCCTCGCTTTCCTGGATGAGGTACTGCAAGATCAAGTCTCTTCCCTGCGCATTGCTCATTCTTACAAATGGAAGGCAAACAAGGCCTCATGTTTGCTAGTTGTGTGGGGTAAATAATTTATGAGATGGCTTCATGCATTTAATAACAAACAAATGTTTTGAGTAACTCTAGTTTACGCATATTGAATACCTACCATTAATGAGATCAACATAACCATTGCCCATTATAGCCACTGGGGAAAGTCTTCGAGTTTCTGTGTCAGGATCCAGACTTTCAATAACCATCATTGCATATTCCATCCCAAAGCACTGATAGCTCTGCCACTCTGGAATGTACTTACAGGTTGAATCTCTAATAATTCCTAGAAACATATTATATATATTTTAGCAATAATACAGAATCTCTTTGTAAAAGAATCCTCATAACATCTTTTTCTTGTTATGCCAGTTTAAGAAGCAGAAAATATAAGTTATTGGTTGAGTAGATAAGTCATTAAAAATAAAACATATATTTTGTTTCATGGGTTTAAGGCCTAACAACAGAATAAGATCCAACAAACCTTTATGAGGTGCTTTCTCTGTGACAGGAATTCTACTTCCATTCAAGAATGTGAGCATCGCCTTAGGAATTCTGTAGTCTCCAATTCCTACTTGGCTGTTTCCATCCCATTCATATTCTGCTTGAGGTATCACAGAACCAGCACTCCCCAGAAAGGAGCCATCTATGTCTCTAAGAAAAGATTTCCTCTTGGCATCACAAACCATGTCTATACAATCAGATGGATTGACTTTACTGTGGAGAAAAGTTGAATTATTCAGTTCATTGTTTCTAGAGAGCAATATGAATATACTTGAATATTTGCTAACAGGGTATCCAAAAAAATTAATGTATTAAATCTTATTTCAGAGAGGCTTCAAAGTGGGACCAAGTAGCCTATGTAATTAGCATTGGAATGAGGTCTGCTTTTCCATTGTGTTGATTTGGTCTATGATTATGAATTCATTAACATTTCAAAACAACAAATCATACCTGTGGGATATAAAATCAGGATTCCACTTTTCTATTCTATATATTGTTGAATGATAGATTTCTTATTTGTGCATTGTTCACAATATACTAACATTTCTCCAGAGAGTAGGTGAATGATTACTGTTTTACAAGACATATAAAATCCCTGTGTTGGCAGGGAAGTCTTTATTATTATTTCCTTTCCTTCTTGTCTTTAAAAATTATGAAAGTATTGCTTACTATAAAATAATCTAAAGATTTATTAAAAGCTCAATCCCTATCACCTTCCCATTCTAAGCTTTTAGGCTCATCACCAATTGCAGATTAGTATATATTCTTGTAGACCTTTGTTTATGGATATATGGATATATTTGGATTGTGTTTATTATGCTACATATTTTAGTAACCATTCTATAGATAACAATAAGAGGTAAGATAAACTCATCATGCAATTCAAACGTAGATGGTATTTTGCCTCATCTTGAGTTATCTGGAGTGTTGATTGATTGTTACCTGATTATAATCATAAAACAGCAGCTTAACGTGTAAGGTACTATACATTCAAATGGTATACATACAATATACTCATAGAATACCATGATATATACCATGGGCAGAGTTATAGTAACAGAATAATAGTGAACAGCTCAGATCTATTGAATAGTATCTAGAATAGCTCTCCCTTTTTGCTATGAGAAACACGTGAAGTTTTTAATACAAGTTATTCCTTACATAATATACAAGTTTTAGAGAAGGATTTTAATAAATATTTTTGTAGTTCATGTGTTCTTTGTATTCCAGTATGTGCAATGTGTTTTTGTAAGCAAGTCTGTGAGTAGAGTGCCCAGTGGCAGTCTTTTATGTTGTGGCTTTGGGCTCTTAGTTTAGGTTCCCAAGAAATAAAGCCTGAGGTGTGGGTTTTTGTTCAAGTAAATTGCCAAAAGAATCCTCTCAAAAGGGGGAGAAGAGAAGTGGTTTATCCAATAGCTTTAATCTGATGCCATGAAAACCTCTCGCACATAAACTGCACAGCAGAGTTGTTGCCACCTTAGGACAAAGCAGCCAGCCTTGTACTCCTGAATTAGTCAGTCGTTTTACAGGGACTGCAGGGTGGTGGGAGGGAGCGCTTTGGATTCCTGTGGCTAGTTCTATTTGGCTAAGAGCAAAGTTCTGAAAAGCCATGGATTGTTATTGGCCAACACTGAGAACATCTGGGGGTTGGGTACACTGCCCAGTAAAGATCTGAGAGAGCACTGACAGCGTCACCTACCAGCACAGAACTCAGAAAAATCACATTTGAAAATGTGGTATTTTCTTCAGGACTTAGATTCTAAAATTATATGTTGAAACTGAAAGATTCAGTGACAAGTAAATAAGAGATAATAACTGCCTACTGAGGAGGGGCTCTATGGACCCCCCAAACACTGAAGTTCAACAATAATTAAATAAATAAGTGTTGGGTTGTCAGCAAAGCAAAATCAGATGAAGTCAAACAATTTATGAAATATTACATTTATCTGAAGAGGTGCCTACTTCCTTTTTTTGATACAGGGTCTCACTCTGTTGCCCAAGCTGGAGTGTAGTGGTGTGATCACAGCTGAGTGCAGCCTCAACCTCCTGGGCTCAAGAAATCCTCCTGCCTCAGCCTCCTGGGTAGCTAGGACCACAGGTGCACACTACCACACCCAGCTAATTTTTATTTTTTAAATTTTGTAGAGGTGAGAGCTCCTATGTTGCCCAGGCTGGTATCAAACTCCTGGGCTCAAACAGTCTTCCTGCCTCAGCCTCCCAGAATTCTGAGAATATAGGCACTAGCCACCATGACTGGCTGAGATGTCTATTTAAATACAGAACATAATTTCTTTTCTCTTCCCTTAAGCTGAAAATGGTCAAAGATCAGTAATAAAGTTTTTTCTTCCTCCAGTATTGCCTTATATCTAAATTCCTGGTCTGTACTTCTTATAAAAAGTAGGAATTATTAGATATATTATTCTATGACTTAGAATCTAAATGATCACTTCTGGAAATGTCCTGACACCAACTGACCTTTGTGATCAGAAAATCACTGTTCTAAGTTTTTTTATTTATAAAAACTGTGTATTTATAATCACAGTGATTATAATGGCTGACATTTAATTTCCAAGCACATTTTGGGGTGCCTGTGATAGGATATTTTGGAAGCAATAGGTAATCAAAAAGGGTAAGAAAAAGGGAAGAAATAATAAGAGATATCTCTTGTCCATTAATGACTGTTAACTTGAGAAACAAACAAAAACAATGTGTGTGTGGCTCTTGCCTGTAATCCCAGTGCTTTGGGAGGCCAAAGTAGAAGGAACCTTTGAGGCCAGGAGTTCAAGACCATCCTAGGAAACATAGAAAGACCCTGTTTCTACAAAAAACAAACAAAAAAAGAAACAAACAAAAACTTAATTAAATAAGCCAGGCATAGTGGCATGTGCTTGTAGTCTAAGCTGCTTGGGAGGCTGAGGTGGAAGTATTGCTTGAACTCAAGAGTTTGAGTCTGCAGTGAGCCATGATAGCATCACTGCACTCCAGCCTGAGTGGCAGAGGTATTTTCCAGGATGTCCTCAAACTCCTTGGCTCAAGCAATCTTCCTGCTTCAAACTCCTGAATAGCTGGAACTACAGGCGCATTATGCCTGCTCTTAAATGGAAAGATATTAAAGTAGAACACACTTCAGACCCCATCTATAGTTTTCGTATTTAACAATGATGATGTTATTGATGATTCACACACACACGCAAAGCAATGGGAGAAAACATATATGTTAAAGCCCAGTTTTAAAACTCAACTGAGAACATTTAGATTTACATTATTAAATGATCTTAATTTTCATAATGCTTATTAAAGTTTCATAAAAACTGGTAGTTATTTTAATATGCCAACTTAGATCTTGAGCAGGAGGAAGTGAGAATGAAAAACTATAAAGATAGAAAAGCCACAATTTTTATGTATTTTTACCTTATATCAGGCCTATGTATATATATTTTTGATTGTTCAGTAGTGTCAACCAGTTTTATATTCTTCACATGGACTGGATGCTGTAAATCTTCATTTAAAGGGTTAGTAATGAATATAACATTAGTTTCCCCTGAACAAACATTCTTAAATCCAACAAATGTGGAACCTAAAACATAAATAATAGATAAGTGATTATTTTCTCTAAAGAAAGTGATAAAATCAGATTTATTTAATGCACATTAGCCAAACACATCTTTTGTCACTACCTTAAACATGGCGCTCTTGCCTGATATGGTAAATAAGTCTACCACTATTTGTGGGAGCCTGTTTCCTACCAATATTCATATCACTAGGTAATGATCGCCCATATTTTCTCTGGGCTTGGCCATGTAACTTGGTTTGGACAATGGGACAATAGCAATCACGGCATAAACAGAGATCTGGAGAGTGCTTGCATATTGGAGCTTGCTCTTTCTTAGTATTCCAGGGAATTCTGTGACTTCCAGCATATGAGTAAGCCTGGGATACATGTGGCTCTATCACTCCTGTCACCCCAGCTAATGGCCATCACCAACTGTCAGCAAGCATCAACCACCAGACATGGAAGTAAGGCTATCCTAGACTAACCAGCCCATAGCCATCCTATAAACTGACGGCACCTAATGGACAAGACCAGGTGAGACCAGCAGAAAAACCATCCAGCTGAACAAAGCCCAAATTGACAATACACAGAATCATGAGCTAAATGGTTGTTTAAAGTCTCTAAATTTGGGGGGTTATCCAGCTAAGATAAATGAACCACTATTTTTCTCTTGGCTTCTTTGTATATATTACATGGCTAAAAGATAAAATTGATTGGATCCAAAAACTTAATCTCCATTGTACTTAAAATCCAGTAACTCTAAACAGAAAAGCAAAAGGTGACCTCTAAAATTCTTAAATCAGTTATGTTTTATCTATGCCTCTTCTTAATTATATTTCCTCCTAAGAAGAGTCTATATACAGGAATACAAACCTGTAGATGAGTATTAACAAATTATCACAGTAGCAGATGCTGTTTGTGCCCTGCCCAGATCTCCTTTACTGGGTCAGTGCACCCAACACCTAGTTTCTCCTGTAAGTATTGGCTGCAAACCACTCGTAGCTGCAGTCTTCTGTTTTTGTTTTTTGAAATAGAGTCTCACTCTGTCGCCCAGGCTGGAGTCCAGTGGTGTGATCGCGGCTCATTGCAACCTTCACCTCCTGGGTTCAGGCGATTCTGCCTCAGCCTCCCAAGTAGCTGGGATTACAGGTGCCTGCCACCATGCCTGGTTAATTTTTGTATTTTTTCAGTACAGAGGGTTCCACCATGTTGGCCAGGCTGGCCTCAAACTCCTGACCTCAAGTGATCCACTCACCTTGGCCTCCCAAAGTGTTGGAATTACAGGCGTGAGCCACTGCACCTGGCCAGCTGCTGTCTTCTCTAAAGAATTGCCCTTAGCCACTTGATAGTTCCCTCAACTGAGAGATTATGTACTCCCTTCCATTACCACAAGTAGCTATGCCTGACTGATAAGACATATGGAAGAATTTTTGCCTCAATGTGGGAAAAGCATTTGGCACAATTTACACTCCACAGCTCTCTGAAGTATCAGGTAGAAGAAGCTGGACTTCAGTTGAGGTCATATCCTTGCTTAGCTCCTTCCTCTGCCCTATTCTAATACTTCTCTCACTCCCTTTCTCTTCAGAGCATATCTTCAATAATCCACTTGCATAAGAATTCCATTCTGCTTCTACTTTATTGATGATTTGAAGAAAGAAAATGAAACTATAATGGTCATTCACAAATTCAAAGCAAATCTCAGGATATAAGTGTAAGATTAGCAGAACCTTACAACTTAAGAGATGGTTGGGTTCTGAGCCCTACCAAATCCCCTACATCAAAGGCCCTGACAGAAACAAAGTGGGATGCTAAGTTAGATGGAGATATATGGGAAGAGCTACTTGGACCTTGAAGTCTCAGAATGTGCTGAATGCTCTGTATGTGTATAAATGGTATACTCCTTCTTATTAGAGAGTAACTTCCTGCTCTACTTGCTTAAAATCATCAGGGACCTCAACAGAGCCTTACAAGAGAAATCTTATCTTCCACAGGACCTGTTCCAAGGGAATTATACACTAGTATGGCCAGTTTTAATATGTTGTTGGAATGACTTTTATTTTTATTTATTTTTTTAAATTAATTTATTATTATTATACTTTAAGTTGTAGGGTACATGTGCATACGTGCAGGTTTGTTACATATGTATACTTGTGCCATGTTGCTGTGCTGCACCCATCAACTCGTCATTTACATCAGGTATAACTCCCAATGCAATCCCTCCCCCCTCCCCCCTCCCCATGATAGGCCCCGGTGTGTGATGTTCCCCTTCCTGAGTCCAAGTGATCTCATTGTTCAGTTCCCACCTATGAGTGAGAACATGCGGTGTTTGGTTTTCTGTTCTTGTGATAGTTTGCTAAGAATGATGGTTTCCAGCTGCATCCATGTCCCTACAAAGGACACAAACTCATCCTTTTTGATGGCTGCATAGTATTCCATGGTGTATATGTGCCACATTTTCTTAATCCAATCTGTCACTGATGGACATTTGGGTTGATTCCAAGTCTTTGCTATTGTGAATAGTGCCGCAATAAACATACGTGTGCATGTGTCTTTATAGCAGCATAATTTATAATCTTTTGGGTATATACCAAGTAATGGGATGGCTGGGTCATATGGTACATCTAGTTCTAGATCCTTGAGGAATCGCCATACTGTTTTCCATAATGGTTGAACTAGTTTACTGTGCCACCAACAGTGTAAAAGTGTTCCTATTTCTCCACATCCTCTCCAGCACCTGTTGTTTCCTGACTTTTTAATGATCGCCATTCTAACTGGTGTGAGATGGTATCTCATTGTGGTTTTGATTTGCATTTCTCTGATGGCCAGTGATGATGAGCATTTTTTCATGTGTCTGTTGGCTGTATGCATCTCTTCTTTTGAGAAATGTCTGTTCATATCCTTTGCCCACTTTTTGATGGGGTTGTTTGTTTTTTTTCTTGTAAATTTGTTTGAGTTCTTTGTAGGTTCTGGATATTAGCCCTTTGTCAGATGAGTAGATTGCAAAAATTTTCTCCCATTCTGTAGGTTGCCTGTTCACTCTGATGGTAGTTTCTTTTGCTGTGCAGAAGCTCTTTAGTTTAATAAGATCCCATTTGTCAATTTTGGCTTTTGCTGCCGTTGCTTTTGGTGTTTTAGACATGAAGTCTTTGCCCATGCCTATGTCCTGAATGGTACTACCTAGGTTTTCCTCTAGGATTTTTATGGTATTAGGTCTAAGATTTAAGTCTCTAATCCATCTTCAATTAATTTTCGTATAAGGAGTAAGGAAAGGATCCAGTTTCAGCCTTCTACTTATGGCTAGCCAATTTTCCCAGCACCATTTATTAAATAGGGAATCCTTTCCCCATTTCTTGTTTCTCTCAGGTTTGTCAAAGATCAGATGGCTGTAGATGTGTGGTATTATTTCTGAGGACTCTGTTCTGTTCCATTGGTCTATATCTCTGTTTTGGTACCAGTACCATGCTGTTTTGGTTACTGTAGCCTTGTAGTATAGTTTGAAGTCAGGTAGCGTGATGCCTCCAGCTTTGTTCTTTTGACTTAGGATTGTCTTGGAGATGCGGGCTCTTTTTTGGTTCCATATGAACTTTAAAGCAGTTTTTTCCAATTCTGTGAAGAAACTCATTGGTAGCTTGATGGGGATGGCATTGAATCTATAAATTACCTTGGGCAGTATGGCCATTTTCACAATATTGATTCTTCCTATCCATGAGCATGGTATGTTCTTCCATTTGTTTGTGTCCTCTTTTATTTCACTGAGCAGTGGTTTGTAGTTCTCCTTGAAGAGGTCCTTTACATCCCTTGTAAGTTGGATTCCTAGGTATTTTATTCTCTTTGAAGCAATTGTGAATGGAAGTTCATTCATGATTTGGCTCTCTGTTTGTCTGTTACTGGTGTATAAGAATGCTTGTGATTTTTGCACATTAATTTTGTATCCTGAGACTTTGCTGAAGTTGCTTATCAGCTTAAGGAGATTTTGGGCTGAGACAATGGGGTTTTCTAAATATACAATCATGTCATCTGCAAACAGGGACAATTTGACTTCTTCTTTTCCTAACTGAATACCCTTGATTTCTTTCTCTTGCCTAATTGCCCTAGCCAGAACTTCCAACACTATGTTGAATAGGAGTGGTGAGAGAGGGCATCCCTGTCTTGTGCCAGTTTTCAAAGGGAATTTTTCCAGTTTTTGCCCATTCAGTATGATATTGGCTGTGGGTTTGTCATAAATAGCTCTGATGATTTTGAGGTACATTCCATCAATACTGAAGTTATTGAGCGTTTTTAGCATGAAGGGCTGTTGAATTTTGTCAAAAGCCTTTTCTGCATCTATTGAGATAATCATGTGGTTCTTGTCTTTGGTTCTGTTTATATGCTGGATTATGTTTATTGATTTGCGAATGTTGAACCAGCCTTGCATCCCAGGGATGAAGCCCACTTGATCATGGTGGATAAGCTTTTTGATGTGTTGCTGAATCCGGTTTGCCAGAATTTTACTGAGGATTTTTGCATCGATGTTCATCAGGGATATTGGTCTAAAATTCTCTTTTTTTGTTGTGTCTCTGCCAGGCTTTGGTATCAGGATGATGTTGGCCTCATAAAATGAGTTAGGGAGGATTCCCTCTTTTTCTATTGATTGGAATAGTTTCAGAAGGAATGGTACCAACTCCTCCTTGTACCTCTGGTAGAATTCAGCTGTGAATCCATCTGGTCCTGGACTTTTTTTGGTTGGCAGGCTATTAATTATTGCCTCAATTTCAGAGCCTGCTATTGGTCTATTCAGGGATTCAACTTCTTCCTGGTTTAGTCTTGGAAGAGTGTAAGTGTCCAGGAAATTATCCATTTCTTCTAGATTTTCCAGTTTATTTGCGTAGAGGCGTTTATAGTATTCTCTGATGGTAGTTTGTATTTCTGTGGGGTCGGTGGTGATATCCCCTTTATCATTTTTAATTGCGTCAATTTGATTCTTCTCTCTTTTCTTCTTTATTAGTCTTGCTAGTGGTCTGTCAATTTTGTTGATCTTTTCAAAAAACCAACTCCTGGATTCATTGATTTTTTGGAGGGTTTTTTGTGTCTCTATCTCCTTCAGTTCTGCTCTGATCTTAGTTATGTCTTGCCTTCTGCTAGCTTTCGAATGTGTTTGCTCTTGCTTCTCTAGTTCTTTTAATTGCGATGTTAGAGTGTCAATTTTAGATCTTTCCTGCTTTCTCTTGTGGGCATTTAGTGCTATAAATTTCCCTCTACACACTGCTTTAAATGTGTCCCAGAGATTCTGGTATGTTGTATCTTTGTTCTCATTGGTTTCAAAGAACATCTTTATTTCTGCCTTCATTTCGTTATGTACCCAGTAGTCATTCAGGAGCAGGTTGTTCAGTTTCCATGTAGTTGAGCGGTTTTGATTGAGTTTCTTAGTCCTGAGTTCTAGTTTGATTGCACTGTGGTCTGAGAGACAGTTTGTTATAATTTCTGTTCTTGTACATTTGCTGAGGAGTGCTTTACTTCCAATTATGTGGTCAATTTTGGAGTAAGTACGATGTGGTGCTGAGAAGAATGTATATTCTGTTGATTTGGGGTGGAGAGTTCTATAGATGTCTATTAGGTCTGCTTGCTGCAGAGATGAGTTCAATTCCTGGATATCCTTGTTGACTTTCTGTCTCGTTGATCTGTCTAATGTTGACAGTGGAGTGTTGAAGTCTCCCATTATTATTGTATGGGAGTCTAAGTCTTTTTGTAAGTCTCTAAGGACTTGCTTTATGAATCTGGGTGCTCCTGTATTGGGTGCATATATATTTAGGATAGTTAGCTCTTCCTGTTGAATTGATCCTTTTACCATTATGTAATGGCCTTCTTTGTCTCTTTTGATCTTTGATGGTTTAAAGTCTGTTTTATCAGAGACTAGTATTGCAACCCCCGCTTTTTTTTGTTCTCCATTTGCTTGGTAAATCTTCCTCCATCCCTTTATTTTGAGCCTATGTATGTCTCTGCATGTGAGATGGGTCTCCTGAATACAGCAGACTGATGGGTCTTGACTCTTTATCCAGTTTGCCAGTCTGTGTCTTTTAATTGGAGCATTTAGTCCATTTACATTTAAGGTTAAGATTGTTATGTGTGAACTTGATCCTGCCATTATGATATTAACTGGTTATTTTGCTCGTTAGTTGATGCAGTTTCTTCCTAGCCTCGATGGTCTTTACATTTTGGCATATTTTTGCGATGGCTGGTACCGGTTGTTCCTTTCCATGTTGAGTGCTTCCTTCAGGGTCTCTTGTAAGGCAGGCCTAGTGGTGACAAAATCTCTAAGCATTTGCTTATCTGTAAAGGATTTTATTTCTCCTTCACTTATGAAACTTAGTTTGGCTGGATATGAAATTCTGGGTTTAAAATTCTTTTCTTTAAGAATGTTGAATATTGGCCCCCACTCTCTTCTGGCTTGTAGAGTTTCTGCCGAGAGATCTGCTGTTAGTCTGATGGGCTTCCCTTTGTGGGTAACCCGACCTTTCTCTCTGGTTGCCCTTAAGATTTTTTCCTTCATTTCAACTTTGGTGAATCTGGCAATTATGTGCCTTGGAGTTGCTCTTCTCGAGGAGTATCTTTGTGGCGTTCTCTGTATTTCCTGGATTTGAATGTTGGCCTGCCCTACTAGGTTGGGGAAGTTCTCCTGGATGATATCCTGAAGAGTGTTTTCCAACTTGGTTCCATTTTCCCCCTCACTTTCAGGCACCCCAATCAGACGTAGATTTGGTCTTTTTACATAATCCCATACTTCTTGCAGGCTTTGTTCATTTCTTTTTCTTCTTTTTTCTTTTGGTTTCTCTTCTCGCTTCATTTCATTCATTTGATCCTCAATCGCTGACACTCTTTCTTCCAGTTGATCGAGTCGGTTACTGAAGCTTGTGCATTTGTCACGTATTTCTCGTGTCATGGTTTTCATCTCTTTCATTTCGTTTATGACCTTCTCTGCATTAATTACTCTAGCCATCAATTCTTCCACTTTTTTTTCAAGATTTTTAGTTTCTTTGCGCTGGGTACGTAATTCCTCCTTTAGCTCTGAGAAATTTGATGGACTGAAGCCTTCTTCTCTCATCTCGTCAAAGTCATTCTCCGTCCAGCTTTGATCCGTTGCTGGCGATGAGCTGCGCTCCTTTGCCGGGGGAGATGCGCTCTTATTTTTTGAATTTCCAGCTTTTCTGCCCTGCTTTTTCCCCATCTTTGTGGTTTTATCTGCCTCTGGTCTTTGATGATGGTGATGTACTGATGGGGTTTTGGTGTAGGTGTCCTTCCTGTTTGATAGTTTTCCTTCTAACAGACAGGACCCTGAGCTGTAGGTCTGTTGGAGATTGCTTGAGGTCCACTCCAGACCCTGTTTGCCTGGGTATCAGCAGCAGAGGCTCAGTTGAAAATGCAGAAATCACCGGTCTTCGGTGTCGCTTGCGCTGGGAGTTGGAGACTGGAGCTGTTCCTATTGCGGAATGACTTTTAAAAGCTTGGAAATAGTGATGGCACACATTAAGTAGAAATGCCCAAATTTCCATGACATGTTGTGAGAAAAATGCAGGTCAAAGGCTCAAAAATGGGAATATTGAAATGGATGTATTATATAATTCCAATGCATTTCAGCCCAACTCAGAGGTGGCCTTGAATGAGTGTGGGGTGGTGTGGTGTGGGAAGATCTTTCCAATTAAGAGAAATTTGGGTGGTACACAGGATCATCTACTTTTTGTGAAGAGAGAATTTATCAAAGGTAAGGATAAATATGGACTCCTGGGTAGTGATGAGTGGCTTAGCTCGTTGGTAAGGGGCCTGGAAGAAAGTAGACTGGATGTTCAGGAAAAAATCTTGTGGCTATATCTGTCAATATGGGTACAAAGGCATGCTATTGCCTACCAATAAGCATTCAATACAGAAGAGTACCTGAAAAACCAAATGGGCAGGATGATTTGTCCAACAAATGTCAGTTAATCTCTGTCCTCAGCCACCCCAGCCCTTACAAATCAGCTTATGAATTGAGTAGCCTTTTTGGTGGAGATGGAGGCTATGCATGGCTCCAACAGCATGGCCTTCTTCCTTCCAAGGTTAGTGGAGCTACTTCCACTACTTAATGTCTGACCCAAATTGCCCAGCACAGAAATTAAAATGAAGTCTTTAGTATACTACCATTCCTCAGGAAATCAAACATTTACTTAAAGTTAGTGACACTGGATTTATTCCACCCTGGAAAGGGTAACAATTCATGCTGAGTAGTACTGACATGTATTCCTGGTGGGAGTTTTTTTTCTTATAGGGCTTCAGTTAGCACCACCATACTAGGACTCACAAAGTGATCTAATGGCATGAGCTCCTGCATAACATCACCCTAGACCAAAGATCTCACGTTCAACAAAATAGGTACGAGGTGAGCATAAGACAATGGGATCACAATGGAAGAATTGCTGCAATCATACAATACAGCATCTGGAGAATCACTCCAACAGACTGATGGAATAGACTCTTGAAGGCACAGCTGAACTGTCAGCTTTGGAAATAACAACCTGCAAAACATGTGTTATTAACCTAAAACAAAAGACATTATATGGTGGTAAATATCAAAAATATAGAATACATGGGTGCTGGTACCAAAGGCAAGAAGTAGGAGTAACTTTTTTCACCATTATCCCTGGAAGTTCACTTGGGAAACTTGTGTTTCCAATACTAAAATTTTAGGTTCTATGAGTCTGGAGGTCTTAGTTCCCAGATGAGACGTGTTTTCAGCAGGACATACAGTAAGTAACTCAAAAAAATAAAGCTATACCTACCTCATGGTTACTGCAGGCTTCTCATCAGACAAAGAAGGTTTTACCATCTGGCAGAAGTAACTGACCCTGATCACCATGCAGAGGTAGGCCTATTCTATAGAATGATGGCAGGATGCACTCACGTGATCCACCAGGGTATATGCCCACTATTAGTTGTAAAATGGCAAGTACAGAAGTCATGGCTTCATAAAGGCACAGAAACCAGGGACTTTTTTTTTTTTCAGACAAAGTTTCACTCTGTTGCCCAGGCTGGAGTATAGTGGTGTGATCTCGTCTCACTGTAACCTCGGCCTCCCAGGTTTGAGCGGTTCTCCTGCCTTAGCCTCCCAAGTAGCTGGGATTACAGGCACCCGCCATTATGCCTAGCTAATTTTTTTGTATTTTTAGTAGAGTTGGGGTTTCACCATGTTGGCCAGGCTGGTCTTGAACTCCTGACCTCATGATTCATCTGCCTTGGCCTTCCAAAGTACTGGGATTACAGGCATGAGCCACCATGGACCAGGGGCCTATTTATAACAGGGATAAGGGTCTGAGCCATTCTACCAAGCAAGCCATCTTGACAAGCAGAAGTGTTAGCCAGGGAAGACAGAAATTTAGAAAGGGCAATGGATGAGAGAAATGATGAGTATCATTTATGGTTTAGGGACCAGCTGTGGCAGTGTGACCACTAACCCACTTCTTAAAGTTTTTCCCAGAAATTGTGACCATGCAGAATTTGGGAGAAATCAGTCCTGGTAGAATAACTTAATGTAAGTAACAATGAAAAAAGCAAGTAGATCCCAGGGATCCCAAGAGAGGACTGAAGTGGATAAAGGCTGGTACACCCATCTCTCATCTCTTGGAATAATTGGCTGTTAACAACTGTCCTTTTTCCCAGACAATTAGCTTAGCCAAAAAGGAACCACATACCTGGGAAATTAAGGTCCTCCCCATAGGGGCAGCTGTAACCAAAAACTAACATGGGGATACAAATGACTACCGTCCCCCACCCACCTCGCCAAATGTGAGATCAACTCCGTGGCAATTTTAACTTACATTCCAGATTTTCCCAGTGGCATCAAGTGAAGCTACCCTACAGCTCATGTCACATCCTTGCTTAGCAACTTCCCTTGCCCTGTTCTCTTTCTTCCCTTTCTACTAGGCATTCCAAGAAGCCACTAATATAAAAGTCCTCATCTAAGGCTGTTTCTAGGGAATCTAAGTCAACTAACTTTCATATGTTATTTTAAAAGACTATATCTTATGAAAGAATAATAGTTATTCGTGTTCTTTCCATAAACTTCAATTTTAAGGCTTCATTTCATAAGGGCAGTTTCATTGCCACATGATATTTATAATATTCTGGAGCATATTGTTTATTAAAAGCCATATATGTTCAATTACAACCTATGTAGCATGTTATACAATTTCCTGGAAGGGTATCATCATTGCAATTAACACTTAAAAATGTTGCCCATTTGTTTCACATTTCTGGGATCTAAAGTTGTGAGGAAGAATCTGTGAAAACTTAGATGTCTAACGTATTGAACTACTTTCTTCAAAGAGACACTGGTTAAAATTATCCTGGAAGGGAGACTTGCTCCATTACAACAGGAAATGCACAGTGTTATTTAATAGGCCAAATGAAAATAATTGATGTGTTTACTACATTAATTTCTATATAATTATTTTACATTTCTAAGCAGCCATCCTGGTTCAGTGAAAGAGCAGTGGAGTTTGAATCAGAAGATTTTGATGCTAATCCTAGCTGTGCCAATAGCTGTGGGAATTCGGCCAGGCACTAAAGTTCTATGAGCTTAAGGTTCTTAAATTTTAAAATGGGATGATAATATATAATCCCACTCACATGAAAAGGCTTTTAAAATTATACAAATTAATTAATATTAAATCACAATACAGTGTTTTGTTGTTGTTGTTTTAGAAGGAAAATTTAACATCAATTCTTCAACATACAGTATAAGAATCCTGCCAAGGAACCATTCTCGAAATTGACTCTAATGTCTGATTTGTCATATTAAGCAGATTGCTATAAAAATTCACTTAAATCATTTTTACTGACAATGAAACATTATTAGTTACCCTCTACATATTCTTTACAGAAATTCATTGAGAAGATTTATAAAAGATTGTGTACTTGCCTGAGATGTCCAAAAGGCCACTGATGGCATTGTAACTCATGATCCCTGCGTGGGGCTTTCGGGGTGCCATGTTATGAGCTGAAGCAAAGGTAGGCCAACAAATCCCACTTCTCCCACCTTTTACCAAAAAAAAAAGTTAATGAAAATTGAATATGCACTCATATGAACACCAACATTAAAGTTTCAAATTTTTCACCTGATGGAGATCTAGGACTCCGATGAGCAGCAGTGAGTTCAATATTGGGATCATCATTAGTTAGGACATCAGAGCAATTAAACCCAGGGCTACTTCCAACAATTAATGAGCTCTGTTTGGAAATAAGCCAACCAATATAGCATTAATAATAGCTCTTACTAAAATAAAACATGATAATGAATAATACTGAATTCTACTGTAGTAAATAAAACACAAAGTATAAATTCAAAAAGTGGATCATTCATTAAACAAAGATGAAAAAAGTGTGATTGCAACCCCAACTGGAAAAACACTGAGAATAGGAGAGGGAAGACAGACATGTAAATAATTATATGTAAGGACATACTGTGTTTCTGTGATAAACACATCCAGGGAACAGAAGGAACAAAAAAGTGGAGGAAGTGTCATTACCACCTAAACTGGCTCAGATAAAACTTCATAGAGGGAGTGAAAATTACTATTGCAAGATTAGCAGGTGATAAACAAGAAGAGGGAAGGGAGGAGGAGGGATAAGAATGAACAGTTTTTTAAGCAGAGGGCAGTGGGAACAAAGGCAGGGAGGTGTGG
Organism: Macaca fascicularis; assembly: GCF_037993035.2. NCBI lineage: Eukaryota > Metazoa > Chordata > Mammalia > Primates > Cercopithecidae > Macaca > Macaca fascicularis. The sequence goes on along the minus strand of NC_088382.1, from coordinate 119,044,849 downwards.
GTGAGACAGATAGAAGTTAAGGAGATTATTCTTATTAGTCCTTCAGTAATTCTACCCTTCTCTGAGTTATTTTTTTCCCCATGGTGTGGCTGTATTAATTTCTTACCTTAATTTGTACTTTTTTACTGGAAATTTTGTGTGATATAGCAGCTGGCATGTAAATCATTGGAAAAATGGCCATTCCATTGTCAACCAGGGTCACATTATAAATGTGCACACTCTCTGTGGTCTGCAACAGAATTTACAGGTTACATAATACTAAGGACAATCATAAAACAAATTAAAAATCACCATCTTTAATCGTAATTACCTGAAAATAAATTCCATAATCCCAGCATGTCCAAATGGTAAATCCTTGTATAAGAGAACATCCAGGAAGGCCATCTTGGTTCATATAGATACCATATAAACCCCCATGGGCCTCATTGTCAAACCACTTTTCCACGGGATTAAACTGGCCTTGGAAGGAAATATAGAATCAGAGAATGAACGCTACAGTTCATGTCACATAGTTTTAATAAGCAGTATCGATTAAAGTTAACAAAATTCTTTTCAAAATTGCATACATAATTCTGATATCAGGTTTAATATGATCAAATATTTTTATGGCTCTACCATTTATGGTTCACTCTATTTAGTGTTTTCCTTTAAATGTTCTCAAGATAGAGTCTCACTATGTTGCTCAAACTGGTCTCAAACTCAAGCCATCTTCCTGCCTTGGCCTCCTGAGTAGCTGGGACTACAGGCATGCCCCACCTCGCCTGGCTTATTCTAATTAGTATTTAATTTTATCTAACTAGTCTCTTCACTGTTATTTAAAATAACTGTATACTCATTTACAAAATTTAGTGTTAACACCCTTACATTATTTTGTCTGATTAAAGTAAACATTAATTTAATTAGAAAGAGAATGGGATTTAGATAGAAATAAGCCTAAACTTGAAACACAATGGTACCGCTTACTGTCTGTGAAATGCTCCCCCTAAACATCTTTCCATTGCTATGTCCTTCTGGCCATCCCATTTGCAAGTCAAATGTCACTTCCTTAAAAGACCTTCCCTAAATACCTGATTCAAAATAACACCTCAGTCACTTTACATTGCAATTAAAATTCCTTTCACTTGATATTTTTATTATTAATTATTTGTGAATTATCCATCTCTTCTCTCCTAGTAATATGTAAGCTTCATAAGAGAAGACATTGCACCTAGCTCATTCACCGTCATTTCTTGGAGCCTAGAAGGTTGTACAGAGATAGGTGGTCTTTAAATATTTTAACAATTGGTGTAGGCATTATCTTGGGAAAGTTGTTTTAGGACCTTAGTTTCCTCATATGTAAAAAGTTTTAATGATTAATTCAGAATTGTTTCAAAATAAAAAGAAATCACCCACATAAAGTGCGTAGCAAATACTCTCAATAAATGGCAACTATACTCATTATTAATATGTAGAACAAACGGGATTTTAATGAAAGTTTTACTTATGTCCAAATCAGTTCAATAACCTTAATAACTGCCTCCCCAAACAGTCATGAATTGGAGGACTGTCTATAAAGAGCAGCACCATCTCCTAAATTGTATTTAATACCAGCTCTCCTGCTCAGGTTCCCTGGCATCTGTTTCCTTTTATCTTCTATTGATTTTCCCTTCTTCCTAGTCCTTTGGGTTTTACATTTTATTTATGATCTTCCTGGTTTTGATAATTTTCCTGCATAAGAAGATTTTCACATTTCTCTCCCTTAGAGTCACACAATAATAGATGCATGGACAGATAGGGTTTCACCCCTGAACCCGGTGTATTTCACTATCCTGAGCTTCCCAGACTCTTGTCTGGGGGATGGATTGAATAAATTGATGTACCATTACGGGAACGTAAATGCTTCATTCCTCTGTGATGTTTCATATCTCAGTTGCTATAACTCTAAAATCTCCTTATAAATAGTCTCAATTATTTAGGAATATCAACATAGTCATTGAAAAATGCATTACATAGCATTATACATACTAGTAAATACTCATATTCAAAGATCACATTTTGATGTTGAAAAATCCATAAGGATAACTTTGTTGAAGTTGTAAAGAAATTATATATTTTAAAATTTTAAGTCAAAGAAAAGCCACTTCAAGTGGTTGGGAACTAAAATATTTAACAAGAGCATATATCAAGGAATCAGTTAAGTATGTTGACAAAGTAGTTTTTATTCCTTCAAAATGTATTTTGAACAAGAATAAAACCTGCTTAAGTCTAAAAATGTTTGAATTGACAGAAAAAAAATGCTGATTCAAAGAATCTTAAAAATAAACACACTTTTAACTAGTGTATTTTTTAAAAGATGAATTTTATGCTATGTAAATCATGCCAAATAAAGCTGTTATAAAGTAACTATACTGAGATTTTTTTTTTTAATTAATTCTGGAAGGGACCTACATTTCCCAGAGAAAGTCCCATTTTCTTTAACTTTCTTTAAATTTATTGAGGGGTAAAGTCTGCAGATTTATTATGTATTTTACTTTTTTGATCTCATAATAATTTATTTACATGGTTGAAAATATAGAGGTTATTGAAAAAGTATACAATTATAAGTACTGAGTTCCCTTGTTCTCAATTACTTTCTATGATTTTTATACTTTTCCTATGTAAATACAAATACCATATACATTCTGATTCCTTCCCTTTCTTCCACAAAACATATTTTATATGTATTATACCTAAAATAGTATTATATAAACTATTTTGCACTCTCCAGTTAGCACTTAAGAATATTCTAGAGAGTTCTTCATATCAATACATTGAACTCTTCTGCCGTCTTTCTTCGAGTAGTCTAGTGTTCCATTGTCTGGCTTTATATAACTATTCTACCACTGGGGGACACAAATGGCTTTCGGTTTTCTGCTAGTACAGACAATGCTGTGATGAATAACCTTGTTCATAAATAATTTTCTAAGTTTGTAAAGGCAACTGTTAGCTAGATTCATAGAAGTGGAAATGCTGAGTCAAAGGTAAATGCATGTGTTATTTTGGTAGATGTTGTCATGTTACCCTAAGCAGAGATGATACTCTTTTGTCCTTCAACCAGCAAGGTGTAAATGTTTTGCTTTCCCTACAGCCTTGTCAAAAGAGTAGATGCTCAGTTAGTTCTTAATTTTTACTAATCTAATATAGAGAAATCTATATTTGAGAAGTGTCTGTTCATGTTCATTGACTTTTTGATGCATGCAGGTTTAACATATGAATAGTGAACATTTATTCTATCAAAGTAGAAGTTAAAATAATGGTGTATGTCAACATGTATCTCTATAATAAGTGCTGTTTTTGTAAAAATGGTGGTGGGATGAGGTACTTACTGTCCCAATGCCAACCAAATCAACAACTCAAGTTGCTGTTGGAGTTTTGGGATCATAAACTTGGGAAAATAAAGTTTTCCTTAGAAACCTATTTATTTTTTTAGATCCAATGTTATCTTGAAATAATTTATCTTGTTGAGTTATTTCAGTGACCAGAAGGAAAAGATATTATATATTGAATTAACAAACAATAATTATTTATTTTAACAATTTTGGACAAGTTATTTCCTAGTTTTAGCAATTCGTGGTTTAAAAGACTTACCTGGGCAAGGTTCACCATCAATGCGGTATCCTGCTCTTCCAAATCCAGCAACTACATTATTCTGTAAAACTGTATTGGTCCCTCTATTTATCTAGTGCAATGATTTAAAAGAAAATACTGTGCATCAGGCTAGTAAACATTTATATAAATTGAGAGTAATTATATGACAATATACTTATGAAAACCTTTAATTATGACTACATTTTCAGGAGGAAAAATTTAATTTATTATTTACCCCATTCAAACTTAATTACAAGTGATGTACTGAAATTACACTAGGTTCTTGGTGGAAAACCATCATTAAGTACTATAGCCTGGACTTCATTTAAAAACTACATTGAAGAGATTATTTCTTATTTCAGTCACAAAATCCACTGAATGTGGTTTAAAATTTACAAGGCACAGAACAAGTTCCAGTATTATAACAAGGTAACAAGAATGTTAATACTTTGTTCAGGAATTTGTGATCACTGAAAAAGTGATAAATATATATTTATATATTATATTTATATATGTTTAATATAAATATATATTCATATAAAATTATGTGTGTATATATATATTTTTTGAGACAGGGTCTCGCTATGTTGCCCAGGTAGGTCTCAAACTCCTAAGCTTAAGCAATCCTCTTAACCTCCCAAGTAGCTAGGATTACAGGTGCAAGCTCTTTTTACAGGCTCTTTTTAGTTATGTTTTGTTACCAATTTGATTAATTTATTTTAAAAAAGACAACTGAGGCAATGACAGTGGATCATAAAATTCAGTGGAGACATTGACTAGTTTACATAACATTTGCTATAATCACAAAGTAGGTTAGCATGAGTGTTAGGTAATTACTAAACAATTTTATTTTATAAGCCAAGTCAAAGTAGAAAAAAATGGAAGCATACAGCACACATATCATTCTTGCCTATGGTGTCAGCAAAACAGTCAAAAGTTGCAATCGTATTAAACACATTTATTTTTAAATATTTTGATTAAAATAGAGTCACATGAATTCATAAATGTCAATTAAGTACCTTTTCTTTCAAAAGACACAAATAGCCTTAAAGATTTGGAATTGACATTTAATATGTATAAACAGATAAAAAGAGATTATTTTTTACCTCATAAATATGTGCCAAATTTCAGTTTTCAGATTTTACCTTAAGGTATTAATAGTTGTGCAAAAAAAAAAAAAAAAAAAAAAAACTCAATCCTTATCCCATCTTTCAAAGGTAACTATTTTTAATTTCTTTCGATTCTATGTCATAGGTAAAGGCAGGAGGAAGGTATCTCCTCCACTTTCTCTTTTCTTGTTTGTAATCTTACTCTATATCTAAACAAACACTTACAGTAATTGAAGAAACTTCATGGGAAACAAGAAGGTTCCAATTAGTAATATCAGATAAGTATAATAACCTTGCATGTAGAATCATGACCATTTTAGATGAGAAAAGGATTTTAGAGATTTCATTGTCTATTTTCATTTTTAGGGAGGAAACTAAATTCAGAATTAAGTAGTAATATGCCAAAAGCACTCAGTCAAGTACTAGCAGCAAAGAGGCCCTGTACTGGAACTTGAAATAATGTTGGAGAAGAAAGGAGGTAAGAGAACTATTTAAACCAATAGACATCAACAGAAAAAAATACACCAATGGCTACCGAAACTTACATCATCTTTTTAAAAGTGCATTCACTCCTTTAGTTAGCTCATTTTATTATATTTTTTCAATCACTGATATCATTATAAGTTAGTATAATTATAAGTTTGTTCTCATTACCTCAATTGCTGCATGCCAGAGAGTTGAACTTAAATCTTTTCTGTTCTGATAGGTTCCTGGCCAAACCGAAAGTGCAACCAAATTCCCTCGGACTTGGTTGGCATTCCCCCATATTTTTATACCTGTTAAAAAAGAAAAAAAGAAAAAAAGGAAAGAAAATCTCCAAAATACATAAGTCAATTTGAAATGACTATTATGAGTAATGTCTTTTGGTTTTCCATAAAATTATTTTTCTACTTTGAGCCTGACAAATGATCCTCTTAGATTTTTGAAAGATTCCTCTGAACTCTTTGATAATGAACTCTCCCTCTTTAATAGACTACCTGAATTAGAATCTTCTGGGGTGCTTGTTAAATATGTGGGTTCACAGGGTCCATCTCAGATTTTATTTAACAAACCCACAGCTTTTATATAAATTAAATAAGTTTATTATACTTTATACTGACAAAAATCAATATAATATGTCTAAAGTTGTATATAAACTTTATTTGTAATAATATTTGTGATTTATATGTGAGGAGTATTACATTTAAATAATTAGTGATTAGATAACTCATATAAGAATGTGGTCTGGTAAAAATTCTTCCATGTTATAGGGCTATATTGTCTAATATGATAGCCATAGCCACATGTGGCTATTTAAATGTATATTAAGTGCAATTAAATTATGTACCATTAAAATTGAAAGTTCATTTCCTCAGTCACAATTCAGCTCCTAGCCATAATTCAAGTGCTCAATAGACACATGTGATTTAGTAATTACTATTATTAGACAGCATAAATATAGACGATTTCCATCCTCACAGAAAGATCAATTGGGCAGTATGGCTCTAGAGTTTACAGATAAGAAAGCCTCCACAGGACATGTAATTTGGACCAAAATATTATTATATTACCTTCTCCCACTGTAAAGTAAATTATGTTGTCATCTATGTCCAATCCATCTGTCCCAAATACACCAATTGCTGGAGAGAAGCCATGGTGAAAAGCACAGCCTCGAATATAGGATGAACCGTGTTCTTGAATCTATAAAACATTGGAATACAGAGAACATTTTAAAAATAAAATTACAATATATTTAAAGAAAAAAATTGAAGTAAATGATTTTCAGTAAATCTTGATCAATCATCAATACTCAATTCACTTTCTCTTAAAGATGATTTCTCCATAAATCTTTAATATATCCATATATAAAATATGCAAATTTCCATGTATCTGAATTTATTATTAGATATATTAAATATATATGCTTACTTTAAATGCAGATTCAAAATTCTTAAGTGCTTTTCTATGCATTTATATTCCTATTATCACTTATAAAATGCTAAGGTGCTAAAAATTACTTTTTTAAGAATAGTTCATGATGACAGGGATTTTTTTTAATTACAAAAAATCCTTTAGGCAAGGAGTTACTATTCAAATGTCTATAGGAACCATTCAGTGAACAGGTTTGGGGTTTCAATTTAAACCTAAAAGATTATTTATTTATTTCTACTAAGAGATATCCTGTCTCTCATTTTTCTTAAATCACCAGCCCTCTAGGAATATTTATTTTCCCACTGTTGATGGAGGCATAGATCAGACATGCATTTCATTTGAGAAGTTTGAGCAATACTCTCTTTGTTTAATAGAAACCATTTGGAAAAATGTTTTTGGTCATTGCAAAATAAAGTGGATATATAAACCACTATTATAGATCTTCAATTTTTTCACCCTCTATACTACTTTTCCTGTGATTTTTACTGGCCTTAAATAAGTACACAATATGGATGGAATCAAATCCTACATATATAGGTCTAAAAAGTTAATGCCAAGAAAGTTTTATTATATTAGATTATAATTTTAGCTAATATAAGATGTGGCCATTTAGAAGTCACGTGAAAATAAAAATAGTTTACGTATTTTTAATATACACAAAATTAAAAATAAAGCACAAACCTGTCCTAGGTTAAGAAACGTTACAGCATATCTTGGATCTGTGCTATCCCTGAAGCCTTCTTGACCACTGTGATAAAATTCCACATTATTTATTCTTGCATTTCCTAAGGTAGGGAAAGATTTAAAATTTGTTTTTCTTAAAACAGTTGGAATAAAACATTTTTGAAAAGCTACACAAAGTTCAAATTTTTCATGAAAAAATCATTAGTTATTCTTTGCTCCTTTAATCCAGAAGAAGTAGTATTTCTCAGACCTCTTTTCATTGTACTCACAAATAGCCCTTTTCAACATTTTTTTTCTTAATAGCCTGCACTCTCCCACAAAATTTTAATAACGCATATATACCATATATCTGTTAGTGTACAGTGGCCTTTTGGAGGACCACAAACCATTGTAATACCTATGTTTTTTGCCCCCACCCCCAGAACTAAGTGTTTCCTCCTGGGGTGGGGGGTGATATTTTCGAATTAAGAATGTATGGCATAAGGCATAAGATATAATTTACCTTACATTTCCCTTTTGATGCCATAAAGAGCTTTTAAGGGCATTATCTTTTATAATCTCTTTCAGAATATGTGTTGCCAATTATCTGCTGGTCAGCTTATAAGTACCATCGAGGTGACAAAGGGTAATTTTACAGACTACTAATAACAGCAATAACAATCGATGAGAGATTGCTCTGTGTCAAGTGCTGCACTAAATGCATAACAGACAATATGGGGTTTAATTCTCACAAAGCACCCTGTGAGTTAGGAACTTTTATATCTCTATCATGTAGTTAAAAAAAAAAAAAAAAAACTGAGGCCCAGGAATTCATGGCTGGAAAATAACCAAAGAGAATATTATTTGTTCAAAAAATGATACTTAATAGAATGTGTTGGAGAAGAGTTATTTTGTACTAGAAGAGAAAGCCTACCTTGAAATCCATGAGCCAATTCTTATATACATGGTTGAAAAGATATGAAAAATTGAGATAATGATAGAGAAGACATGATTACTATAAACCACCTGGGCTTACAAAAGCCACAGATATGTTATCTTTACTCACATCACAAAACAATATATAGGAGCAAGGAAAGACTGTCAGGGTTCTTCACCGAATTTGAAGTGAGAAAGACACAGATTAATATTCAAGATCAAAGCAACTGTACCCCTTTATTCATCTGTTTCTTCATCTTTAAAAGAGGGATAATATTTATGCCATAACATTATGAGGATTAAACGAGATAGTACGTGTTTAATGCCTAGCACAGTGCCCGTGATCTTGTGTCATGATCATCATTACCATCACCATCATTAGCAGCAGCAGCAGCACCATCATCATCAGTTAAACTTCCTCTGGCAGATTATGAACAACAAGTAGAGGCTGTAGCGAGATTGCTGTTTTCTCAATATAAAGATTTTCTAGAATAGATCCATTGCAAAATGAAATAGGCAGTGTTTTGAACAAGTGAGTACCTGCAGCAACAGTTCAAATCAAGAATGGATGCTCTAGTCCTAGTACCCAGATTGTGGGATCCAAATAACATCTTCCAATAAAAAGAACCAGAATTACTTGGAGGAACAATTGAGTTCCAGTCTTAGAAAAAAATTACAGTATGTGCTTCCCGTATCAGAAAGTAAAGAGGCTTAGAAAATTAACTCATGTCAAGAAGACAGGCATCAACATGAAAAGGTTCTGAAAGTCAATAAAGGAGCATTCTGAGTATTAATCAGATTAACAATCACAATGGATTTGAACAGGTCAAATATGTTTTGACCCAGGAGCACATAATGATACTAACAACAAACCAAAAACTCCCTGTCACCTTTGGAGGATGCTTGGGAACAAACATATTATTTTGAAACCTAGTCAATATGAGGAAAAATCAAGCATTTTTTCCTGTATTTCCTATATGAAGTATTTTTCAGTGCAGTCAAATGGTTGTTTAGAGGAGATTTTCTTCATTATAAATGAGGAGGAAATTTTAAATCTTAATGATTTAATGAATCTAGGCAATGTTAATTAGTAGCTATTAGCATTGTAAGAAGAGAAACAATCATACATTATGTATTTACTGATGGAAAAATACACTACCAACTGTACCTTTTCCTTTTTTTTTGCAATTGGGTTGTTGCCTAGGCTGATTTCACACTCCTGGCCTCAAGCAGTCCTCCCACCTTGGCCTCCCAAAGTGCTGGGATTACAGGCCTGAGACACGCTGTCTGGCATAATTCTTGCCTAAAAATTGAGCCTGAAGCCTCTAGTTTTAGATCGCCTAGGCATAGGAAATACAGGGAAACGAGAACAAGTTAAATTTCAGGAATGCAATCACTAAATTCCAGAATGTTGGAAACTCCACAGAATTAGAGGACCAACTTCTTTTATAGATAAAATGCAAGGAGAGAGGAATGAATCAGAGATTTAAGATTCATAACCAGTTGAAATGTGGATCTTATTTAGATCCTTATTTGAAACAAGAGGATGGATGGAAGGAAGGAAGGAAGGATGGAGGAAGGGAGGAAGGGAGGGAGGGAGGAAGGAAGGGAAGGAGGAAAGGAAGGAGGATACTGGGGAAATTTGAACTATCATTTGATAAGAAATTATTATTAAGAAATTAACATTTTTAGGTCTGATATTTGTTGATGTTTTCTACAATGTCTTACAGTTACACACTAAAATACTTCTAGATGATATAATGTGTGGTTGCTTCAATACAATCCAGGAGCATGTAGAAAGTGGATGGAGGTGTAGGTGAAACAAGATTGGCCAAAGCTGATCATCGTTGAAGCGGGTGATTAGTACACTGGGGTTCATTATATTGTTTTCTCTATTTTTGGTGTATGCTTGAAATTTTCCTTAAACCAAAACAAAAGCAACAAATGATCTGCGGTACTTATTATAAAATTATCTCTGTTAGGTGAAAGACTGGTCTAGCTGTTACCGAAGGTCATTGTTAATTTGATAATTCATTTTGTCTGTGAAGATAAAAGTAAAAGCAGTAATTTAAGAGAATTTACTTGGAAGGTAACACCTGGGCTACATAATCACTTTTTATGTTTTATTTTCCCACATAATCTTATTTAAAAAGTGAGAATTATGTAAGAGCTGACTAAATATAGATGAGATCATGTTATAGCTCATTTAGAAAAATAAACTGAATTTATACTAACCTTTAAATGTCATCATGTTTTCAGTGAATGAGCCAACCAGTATGCGTGCTCCAAAAGAGTCCTCGGACCAACCTGGGTAATCTTCACCAATTATTTTGATGTTCCTACTCAGTATCCCAACATCAGCTGCTAACATGTAGCTCTCACCAGTTCCAGGGACATGGTATTTTTCAGCTGCAGCGTAAAGGCAGCTAGATTATTGCCAGTGCTGAGAAATATCTGTCTTTACTAGTTCCTTTGCAGTTCATATGCTAAACAGCTTTCTAATAAGCCAAAATTCAACATGAATGCATGAATTATTAGATTTACATGTTTAAACATATATAGATGGCAGTCTGATATTATGATATTCATATTTATAAAATGAAATATAACCAAAAATATTTCCTCTATTTACATCAAAATTATTATTATCATCAGCAAGTATAAAGTTACTACTTAACAAATCTTGAAGGTAGTATATAATCACTTCAAATTACACATGAAAACCCTGTTGTATGGCAAATTGAGAAGTGTATTGTAATTTTAATAGATGAGGAAATATAGAGAAGTAAAAGAATTTGTCCAAAGCTAGGAGGAGAATCAACAACGCATGGCAATTAACACTCCCGCCACCTAAACCTTGGTTTGTTCCACTTTCTCTGTGGCATATTTTATATCAACCACAAGATTCTTTATCAATAGGTAGTAGCATATCCAATACCATCTGTACATTTACATCTTAACAATTTGCAAAACATAACCTAGATTACATGCCACATTTTACAAAATGTTATTCAAAACTTTAAGACAAGCAGGTGCATTTCAAACAGAGAATAATGCTTGATATTTTAAATGAAAGAATCTATAATGTCAAACTTCAAAAACCAACTGTTTTACAACTAATTACAATGAAACATTTTTCAAACAAAACTTTTCTTTAGATTTAAAGAAAATATATGATACAGAATTATAGACACATGCACTTCTATCAAAGTACTGCTTTAAGAAGTTCTTTTCAGTTTCTTTTTCATGCAAGTCAAATGTCTGCTAGTCTATCATGCTGTCTTGCATCTGGAGTTCATGTGAGCATCAGGGGCATCTGAAAGGATTTTCTAACTTTACACTACTGTCTGCTCCCACTTCCTGAGATTTGGATGAAGGTACCATGCCAAATGGGGAAAGGCTGGAGTGCTGGGAAGGCCCTGCTCCTGTAAGTGGAAAACTCATCTTCAGATCATGCTTATTCCTTCTTTCTTCAACAATTATAGTTTTATCTTTCCATTGTTACTTGTCTAAATGCATTTACCACTAAAGACTATATCCATGAAACAGTTTAGGACAACAAGGCTTTTGGATAAAGGATTCTCAAATTTCAGTGTGAACAAGAATCACCTAGAAGCTTGCTTTAAACAGAAAGTGTTGAACCTTACCCTATAAAATGTCATACACTAGGTCTTTGCTGAATATTTGCTGAATGAATGAAAGCACATAGCGGGGACTATCGGTAACCAACAGAGAAAGAGCAGCGCTCACTGGGTATCATTGCCAATCTGAATAAAATGCTCCTTTAACATATTTGTGACATGTTTTATCAAAGAATTATAATTACAGAGAAAATGTGAATCTTTCAATACAATTATATATCTATTTGATTAAAAAGCATCCACTTACCCAAGTGAGTATAGGAAAGGCTATCATTAAGAATGAGAATTTTATGATCATGCAGGATTTTAACGATACTTCTTGTTTCTGTCTGGTGGAAATCATAGCTTGTGGTTGTTATCACAATCTCTTCTCCCTCCTTAGAAAAATTCAAGTGCCAAATTTGAGAACAATTTTAAAAATGGGTTTATATTTCTTGATATCATTATTAAATAATTCAAATTTAATTTATATCTCATTGGCAATTACGGTATTATCAGAAAGAATAAACAGTACATTAAAGTCTCTAAAATATATATGCTTGTGTTTGATATTAAGAATTATAAATTTTGAATTATCTGAGCATTTTCTTAACTTTAACTCAGCCGTTTAGTAAAATCACAGCAATATACCTTTCTAAAAAAGTAAAGACATCAAAGCAAACATACTCACATTTTTATTAAGAACTGATCAGGACAATATTATTAAGAGTTGAATTTTTTTCCCTAGTTTTTTGTTTGTTTGTTTAGTACAATTAACTCTCACTTGTTATTTCCGAAAGGCAGAAAAGCCTGAGAAAAGTTAAAGGGCAAGGCTAAGTCCTAGAACTTTGTATATTGAGCTCCTCCTTATCATCCAAATCTCTTCTCAGATGTACCCTTGACAAAGACCGTCTCTGGAATATTCAATGTTATCTGCTACTCTTTGCCATGGCAGTCTCTATCACACTACTTGTTTTATTTCCTTCATCATGCACATTATCTGAAATTAATAGATATTTATTTGTTCATTTAGTATCTGACTCTCCCACTCCAAAGGAAGTTCTGTTATAGCTTGGACAAATTTCTTCACCACTAAATCCCGAATGCCTAGAAAAACGTGTGACACTTGGTTAAATATTACTTTGATACAAAATTTGCAGACAGTATTAATTGGATAAATAATAAGGATATCAAAATCACTTAATTATTCTCTTTAAAAAGTAATCACACCAGAACTATCGCAAATAAAAACATATTGCAAATAGATCATAATACTTCTCAATAAACCCTCTTTCTATTTACCCATTATAAACTACACTAAGAGAGCAAACCCAAATGTTTTGATGATTTGCATTGATTTGCTCAAACTAAGGCTCCCTTTGTTCTGTGAGTCTAAAGCTTGTTCTCACCAGAAAGAAACTGGCTGAGATCTGAGAGCTTGGAGATGAAATCCATTCATTTCTCTAACTTTTTGACATTAAAAACTGTATTTTAAAACATGTGGACTCTATGGCTTGTGCATGGTTTATGAGCACAGTAGAGATGAGAATTGCTACCATTTATACTTTATTAAAAGATCTCATTTAACACAGGCAGTATATGGATATCATTGGGTGTCAGAATTTGTTTTCTTTTCAAATTCTTAACATGTAAAATCATAAATTAGAAGTGAAGAGGTAACCAAGATAATAAAATATATTTTAAATAATTCCATTTTCTGTTTTGTAAGAATTTATAATAAATAATTTTATCCAAAAATGTTCATATTCTTCTTTTATGACTAATATACATTACTATAAAATATGACTAATATATTATATATACATTTCAATGACTAATAGTCATTTTAATTTTATCCAAAAATATTCATATTTTTCTTATATGACATATATTAATATAAAATATGACTAATTTATATGCATTTTTATGACTTATATATTATATATTAGCTTCTATATACATAATATATAAGTCATATATTATATGACTAATCTACAGTCATATATGTCATAAAATGTATATATATAATATATAGTCATAAAATATATATAAATACAATATACATACATATGTATATATGCACACAGACATAATGTTCTCTATTTGTTTTAAAGGACCATTGAAGCCACAATTTTTAAATGCCTCCTATCAGGTCAATTTTTGCAAGCTTATTGCAAAATACCCATTTTTCATCTGGCTAAATACATGATAAAATGAATGCCCATGAGAGTAGAACAGACATTTTTTCAGCTGACCCACTGTATATATTCATGTTCCATTACATAATTATTTTCTCTACCTGCCAATCCACAGCATCCATCAGAGACAGGACGTTGGAACCTGCATCTGCAGTTTCTGAGAGCTTAGTTTTATATATTGAACGTGGAATTCCATGAAGATCTAGCTCACCAAACACCCCTAAAGAAGAAAAGCACACTCCTATTTATTCACCACACAGTACTGAGTTAGGTGCTAGTATAAAATGAAAATGTTCATTGATATATTTTATTATGTGATTAAACATTTTAGAATGAAAGGAATGAATTGGTGCTCTCTGCTTGGAGCCATGTAAGAAGACTTTGACCCTTTAACCCACTTCTGGAACTCTGGCTCATAGACATTAAAGCCAGTATACAAGAGTACATGAATGAAGATGCTTACCACAGTAATATTTAGAAACATGAGGAAACTGGAATTAATCCAAATATACATCAAAAGGAAAAGGATGGAATAAAGTTTAATATACTAATACTGTAGAATAATAGGCTATAAAAAAGAGTTTTATCTGTACATTTTAATCAGGAAAGATTATCATAATATGTTCACTGAGAAAAGAAAATTGCATAATTATATACTTAGTTTGACCATGTTTTATGAAAGGAACAATACTATCACCACAAATCAGTATATGTAATATGAATATAGGCATCCTAGATAAAAACATAGGAAGACACACAAAAAATTTTAACTAATGCTAGTGTCCTTAAAAGAGAATTAGAAAGATGTATATTCTTTACAGATATGTTTTCTTGATATTGTTCTATGTTGTTTAATATATTACTTTTGAAATTAAAACATGTAATTTTTTTAAAGATTGAATTTGTCTGCTTCAGGACATTTGTGAATGGTGAGCTAATTCAATCTCAAGCAGTTTTTAGCCCCTTATTTACTTGGTGTCAGTTTTAGAAATCGTACAGTAAAACAATGGTAGCACATGCTTATAGGTGTCTCCTAAATAAATATGCAGTACCATTCATATAAACAGTTCTTAATTGTGACCAGGTTAAACTCTTTCAAGCCATTTGCTTTCCGAGCTCAAATAAGAATATCCACAGTACACCAATGCAACTGGGAAATTAAATCTCAGCAATAGCTGTGATTGGGTAATTGATTGCAGAGTCAACTGATCCACAGATTATTTATTAATACTATAAATGGAATAATGTGTAGGAAAGTTACCTTTTAAAGTGAAAAAATGTGAAACATAGTTTTGCTTACATAAAGAAAACTGTATGAAGAAAACCAGATTGGAAAAATAATATACACACACAGAGATTTGTTAATATTAGTTTTGTAATAAATTACATTTTGGTTTAAAATATGCACATTTATATCTGTTTCTACCTGGTGAAATGTGATGTGATTTAATTCTAAAAATCTCTGCCACTTCTATAACCCTTTGTAAATAAAAATAAATTTCTGTAAAAGCTTCTGACACTTTTATATCAGAAGTACTTATTATGATAAAGTATTTATCATTGTGAACTGATAGGTACTTTAGTGCCATATATTTTAAAGTAGATTCTCAAAACAGATGTGACACTTCTGGTATCTGTAGACACACACCTAAGACCTTTGCCCCTTGATTTGGTCCTTCTGGAAGAGCCCAGTCTGGGGTAGTATGATTTCCTCTCAGAACAATCTTTAAGTCTCCTTTAAAAGGGTTATCTTCCCAGCCACCGATTAATCTACCTCCCTGAAATAAAGCAGAAAATTGTTAATACTTAAAAATTGACCAGGAAAAAAAAATCCACCCATAAAAAAGAAATTAAGAAGTCACTGGAAGTCTCCCCTAGTAAAAAGGAATGAGTTTTGTTATATAAAGAACAGCATTATAACTGGAAGTGACTTTAATTTCACTTTTGGATAGGCAGTTTAAATGATTTTTCAAAGGTCAAATTCAATATCTACTTATGGACAGAAGCAGACCTAAAACTGAGATTTCATAAGACTTAAACTAGTGGTGTTTGAACAGACCATAATGTATTTGAACGTAATATCCCATACGTAAGATATACTCTTCACGCTTACACCCAAGCTATGCCATTTATGAGTCGTCATTGTTAATACTAACAGCTATCATTAAATGCTTGCTATTTCCAACACGCATAATGTGTAAGGCTTCACATATATTATATCATTTAACCTTTCTTTACACCAAAATCATGAATTAGTATTATTATCGTTATTTCACAGGTGAGAAAACTAATGATGAAAGAGGTCAAATAACTTACCCATGGTTACCCAACTAAAAAACAATGAGGTAAAGATCAGTTGTAACTTTAATTTACCTTAAAGCCTTTCATCTAATCAAAATATGATGCACTTTAAAAATATTAATAACTAAGTTTCTGGACTTTATTCCTTCTCTCAAAGAAATAATAATAATTCTAACTACTTATTATTTTAATGATGCTTAATAGCTTTTTGGCTAAGCTATTCTTTTTCATAAACAATATTACAAGACTGACAGAACAATCGAGCTGATTAAGCTGGTACAGGTTCAAGACCATCGGGGGTTTACAAGGAATGTGGGGATTGTTCTGAATAACTGTAACATTTTGATTTATTTTCTCTTGCTTTCATAATTCCATTTATATCTCTTTGGGTTTTTTTTAAATACTGTTTGTTTTCTTTAAAAAACAAAAGGCTTAAATTCTTTTAATTTTTTCGGAACTCCTAGGACTCTTTGTTGGAACAAGCTGTTGGTTTAGCCTGACCTCATAATGACACAGATATTCTATGCAGAATTGAAACTGGGCTAACTGCAAACTTAAGAATCCCATAATAACTACTCCTAAGAAATGTTTAGTTCGTAATTTAAAGGAGAACAGAAATATACTGGACTTACCTGAGACTCACATTTAATGGGCTAGAGCCAGTTGTACTTTTTATTCACACCAATTGAATATGCTTCCTTCTTATTATTTGAGTAAATATACATCTTAGAATTAGATTAATAAAGATATAAACTATAAGGCCCTCATTCTTACCTGCAGTGATATGTAGGTAGCATTCAAAACAACTTCTCTGTAAGAAGATTCTGCAGCTCCTACATTATATTTATCTTCCAGTTCTAGAACCCCCCAAATAGTGAGTCTTTCCATTGATGGCATATCTATGTCAGCTACAATCCATGTTCCTATAAAACAATACTTTAAGAAATATAACATAGTCCATGGAAATGTCCATAAACTACAACCTATAGCAAAACATTGACAAGCTTATCAGTGAGTCCTAGTTTTGAGTAAGTTTATTAAATGTCTTTTCATATAATACCTGATTCCTCTCTCTCCCAGAAATTCTACTCTTATTAATTAATGGTCAGGTTTAAATCCACAGAAACCCCAGAAGGCTAGGTTTAGAATCCGGGATGCATTAATAGAGTCCACTTCTTCACATTTGCTCTTTCACCAAAGTGTGCTGATAAAAGTGGAAACCTAACTGTGACATCTACCCTGCCATAGTGTTAATATTACATAAAACAAACATTTTATTCTTTTGTGTTTATGTATTTACCTTCAGGTATAATCACATTTGCCCCTGGGTGAGGTACAGTATAATTATTTTCTTGTGATGATTGCCAAAAAGAATCATTTGACCATAAACTGAAAAGAGAAGAGAAATACTTCTGTGAATTACGACTTGTTGTGATATGCCCTAATTTTGTCTAAAATGTAAACCATTCCATTTCCCCATAAGATTTTACATGGTGGAGAAGAAAAAAGAAATGCATGCTTTGTCCTTTTAAAGACCTTTGACACATGGGCTATTTCATGGGGAGTGGGGGTAGAGGATATCGTTCACTAGATTCTGTGAAAAAAGGTGTAGAAGAATAGTCTCTGAATTGACAGGGATGCACCAACGCCATTAAGCCCCTGGCCTGGGATGGGGGTGGCAGATCTGTATCCAAAGTGAAGGCTAGATTAAATTGAAATAATTTTGTAAAGTGCATGGGAGGACAGACAGCCTTCAGTTTTCATCACTATTCCTTCTAGAAAATACCTTTTAATGCAAATTTTTTGAAGGATATTATTATAAAATTGGTGATATTTTCCCACTGGAAAACATTCACAATCATAGCCTTTCATTCTTATCCATACCATCACTCACTATCAATAATCATGTTATGTATTCCCCTTCTTCTTATTTCTCATTGTACGATCAACAAAGCCCACTTAAAGTAAGCATTAAGTTATATAGCTTGAGCCTTCTGTTTTAATCCTGAGGTAGCACTTCTGGGTCAAGATACTGTTTTGTTTTGTATTATTCATAGCTAGTTGAATAATACAAATTAATCAATCCAATTATAACTATTTCCAGTAGGGAAAATTCATACTGTGGGAAGAAAGAAAAACTATACCATGGCATATATACATAGTTTATCATAATTTACCTTTATCACATTCTGGCCTAGAGCAATCTAAATCTGTTATAGTAGTCATAATAAATGTTAATTAAATATTTAATAATTATATCTACCTTAGAATGCATAAGGGCCTTGATGATTCTCTCTCCATTCTTGGACATGCCACACCCTTTCTATGTCAGGGCACCTGCACAAGTTGCTCCCTAGGTCTCTCCCACCCTT
This sequence comes from Macaca fascicularis, assembly GCF_037993035.2. Classification (NCBI taxonomy): domain Eukaryota; kingdom Metazoa; phylum Chordata; class Mammalia; order Primates; family Cercopithecidae; genus Macaca; species Macaca fascicularis. The sequence goes on along the minus strand of NC_088382.1, from coordinate 119,026,133 downwards.
CACTCAGCAAGCTCTTCTTCATCCTTTGGGTTGCAGTTGGAATAACCCCTCCTTAAGGGTGTTCCTAACCACCCCACCCAAAGGCCGTCCCTGCCATATTGCTCTCTGTCCAAGCCCCATATCCATTCTTTTTATAACATTTATTGCAACTCACACTTACATACTTTATCTTCTGTTTACCTTTTTGTTTGTTTATTTGCTTGTTTTGTCATCTCTTTGGATTGAATATGAGTATAATGAGATCAGAGATCACATCTATGTTGTTTATAATTGAATCAAAAATGCCTGGCACATAGTGGATACTCAGTAATTTTTTTAGTGGTTTAATGAATATATAAACAAATTCAATTTTTGTTCTTTTGTACAATAACTACTACAGTATCTATTTATTTTGAAATGTAATTCATCTAATAATTATCATTGAGTTGTACTTGTTACACAGTAGTGGGCTATTCAGTGCTCACTAAATGTTAGCTTTTAGCATCATCATGATTTTTTATCAGTAGTATTGTCCATAAGGGATGCAAATATACATCAAATTAGGATGATGCCTTTCAGGGTCTTAAAGACTAATACTGAATGTACTAGTACCATCATGTCCAGTAATTACTCTAATACAAGGTAGAAAGTGATGCTTCACATGAGAAATAAAGGTAAAGAGCTACATAAGTTACAAAGATAGAAATATTGTTTTTAACTAGAAGAATTAAAATATATTTGAAAGAAAATTAACTAAGTTCTATTATGAAATTTGACCACGGTGGTTATTCTAGAGACAGCACCTGCTAAGAAAGCATTGGATTCTCAAGGAGACTTAGTTTCTGGTGCTGTACTGGATATGCATCAGTGAGCTCTGTGATCTCAGGTAATGCACCTATGTTCACTGGGTGTCAGCTTTCTCATCTATATAATAAGGGAATTGGGCCAGGTCTAATAATCTAAATCTAACATTCTGCAACTGTGAGGTTACCAGTAACTTTCACACGTAATTTTTGTAAGACTTTTTCATTTTCTTATGAAGGTTTTTGTAAGGCTCAAGCAAAGCAATGAGTGTGAAAGTACTTTGTAACCTACAAGACATTGTGCAGAAGTAAAGCATTATTGTTTCACCCAGGAGTGACATGTGAAAAGGATTATGTTAAGAGATATTGGAGGGTATCAACTACAAAAGGCCTATATACTTATACATGGCTGGTCGCTTCTTGGGAATTGGTTTTCTTGATGGGGGATGTACAGGAAAGCAATCCTGGAGAATACAACAGTAAGCTTGGAAATTAATAACAACGTCTTTCACATCAGGGTCCAGGTTCCCAGAAATGGGCTGACTCTGATGAAGGTCATTTCTTCCTGACACTGAAAGTGAAGTAAAAAGTAAAAATGGGTTAAATGAACATAGTGACCAAAGTACTTGAATGTAAACAAAATTATGGCATTTTGGAAAATGTTCTTTAGGTAGTAACTTGAATTATAATTCATATGTATGGAAGAGATGTGGAGAAATTCTGATGATGTACATATTATAAAGACATACATAGTCAAATATTTTGATAAAAATGAATGTTTTAGAATTTAACTAAAATTTATTCTTACATATTTTAATTTTCCAAATAATTAAATAATAAAAATGGAAACAAAATATATACCAGCTTCCATTGTATTCATTCTCTCTAAGTCTATGAAATAAAACTGTCAATGTGTAAGCATGCTGGTGTCACCTTCAACATAAAATGAAAGTTCTTAATTCAACTCAAATCCTTTTCAAGAATAATTTTTTTCTCCAGTTTTTCCATTCAGCAAACATTTATTGAATCTTATATATATTAAGCACTGTACAACACATTTGCTTATTAAGCAATTTTTCTCTTCCTTTAGACAAAGCATCAGATAAAATATCACTTCTGCCTAATGACACATACCCAAATAATATAGAGTACTAGTGTTTGCTTCAAGGTGCCAGTCTCCATTCTTGCTAGTATTCCAATTCAATGGATTTGAGGAACCATTCCTCATATCAATAATATTAAACATATCAGGATTTTGAGTGAAGTTATGTGATATAATTACATAGTCTTCTTCCTATAAAAGTTTGCAGAAAAATGTCACTTGTATGTTAATATTCTTCATATGACACATTAATTTTAATGATATATAGTTAGCCCCTATATTATGTTAAGATTTAAAAGTTTTGGCTTTAGTTTGTTTTTTGTCTTGAATTTCTATTTTGTTTATTAACATTTTACATATCTATGACAATAATGCTAGTTCTGTCACTAAGGCAATGAAAGGATCTCTCTCTCCTGTGTGTATGTATATATATACACATATACATTAAGTATACACATGTATAGTGTATATATATGCATACACACATATATATGTGATGTATGTATATATGCATACATTTAGAAAATATTTTATTTAAAAAATTGACAGATACAATTGTAGACAATATTTTATTTCTATAATGTTTAAAAATATTTAAAACAATGCTGCACAAATGTGTAGTATAAGTGGAAGAACATGTATAAGATGGAAAACATCCAATTCAGGATACTGGCTACCATTAGAGGTGGAGAATAGGAAATGAGATGACAGTAAATAATACATAGGGCTTCCACTTCATCTACCTTTTTTTAATATAAATTAGAAAGTAAATATTCACAGAATGTTAGATTTAGATAGAGTTAGGTAGTGGCTTTTTTTTTTGAGATGGAGTCTCCCTCTATTGCCCAGGCTGGAGTACAGTAGGGTGATCTTGGTTTACTGAAACCTCTGCCTCCTGGGTTCAAGCGATTCTCTTGCCCCAGTCTCCACAAGTAGCTGGGACTACAGGTGCCCATCACCACACCTGGCTTTTTTTTTTTTTTTTTTTTTTTTTGTATTTTTAATAGAGACAAGGTTTCACCATGTTGGTCAGGCTGGTCTCTAACACTTGACCTCAGGTATGGTTGATCTATTTCATGATATAAAAAATAAAGTTCTTAACTGCTGATCCCTGAGATATCATAAACACTCAGTAAAGGTAAGTTATTATCATGGTAATAATGACAGAGGAATAAGCTTAGTACTACAGCAATGTGGCAGAAAGATTGCTTACTTCTGATTCTCAAATGAATTTTTTTTTTTTTGCTTACTTCTTAGATTCAGAAGGGTTTGTGAAGAATGTGCAGGATTTCAACAGGTCAATTTGTGATAAAAGGTCCCTCTGGCCTGACAATGTGTGTGAGTAAGTATGAGGATGTAGGCTGTGTTTGGGTAATAAGCAATTATAATCATTAGAAGATAAATATTTTTACCTTAAATCCATAGAATGTTGATGTATATGAAATGTTGGTTATGTGATCCACACCTTTAAAATACCAGTTAATGTGTTTTGCATTTGGAATCAGAGCCATCCACCCAGACATATGAGTCAGTCGTTTCTTCTGAAATGGAATAATGCTTGTGCCTATAGGAGAACATAGAACACGCAAATAATAGTAATCTCTACCTCTAATAAACTCCTCCTTTTATAAACAAGTGCAAATGTTGGTTTAGTTTAGTTGGTTTAGCAAATATTGGTTTAGTCTATGAAAGTCTTTAAAAAGATTAATATAGCATTTCATTACTTATGTTCTAAATGTCTTCATTTAACTGAAGAACTGAAATGATTAATATTACATTCAACTGGAAAGTAAAATGCTTTCAAACTTGGAATTTTGAATTGAGATGGAGCCTCTATTCCTTAGGGAAAGATATACTTGAAACCTTGTGAAATTACAACTGCTAAAACGAAAGTGCCTAAATATATTAATATAATTATTTAAAGATCATTGATCTAAACATAATTTCATTTTTATTCTTTAAGAACTTATTCAGAATCCTTGATGTAGAATATATAAAAACATAAGCTCTGACTCTTTATTAGTTTCCTATATCTGTTGAGCTAATTAAAATCTGTACAACACATATTAATTTTTAGTAGTAAATAGTTTTGTTTGAGTTTAATGGAGTTTTGATTTAGAGTTCTTAAAGAACAAGGCTATAACTAGATCTATAACTTAACACTGATGAAGATACATACATTTTACGAATACGAACTTTGAACCTGAACTACCTGTTATGGGAAAAACTGTATAATTTAGTAATGCTTTGGTCACAAGAGAGTGCCTGATAACTTTAATAGAAGATTTTAAAAGTTCTCTTACAATACAAAGGAAAGGTCTTTCATTCATTGCCCCTATTTTTTTCCCCTTCCTTTACTTTTCATCTCAGATTGGATTGTTATTAAATTAACAACCTCTTATTTTAAAAATTTAGGAGGTGGCCGGGCGCGGTGGCTCAAGCCTGTAATCCCAGCACTTTGGGAGGCCGAGACGGGTGGATCACGAGGTCAGGAGATCAAGACCATCCTGGCTAACACAGTGAAACCCCGTCTCTACTAAAAAATACAAAAAACTAGCCGGGCTAGGTGGCGGGCCCCTGTAGTCCCAGCTGCTCTGGAGGCTGAGGCAGGAGAATGGCGTAAACCCGGGAGGCGGAGCTTGCAGTGAGCTGAGATCCGGCCACTGCACTCCAGCCTGGGCGACAGAGCGAGACTCCGTTTCAAAAAAAAAAAAAAAAAATTTAGGAGGAAGAAGCTAGAAGCAAGATTATAAAATAATCTGTCATTCATTTACTTTTCAAAGTAAAGCCAAACAAAATTCCAATGTCGTGAGAGAACAAATTCATGAATTTCTATGCTTTATGAGTTAGTATTAATTTTAAAAGATTCACGAGCAGAGGCACCAAAAACTTTCACTACCAAAAAATCCTGAAAAGTATGAAAAGAACTATGACTATAGTTGGATTAGTCATAATTATTGGATTATTGTCCAGCAATAATCCAATGGATTATTGTTCAACAAATATCCACTCCTCTCTTCTCCTTGAGGGCAAAGTAGATTTCCCTGCTTCGTTGATCTTGGCCAATGGGACATTAGTGGAACTGACACTAGCAAATGCTTGAAAAGTGCTTGCTCAGTGAGGCTTGACTTCTTGAGCCTCTATCTTCACAAAGAGAAGAGCCTCCCCCAGGTAACTGCTCTCCCTTTGCCTGACACCTGGAACGAGTACATGTGGAGTTACCTGAGCTCAGCCCTTGGCAAGAAGCAAAGTCTCATACTGAAGCAGAGCCTCCCAGTAGAGCCCAGCCTAGATCAATCAACCTAGCCTCTGGACATCTAAGAATAAACGATTGTAGGCTTAAGCTATTGAATTTTGAGATAGTCTGTTGTGAATGGTTAACATAGAAGAGCTGATTAAAATCATCCAAAATCTCTAGAATTTGCTCTTGGATTTGCAGAACTAAATTCCACTGATGTTTTCTTTCTTTCTTTTTTCTTTCTTTCTTTTTTTTTTTTCTTGAAATGGAGTCTTGATCTGTCACCCAGGCTAAAGTCCAGTGGTATGATCTCGGCTCACTGCAACCTCCACCTCCTGGATTCAAGCAATTCTCCTGCCTCAGCCTCCCGAGTAGCTGGGATTATAGGCATGCGCCACTACACCTGGCTAATTTTTCTGGTATTTTTAGTAGAGACAGGGTTTCACCATGTTGGCCAGGCTAGTTTCGAACTCCTGACCTCAAGTAATCTGCCCACCCTGGCCTCCCAAAGTGCTAGTATTACAGGCATGAGCCACTGCACCCAGCCTCCAGTGAAGTTTTCTGATGCTTGGGATTGCATTTTAACCTGACATTTCTTAATAATTCAGTTTTTAATTAATGGAAACAAATTTCCATTTTTGTAAGTTGTGTTTTTCCTAATTTTTTAAGCTGCACTCGTTTCAAGTATGTCTGTTTTAAGTGTCTTGGACTGAAATATAAACTCTTTGAAGTTTTTATTTTCTAAAAATAGGATCATTAAGAGTTAGCGTCTCAACTTAATTTGCCATCTGGTATAACTTTATACATATATTTACATGAAGATACACTATCATGCATGAGATGCTTTGATAAAGATATATAAGGACATATATAAAGTTATAGCGACCCCTTACTTCCCACTAACCTAGTATACTTTTAAACTTTTGTTTCACTTAGCATACACATACAATCAGGACAAGTTATCTTTTTCTGTTTTTAAATTGTAGAAGTAAATAATTTTATTTGACTTTAATGGAGACCAAAGTAGCCAAGTGTACTTTACTATACAGTTGATTTTTTTTTTTTCACACACAGAAGTAAAATGCCTGGTATAGTGTTTTCTCTAATTTGCAATCTGGTCTAAGTATTGCAACTAATTCCATTTAATTCAACACTTGCTGAGTAGTTACTATTTGCAATGTTCTGTGTTGAGCCTTGTGGTGTCAGAAAGGTAAGTTTGTAGATCTTGACTTCTAGGTAGTAAAATTTAGTAACTAAATAAAAAATCTTAATTCTTGAAGGGAATAGACCAAAGGGTGCAGAGAAACTTGACAAGAAAGCTATAATCTTATAAATTCAGAAATAACCAGATTTCCTGAATCGAAAAACCAGAATATGAACAAATAAGCAAACAAAAGCTCCTTTTGAAAATCCTCACCACCACTAAAAATGACCATATAAAGAAAGCTTAGAGATTTGAAAGCTTAGATATTTGAATATTAGTGCTTAAAAATTACTAAAGGAATATATACTTTATGTTGTATATTTAAAATAATTTACTTAGGAAGGTTGCACATCTCTGCGTTTCCGTAAAAGTGTATCTTAAATCATGTTTTAATAAAATACTAATGTTCAGTTTACTCACAGGTATGCCATAAAGTATGTAAAAGGATGATTAAATAAAAAACTATTCTATGATACAGCAATGGGAAATACTAAAACATCACTTCATTAGATAAAATAACTTCATTTGCTTTTGATGTTTTGGTTACCTTTTATTTCAGTTTTTATTTGGAAGAAACATTCACGGATATTTTGTTTAAAATATTTTATTGTACCACAGACTTTAAAAGTTTAAGTAACATCATTCCATTCTGGACATCTATTTACCAGAAGAAAAGCAATGGTTTCTGGGTTTATATTATTAAGGCACTGTGACAGTGGGTATAGCTATTACTCAAATAGCAGGTACATGAGCCTTTTAATTCACACGGGGAAAAAAAACTAGAAAAAATGTTTTAAAATTAAATGTAATAATTTATATCATCATAATGAATCATGGAAGTGGCGCTGCACACTTATGTTTTCTCCTGTAGATCCACTTTTCACCCTTTTCTAACCTGCTCCTTTGCCTTCTGGCTTCTGGTTGGCTTTGGACAGTAGGAAACACAGTAAAGAGAAGAAAGGGAAGGAGAAAGGTGAAAGAGAGGTATTTATTGCCCTGACTCTCACCCTTAGGGAATGTAGGGGGATCTTGGTGGGCTCTTGTATCTCTCAACCAAGGGGCACAGCTTCTTTCAGGCAGCCTTCTTCATACAGCTCTGTTTCTGGGTCCATGTACTGTTCCTTCCCTTCATCTTTTCAGGGCCAGCAATGGCAATAGCACTTGCCCCTTACTAGCCCTTTGAAGAGTTCTATTGTAGCTGTTCTCTCAGTGCTAGAAGTGCTGGTAGGGGATGCTGCCATGGGATTGTGTCTTTTGATCCCAGTAGGAATAACGGAATCTAAAAGTGGCAGGAGTCAGTGCTTAACCATTAGATATAAAGGTAGATTTAATTAGCACAATAGTCACTGGGCAGAGGATTAATCAGAGTGTTCTGACCTGCAGGAATCTGTGATAACTGATTGATTGATCTTGAGATTCCAAAGATTAAATAGAGAGTAGCACATTAAGGTGATATTTGGTGTGCATATAGGAAGAAAACTAATAGAGGTCTTAGATGGCAGAAGTCTAACTCAAATTACCTAGGTAGAAATTCACTGCTTCTGACCTATTTTCTAGATCCAAGCCAATTCACAGACCAAAAGCCTCACCACTGAGTGAAAGAGGTCTGTGACCAATTATACTAAGGAAAGAAACATAACCAGACCTTCCATATTATTAGATCCTAGCTCTAAACTGATGCTAATAATCCTCGAAGTCACCAATACCAACATGCTAACATGGCCCACCAGCCACAGTAGGGGCTTATCAAGGGCAAGTGATGGATGAGTCTTCACTTAGTCTCACAGTGAGTCCAGTAGGGTCATGGGTACATGTTATGGTTATTTCTCCAGTTCCAGAATGTACAGTGGAAACAGATATATAAAATCTGATTTGAGTATTTGCAATCTGGTCTGAGTATTGCAACTAATTCCATTGAATTCAACACTTGCCAAGTACTTAGTATTTACAATGTTCTGTGATGAGTCTTGTGGTGTCAGAAAGATAAGTTTGTAGATCTTACCCTCTAGGTATTCACAGTTTAGTAACTAAATAAAAAATCTTAATTCTTAAAGGGCACAGAGAGACTTGACAAGAAAGCTATTATGTCATAAATTCAGAAATACCTGCCTTCCTGAATCATATATAAAATCTAAAAGACTGCATTCATTTGAAATGAGGACAGAAGTTGAAATTCTTCTAAGAAATATCTTAATAAGAGAAGCTGACAACATGGAGCGTAATAACAAAATTCCAGCATGTCCTGATGGGTTTGACATAAGTAATTTTAGCAGCTATCATGTGGCTGGTATAATTATGCTAAACATTTTCAAATCTTAATTGGTTTATATTGAGACACATGGTTTAAAATTTTTAAATGGCAAGTCTCTACTTTGTAAATATCATTAAATGGGAAAAATCAACAATATTGATAGCATTTTACATGAAAGTATTTGCAATACTGATGGGAAATGGTAAATATTGACACTATAAGAGAAAAATAAGTGCACTTGGATTCTGTTATTAAACTCTTTTTCTATACTTATGATTCCTTATTATGTGTTTACACCTTGATGATTACAGTTTTCCATATTGCTGTCAAGAAATTGCATCATTTAGATTTACCCAGAAAATGTAAAAAAAAAAACCATATTTGACAATGGTATTAAGATTTTGTTTAGCAAATCTTTGATTCATCAATGCTTTTTCCATTTTTCAGAATCTACAGTCCCACAGAACAGTGTATATTGTGAGAGTGGATTCATTATAAATAGATATTTTAACTAATAATTTCTAGAGAGATGATGGATGGAATGATAAAGAGATAGAGATACAGATCTGAGCCAGTCAGGATGGGTTAGGTCAGGTAAAGTGACACTAGACACAGTTAGTAACTGGAAGAATTCCCAAACTGGTTCCCCAACTAACAGAGCAGGGTCAAATATAGTAGTAGGAACTATGTGGATACTCTATACTCTAGGAACCATGTTTGCCACCCCCTTAATTAAATAAAAGCAAGTTTAAATCCTCGAGTTGCTAGTGGGGTGGGGGTAGTGGGGAAATGTAGAGATTAGTGCCATGATTGAAGAATTAAGAAATGTGAGATTCAGGATTTTCACCACATCCCCATTTAGTTAGCTTGTTTGTTTGGCTGGTGCAAATGCCAGATGGATTATGAACAATGACAGTAAATTAATGCAACATAGTCAGGTAATGATGTCAAGCATATCTGGTGTTACAGGTATTGTACCTTTACTGGAACAAATCAGTAAATCCACAATCTCTGGCACCTGGTAGGCAGCTACCTAGAAAATGCTCCCCCATCCCATCTCAATCAGCAAGGACAATCAAAAACATCTGCCTTGAATGGCAGAAACACTGCTACATTTTTACTTGCTCCAAGGGCTATGCCAACATTCCTTCTCTCTATCATAATATTGTCTGGAGGTTTCTTGATAAGCAGAATACTGTGCTAGCCTCTGCATTTATAAAATGCTTCTCAAACACCTACTTTGAGAGTATTATTTGCTTCCTGCTTGGACTCTAATATAAATATTATACTTTCTGCAGTGTTTGAACAACCAAGTAACAATGCAAGAAGATGATGACAAAAGTTTAGGAAGATATATTTAAATTAGTTGTTTAAACTAATATATTCCACTTACCAAAAGAGTCTGAAAGAACCACATCCTTTTCAAGCAGAGATACTGGAGAAGGCTGGTTGAACGCTAAACGGTGAAAGCTGACTGAAGCATCACAGACTGATCCAGGGAACCCGATGCTCCACTTAGCTTCCTGAGTACAATGAGAAGGGTCTAGCAATGAGCTGTGTGGAATGACGGTATGTCCTTTGTGCCCTGGGAAACAAACAAAATGTTTTTTATTTCACATTAAGAAACATAAAAAAGGTCTACAATATACAGAATTGTGACCCATAGTACCACTAATACAATCTAAAGGTCTGGGTAATTTTTTGTTTGTTTGTTTGTTTGCATGGAGCAAGAGGATCTCATACAGAAGCATTGCAGTGCCTCTTTGGTTAGGAATGTTATTGTGGATTTAGCTGAAACACAGGGTGCGAAGCACCCATGAGAGTTAAAGTTGGAAATGGGAATTGGGATGAGTAGCCTATTCAAGGACACGGAGGATTTAAATCCAGGTGTTATGACTATAAAGCCTTTACTCGAAACTGGTAGACTACCAATTAATGTTCAAAACCTAAACTGAATTAAGTAAATCAATAAACATTACCAAAGGCATCCAAACATTCTCCCTCTTTAAAGTCACAATTAACGACTGTGGATGAAAACTTAAGTTTTGCATTTGAATTTTGAGATGAATCTTCTTTCATCCTTCAGTCTTTCAAAAGTAAATCATTATTGTCTATAGGTTTACCTGTCGATTGACTCACAGAGTACGAGGCACATAGCCTTGCTATCTTATTTAGACAGATTTTTATCATTTACAATTTGTAAAAATGCTAAATTCTAGAAATCATGAATATTTATGAAATATTCAAAATGTGACCTACTCCGCACTTGAAATGCTGAAAAAAATTTAACCTACAATGTATATGGAATTTTGTTCTCTTTTGGTATTCTTTGAATAAATTAAAAATTTAGGATTTAGATTGGAAGAAAAGGGTTCACAGCAGGTTTGTGACTTATTTCTTCTCTTAAAAGTATTTTCACAAGGATAGATCCAGTCTGTCTACATTGCTTTTGTAAATAAGCCTGCAATTTATATGTTTCTGGAGCATGACTGGCTGGAGAATTAGTGTAGTGGTGTAAGCAGTTTCTTTTCTGTGCAATTTAACTGAGTATAAAATGGAGGCATTCTAAAAATGAAATGGTTTCCCTTTGTGAACAATGTTTCCATGAATATTGCCCCAAATTTTCTGTTAATTTAAAATCAATGTGCCAATGCAGGAGAAAAAGGACATATTTGGAGGCTGCCTCTGACAGCTCGGGGCTCTTCCATTAAAGAATGTCTCATCTGTGCCTGGTGCTTGCCTCTGTCATTTAAATTATTAGTAAAGTTTGGTATTAGGTAAGATCTGTAATGCACCTAAGTCTGCTTTAACAATTTAACTCTGTGCTAATGTATTCCCAATGGATTTTTAATCACGAATTAAAAAGTAACATTACCTGTAAGTGAGCCATCAACATCAATCAATACCATTTCATGTTCCCAGCGAAAGCCGGCCTTGTTTGGTGTGTGAAAATACTGGATGTCAACAAACTTTGCACTCCAACCCCCACATCTGTCATTACAAACTCCAGAGATGGATGTCACTCCCAAAGCTACACAGTTGGGACGGTCAAAGTTCATAAAGTGCACAGAAGATACAGTCAAGCCTTCACTAAATGGGAGAACCAGGCCTTTTGTTGTGCAAAATGCAGACCCCATTCCCAGTTCATCAAGATGGCCAACTATTTTGGCATTTTTAATCACTGCTCCATTGGTTTCTCCCCACCCTCCAACATAAGGAGCCAGGATCCTCTTAGTCTCGATTCCAGCCTCATAGTTATTCACCATCACAAAGTTATGGAACTGAAGGGCACCTCCATTGACCCATTCAGCTCCTTTTTGACAATTCCAAGTAGTAAGTGAGCTAAATATTGCAGGCACAGGCACGGTAGACGTACAAGATCCCGTTTGCATGGGGAAATATTCCTCAAAGATCCACATTCCAAACCAACCTTGAGAATGGACGGTATTGTTAAAAAATTTGCCAAGGGGAACTCTTTTTTGACAAATGTTTCTGTCATAGGATGGCCCATCAGGGTGGTTGTTCATCCGGTACCAAAAGCCAAAGTGAGTGCCGCCAGCAACAGCATTGTGTTGTATGGTATTGTTTGGGTTGGTGACCCAAAACGCAGCCGGGGTCACATCATCATTCAGTAGACTGGTACTTTGCTGTACAAATACTGCCAAGTTATACTGGAGGATATTGCCATGTTCAATACCATCTTCTATAAAAAATGCTCCTCCCTTAATATCATATATAATATTCCTCTCAACCAGAAGATGGTGTGTGTTATGGATAGTAACAGCTCTGTTATAGGCCTGGTGAATTGCACAGCCTCTTACGTAAGATTTAAACTGTAAATCTCCAAGCAGGTGCCAATGTATTGGATATCGCCCCAACCGGAAAGCCTGGCCAGCATGGAATACCTGTTAAGCCCAGAAATCACAGTTATTTAGTAATAGCTCAGATGTTGAGCTTGTATTTTCTTGTTTCAAAAAAATCTCAAATTTTATGTTATTATTAATACATTTATTTCTTCTAAAGTTTTCATGTTTATTATTTGAAAATGTCATTGAACCCCCAACCCACCATGTTTTATACAATGTATAACAGACCACACTTACTACAAAATGAATGAAAGAATATAAAAAGCCATCTTTGACTCTTCTGCTTTTTACCTTGGTATATTAGTAAACTTCTGTGTTTCAGAAAATAAAACATCTTGAAAGACTTCTTTTTCTCTTTTACTTTACTTTGCTTCTTATGTAATAATAAGAAACATTTCTTGAATGTTTTATGTGTGCCAGATGTTGTGCTCCTTTGCATGCATGATCCTAGTCTTTGCCATAATCCCCTAAAGTAGGCACTTACCATTGACTTCATTTTACAGATTAATAAATGGAAGTTTAGAAAGGCTGAGTATCTTGTTTATGGTTACGAAGTTCCATTTAAACCCAAGTTGGTCTAACTCTAGAGCTGGTGCTCTTAATCACGGGGCTGTGCATTCTTTCAAATGGTCTATGATTTAATAATTTAATACAAAGGATACCAGTGTGTCTGTGTGCGTGTGTACGTGCATGCGTGCATGCGTGTGAGCATGCACAGGTGTGTCATATAATCTCATGGGGTAACGAAATAAAACATTAGGTCCACTATTTTTGTTGTCCATCTAAAACTAAAAATTAACCATTATTAATATTCGATATTCAGATCAAACTAGCAATCTCACTTAGTCCATATCTCAGATGTCACATGTAACATATCTCAGGAGGAGGGAAGTTTACAAATGGAGTTGCTGACTATGTCACCATCAATGCAGTCGCAGTGTGCCCGGTTTAATGGATTTATGGATTTTATTATCCCTTCCTCCCTGCCTTCCTTCCTTCTGCTGAATACATGATAAAAACTATGCCAAACCCTGATTATACAGCCTGAATATAAATAAGATACACGGGAGTTTCTAATGTCATAGCAATAATATGCATATTTAAGTATTTGTTTAATTTATAATCAACTGAGAATCTACTATATGCCATGCATTGTTCCAGGGAATCAGCAGAGAACCATAAAGACAACATCTGTAAAATAATAGAGCTTATGTTCTAGAGGAAGAGATTGAAAATAAATAAAAATAGATATCCTGTTAGGAGTTATGTATAAATAAAGTAAATAGGAGTTTAGGTGGCAATTTTAAATAAAAGTGGTGAGGAAAGTCCTCTCTGGAGTGATTACACTCATCAAAAGATCTGACTGAAATAGGGGTATAAGCCATGCAAGTATTTGGTGGAGGAGGATTCCAAGCAGAATGAAAAGCAAGTACAGGCTGGGCATGGTGGCTCACGCCTGTAATCCTAGCACTTTGGGAGGCCGAGACAGGCAGATCACAAGGTCAGGAGATCGAGACCATTCTGGCCAACATGGTGAAACCCTGTCTCTACTACAACTACAAAATTAGCTGGGTGTGGTGGTGCACACCTGTAGTCCCAGCTACTTGGGAGGCTGAGGCAGGAGAATCACTTGAACCCGGGAGGTGGAGGTTGCAGTGAGCTGAGATCGTGCCACTGCACTCCAGCCTGGCAACAGAATGAGACTCCATCTCAAAAATAAATAAATTAATTAATAAATATATAATGAAAAGCAACTATGAAGGACCTGAGATAGGAATGTGCTTGACATGATCACATAAGGGGTCCTCTATTACTAGCATGGCACAAGCAAGGCATAGGGTCGTAGAAGATAAATCAGAGGGCATCTCTGGGTCAGATCACATGGTTCCTATGGGATGGACTTAGACCTGTTATTTTACGTATACTATGAAGCCACTGAAGGATTTTGAAGAGGGGTGTAACAAGATATGATTTATGGTTTTAAAATTTTACTTTGACTGAAGTGTGGAGACTCTATTAGAGCAAGGTGGGAGCAGGAAGACCAGGTAGGAGAAAATCACAGCAGTCCAGGTGGGAGGAGATAGTGGCTCAGGCTCAGGGTCAGGTGGAGGTATGGAAAGACACTGGATTCTGGATACAGCATTTTGTGGGTAGAGAAGATAGAATTGCTGATGAATTTGATTTGAGGTGTGAGAAAATTTGAGAAACAAAATTTTGGTATGATCAAATGGGTATATTAAAATTGTTTACTTATGTATCTGTCTCCCCTATCAGATTCTAAGTAGCATTGACAAACAGCAGGAGCTTAATACATATTTCTTGTATGGATAACCTTGAGAAAACCACTGTGATTTAGTAATAATGCCTCTCACCTCTACATATTCTATTCTCCCAGTTACCATGTTAGCACCAGGTACAGGAGCATGAAACATAATACAGCCTCCAAATTGGTCACTTCCTATTTCTTCTCCAAACTTTCCTTGGAGACAGGTCTGTGTAGCAAATTCTCCTTTAAAACAGTTTTTAAAGCATCATTAAAAAACATGTCAGAATCTTCCTATATTGAGGATTTGAATCCTCAATTTGAATTTCTCGTAAGTAATTGTATCATTTGATTCACTTATAATCTCAACCTCATCCTAGAACATAGTTATTTGTATTCACATCATTTCCTCTTTCAGATAGCAAGATAGGTAAGTACCTTGTCTTGTTCAACTTTGTATTCCCTAAAGTACTTACACAGTATTTTTCAGAGAAGATACTAAACAAACATTTGAATGATCAAGGGAATATTGATAATGGGATTCAGTTTTATTATTTCTGAAGCCTTCCCCAAGATTTGAGGATTAACATAATCAATGCAATTTTACATTTGTAGAACATGAGAATATGCATTATGTCACTTACTTTTTACAACCAGAGTAAATAGAACAGAAAGTGTTCTTAATTTAAACAGGATGAAACTGGGTTTCATGTACATTGTGAGACTTGATGCAGATGAACTGGAATGAGAACGTGGCTCACTTGACATCAAATCCCGTGAGCTTTGTCTTATACTTCCTTTTTTTAAAAAAGGCTATTATTTAAGCTGCATCAGTTATTATTCAACTACTTATAGTATTGTAATGATATCAATGATTACTTAAAATATTTAAAAGAGAACTTGTAAGATGCATTATGCTTCCTGCTATAGATATGAGAGCTGTGATAAAACATCATTAAAATTTACCAATATCCATTTCCCTTCTATTTCTGGGTATATGGGGTTTGCACTAACTCGCTCTCTTCAATTTGAGTTAGACATAGCCATGGAATCAGTTCTGACCAATGACCCTGGAGTATAAGAAACAACTATCACTTTGAGACCAAAGCAATTAGTTGCTAGTGCTTTACTCTTCAGCAATCTCATCTCCTGCCTCAGAGATCACAGAAGCCCATGCTGAGATAGATGCTTCATAAGCCTGGATCCCAAGGCAATTATAATGAGAAGAGCCCACCTGTTGACCCATATGGGACACATGTAGTATGAATAAGAAATAGACTTTTATTTATTTATTTATTTTGAGATGGAGTCTCGCTCTGTCGCCCAGGCTGGAGGGCAGTGGCACGATCTCGGCTCACTGCGAGCTCCACCTCCCGGGTTCACGCCATTCTCCTGCCTCAGCCTCCCGAGTAGCTGGGACTACAGGGGCCCGCCGCAACACCCGGCCAATTTTTTTGTATTTTTTAGTAGAGACGGGGTTTCACCATGTTAGCCAGGATGGTCACGATCTCCTGACCTCGTGATCTGCTCTCCTGGGCCTCCCAAAGTGCTGGGATTACAGGCGTGAGCCACCGCGCCCGGCCGAGAAATAGACTTTTATATTTTAAATCACTGACATTTTGGGCTTGTTGATAAATAGAGCATAACCTAGTCCAGTGGTTCTTAACTGAGGCCAATTTTGCCCCCAGGGAACATTTTTGCAAAGTCTGCAAATGCTTTTGGGTGTCACAGTTGTTGGAGGAGGCTACTAGAATTTAGTCGGTAGATGCCAAGTGTGCTGTTAAACATTCTGTGATGCACAGGACGATGCCCCACAGCAAAGAATTATCTGGGCCAAAGTACCAACAGTGCTGACTTTGAAAAACTCTGACTTAGCCTACCCCCACTGGCTCAGATCTATATATCTATAGATTTCCCCCCCATCATTCCATCTATCCATTTGTCTGTCTATGCATCATCAGTCTAGGAATTAATTAAAGTATCTTTCTACAGTAAATCTACTCTCACACTGTTCTGATAAACTGCAAATTCTGGAAAATTGAAAAAGTCCTGATGAATCAAAGATTTACTAAACAGAATCTTTGTATCACTATCAAATATAGTTCTCCATATTTTCTGAGTAAATCTAAATAATGCAGTTTCTTGCTGGCAATATGTAAAACTAATCATCAAGGTCTAATCTAAACATAATAATGAATCATAAGTATAGGAAGAGAATTTATCAACAGAAACCAAGTGCCCTTACTTCTCCCATTATAGTGTCAGCATTAACCACTTTTCTTCAATATATTCAAATATCTTCATGTTACTCACAAATACTATCAGCATTTTCAAATTTCCACATTTAATTATATTTACAAGATATTTAAAGGTATCTTATAATAAGATTAATATCATTAAATTATATTTAATGATATTTACAATGAAATACATTGAAATAATATATTTCAACATATACCAATTAAATTTTAGAACTATATGGCATGATTATACCAACCACGAGAGCTGCTAAAATTACCTGTGTCAAATCCATCAGGACACGCTGGAATTTTGTTATTCCACTCAACATTATCAGATCCTCTTATTAAAATATTTCTTGTAAGAATTCCAACTTCTGCTCTTGCTTCAAACAGAGTTCCATCAGGGAGTGTGACCGTAATTCCTAAGTGTGTGTAATTTAGTGGATTACTTAGTGTTATGTTTATGCCATCAGCAGATACAGCCGCAATGGTCCTTTTTTCATTCTCTCCTTGACTGTGTCTGTAAAAATTTTAACAAAACATGTTCAAAATTAATATTAATTGACATAACATATTGTTTTGGTATATTTGCTTTATTCATTTTAAATGCTTCTTTGAAAAAACAGGAAACTATTCTTATGTCATATAATATTCTGAACAGAAATTAGAATAAAATATTTTATTCTTGCTTTATTAACTAAGTTTTACAAATATTTTCAATTCAATTAAATATTTTTCAAGTTCTACATTCGTTCCTAGAACTGGATTAGCTTATTAAAAGTATTTGGAAAACTATTCATTTATAATGTGGAGGATCATACTCAGTGGTTCTCAGTTGAGGATGATTTTATTCCTCCCAGGGGACATTTAGCAATGCCTGAAGACATTTTTGGTTATTACAATTGGGGGCTGCTACTGGCATCTAGTAGGTAGAGGCAGGGGTGTTTCTAAGCATCCCATGATACACAGGATTTCCCCAACATAACAAAGGTGATCTGGTCCAAAATGTCCGTCATGCACAAGTTGAGAACCTTTACAAAGGGGAGTCACTGAAGGTTCCTGAACAGGGAAAAGAAATGATTGAGTTGAAGTTTAGGAGATCTCATTTTTACCATTCCTCCAAATATACCCCAAATTCCAGTCACAGCAGAAAGAATTTGCCAATTCTATAATGTATACATTCATGCATTTAGTCATCCAACAAACATTTATTAAGGGTCTAACCTGCATTTTAGGCATGGAACTAAGCACTGGGGATGCCAAGTGGAAAATTTCCCTGATTTTAAGGAGACAAGTGTGTCAGTGCTTGATTGTATAATATATTATCTACTAAAGTGTGATTGCTGCTGTTAACAAAGGTAAGCCTAAGGGAGTTACCTCTGTGTTTTCCCAACATTTTCTTTTGACCCTTCTCTCCCTTGGCAAATCCTTTACCTCCTTTAAATGGCAGTTCGAATGACAGTGCCATATGTGAAATAGATTCAAAGCAGCTCTCTCAACTTTCCCAACCCTACTTCTGCATTCTCAATACACTCTGCATAATGCTCTGTTAATGCTCAGAGCAACCACGCTGCAGTCCTATGAGATATCTATCTTTCTGTCCCTTCCGCTGACTTGTCTGCTCTTCTAGGAATGAGACCCATTGAAATCATTTTATATGCTGAGCACTTAGTACAGCACCTGTCACAACTCAATAACAGGTTTTGATTGATTGAACAAATTAATGCAGAATGAATTCGTTGGGGTAACAAAGTGAAATGGAGCCCAAATAGGAAGGTGATGTAATATTCCAGGTGTGAGAGGCTGAGAACCTAAATCAAACTGAGAGCAGAGAAAGCTGATGAGGGACATGCCAAGGGCAGACCAAAAGAACTTGGTGATGCAAAGGAAATAATGAATGATGATAATTACAAGGCCACTGAAAAAGATTTGTGAAGAAGAAAACTAGAATGCAGGGGTTTAAAGAAAGAAAACAAAGGATAGTAAGGATAAAATAGAAGAAATGAGCATATAATATATAAGCAGCTTACAACTCTAAAATAAAGGATTTTAAAAAAGAAAGATGCTACAGGAGACAGGAGAACAAAGCTGTTTATCAAGATAATGGGTGGATGGGGACAAGAATCATTGCAAAAGATGCAGGGAAGGAATTGTAGGGGAGGGGCAGGGAGAGGTGGAGATTAAGGATGCTTAGAGATAAGGGTGAACCAGTGGTACAAGATCTCACAGGTGGTATGCAAAAAGGCTTTAGATTAGCCTCTCTTGAATTTTCCTGAATTCGGATGATACAATGATTTCTTTAGAAAAGAAGTTCTGAAAAGCATTTTCATATATTGTATGTACCTAAACACATCTTTCCTTCCTTTGTTGTAATATAACAACACTAAGTGTAACAAGCACTTAGTTTGAGCCAAGTTCTGCTTTTACTGCTTTACACTTATTAACTAATGTAATCCTTACTAATAACATTCCAATTTTACTGAAGCACAGAAAGGTAAAATAATATAACTACAGAACTAGTAAGTGGTATTGCTGGGAGCTAGACACAGACAAACTGACTTTTGAAGGCATTTTCTTAACCACTGACTTTTGAGGGCATTTTCTTAACCACTGTCTTTGCAAACTATCAAATAGGATTTATCAAGGACACAGTGAACAATTAGATTTGGTGGGAAACTCCTTAATTCTTGTTTCTGAAAATTAAATAGCCCCATTCTAAACCCTAAAGCTACCCTTTCATTTCATACAAAAAACCATAAATGAAGATTTTCTATTCTGTTAGTAAACCCTGTCATTTTCCTGCTTTTTTATTTTGCCTTTATATAATTAAAATTTCTTCCAAGGGCAGAACAAAATGAGCACTAAAGCTAAGTATATATTTAACTCTTCCTAATAACTGCAAGTCTATTTTTAATATGGAATACGGCAAACTCAAAATGCCATTTTGAATTTTAAATTTAAGCTGAATCATGGCCTTAATAAAATTTAGCTGTTTCTTATCATAAATCACTGTTTGTTTCCTAATAATCACAACCATATTCAATTTTACTATTATCTATAATTTGAACAATAAAGCAAAAATAATGCTTCTCTTGCCCCTACCCCCATGATACTTGGTGGTATTATGTTAATTTCTTTCTTTTATGTCTTATTTGCTAAAATATGTAATTAAACAGAAATTAAGGGTCATAGTTTCAGTTTTAAAATAACAGGCACCTAAAAGGTTATGTGAATCATCACTTTTCATATAATGATTTCTTCTCTTTTATTTAGTCATTACTGACAATTTTGCTCCATGGGAGCCACTGCTAAGGCTGTAAGATAAGAGAGTTCACTGGCTGCTTTCAAACGTGTTCTTTAGTGACTCACACTAAGAAGCTCATTTACATTTTTGCATTCATTAAGGTATGTATTTAAAACTCTTAAGATATTTCCAAATGACTTTTAGTAGTCAAACGCTTCTTTTTTCCAAACAGATTCTTACATGGGAGCCAAACCATGTAAAACATACATTTTACTAGGACATAGTTATTTCATAAGTTCAAATTTATATTTTTTCTTATTGTAAATCTATCAATTATAATGCAATACAAATGGGATCAACCTAATGTTAACACTTGGCAAATCTGTATTTGGCTGTTCGTGTTTCTTTATTAGAGTTTTCAAGTTTAAACCAAACAGTCATGCACCATCTGAATTGTCCCTCTTTATACAGTGTAAAAATTTCTTTTCTAAATACATATCATTAAGCCCAGAAGACATCATACCTGTGTCCTGTGCTTGCAATTACAATGTTATCTCCTGGCTTCCATGTTACTGCTTCTTGTAAAATTAAAATTCTTTCCCCTGCCTTTGCAGTATGAGCCAAGCGAGTCCAGATCACAGGAACAGGCACACCTAGAACCAACGTACACACTGAGTATTTCTTTACATGTGTTTGATTGGTTATTGAGAACTTTATGCATTTTAATCTTTTCCTAAATTGAATCAATGTTGGAAAGGTTCATTTTGCCTTAGCATTTCATACATTTCTCCAAGAAGAAATATGTAGAATGCTTGCTTTATAAAAGTAACAATTGTGTTTGTAATAACATGCATATTACTATAAAACTTTTCAAAAATATTCTTCTGCAATGATATACCCTATTTATAACCATCTTTTTTTTTTTACAGGGACACAATGTAAATGGGTGTGATAATATTGACAAAAAGCAGAAGTCTATTGTCTTTGTCATTATTGATAGGAATTTGTTAAACTAATAATCTAGAGTCAAATGTAGACTTTTCTAAGAAATTACATAGTATACATAGTGAGCCCCATGTAGGACTTTTATGATAATAAGGTATCATGTTTATGGTATTCTAAATTCATAAAAGGGATAGATTATTGCAATGTGGAAGACTTCAATATAAAAAAGATTCACACCATGCTTTCTTTAAATAGTATGTTGCCCTGGTACCTCAAACATGATCAAAATCATTTTTGGTTGCTGACAGTGTTCTAGGATATAGTTACAGGAATCTACAACTATAAATTTCTTGTTATATTTCAGAGAGACCCCATTTTCAGATACAAATATAAGAAATTACATTCTTCTGCTTCTAGACTTAGTCTTTTTATATAGATAAATAAATAAAGTAAACAGGCAATCACAGACAGGTACTACAGTTACTGTAAAATGAAATGAGAAGAGCCTGGAGGCCTATAGAAAGGGGGAAGAGGAGGAATGTAGAAAAGGCCCAGAAAGACTTTCCCAAGTGTGACCTTGGTTGAGACAGAGACAGAGTCTCACTCTGTCACCCAGCCTGGAGTGCAGTGGTGCGATCTTGTCTCACTGCAGCCACCGCCTCCTGGGTTCAAGTGATTCTCCTGCTTCAGCCTCCTAAGTAGCTGGACTTACAGGTATGCACCACCATGCCTGGTTAAATTTTGTATTTTTAGTAGAGACAGGGTTTTGCCATGTTGGCCAGGCTGGTATGGAACTCCTGGCCTTAGGTGATCCACCTGCTTTGGCCTCCCCAAGTGCTGGGATTACAGTTATGAGCCACCACGCTTGGCCTGGTTCTGAGTCTTGATGTCTGGGCCAGCCTTGCTTGGATGTGGGAAAGAAGGAAGGGGTAAAGAGGGGATATCTAAAGACACGAGAAGCCTAACACACTTTTACTTTACCACAGGATAAATTATAATTATCACAGGATAATTATCCCTGGTGTCCTGGTGAGTCTTTCTCTACCAACTCCCTTAACCACTTGGCCACAGTACCGTGCAGATCCAGGATTCCCTCCCGCACAGCCAGTGTTTTGGCACCATAGACAGGAAGCTCAGGAGATCGCAGGTGCCCATGCAAGGTAATGACAGCCTTGTGTTGGAATGGGGATGTCTCTGTCCCAATCTGCAAAAGATGTCACAAATGCTATTCAGAAAATTGAAACCCCAAATCCACAATTCCAATTACACAAAAGTAGTTCTTTTCTATCTTCTCTTCTCTTTTGAGAATTAATTGCTCAGTTGTTCATATCTTTCTTTGGAAAGATAAAACTTTAATTTTCTAGTGAGCCAAATACACTATGCCAGACCTTTGAAAGGTATACTGATTGACTTTAGCCACATCTAAGAGTTAATTCTTTCCTGTTCTATTTTAAATTCTGCTCTATGGGAATATACTACTATCTTCCCATTAAAAACACAATATTCTGGGAAACTTTTATCCCTACATGAAGGATTTTATACCAAAAACAGAGACCTAAACAAAGATAAACTTAGGAGAGGTTGGTATAATCAACTATCCATTTTACACATAGTATTTAAAAAAAGGAATGAAGAAAGGTTAAAAATGAACATGTATTATGTTCTTTTGAATACCTGAAGAATGCCTCCATCTGTAATTAGAATATTTTCTGCCTGGAGTTCAATGTCAGCTTCATCAAATATTAGAGTTCCACCTATGAATCATAGAATTTTAAAATACATCACAAGGAAAAGTCTTGTTAAAAGTTACCTATTAAATTACTCTTTACAATTTAACATAATAATTATTAAATTATACAGTAAATTAAACTTTAATTCCTCATTCAAGTTCTGCTATTGTTATGCATGTAACTTCACTTCAGTTCTTTGGCAACATAAAAGCATAAAAACTCCAGACAAGACAGTGGGAGTTTACAGAAAATCAAATTCCAGGGAAGATTACTTTCCCTCGAACATTGGGAAAGTAGCTTATTTTAGATGCTACTAAATAGCTCAGCTATGCAAATTCGTTCTACAAAGACAGCACCTCAAAATATAAATTAATAATGAAAGCATTTAAAGAAAAGCATGTTTATAAAAACGGTTATAATGTCAACATTAGCTCTGAACTTTTACCCATTAATTTGCACTGTCAACAGCTATAGCCTGATTAGCATTATTAAAGATCGTACCAAGATACATTTTTATGAGACTAGTGTAAATTTGTAAGTAGTAAAATTTTATTTGTCCAAAGGTCCAATATTTAATAACTTCAAAAACCTGAAACTTTTCTATTTTCCCAGAAGTTAAAAATAGTACAATAACAATGCAGGAGTCTTCCGGTGGCTCAGCTGTTATGGCAAAGTTTGTACACTAAATCCTCAAGCAGTCTACTCTTACCAATTAATGATTCTTTTACATGCAATTATCACAGTCATGGTTATTTAGTTTTGTACAGTAAAAAACAAAATACAGCAGCAGAGACAACCCCAGGCAACAACAGAAACAGGTTCATAGGCAAAGGTGAAAATCACAACCTATCTTCCAAAGGGAGTCAAGGGGATCATTTAGAACAAATCTCTATGACTTTTTAACTCTTGGGACCCACTACATCAGTGTTTTTCAAAGTGGAAAATGCCTTTTTTATTGTGATCTAGTGAAAGTGGGTGGGCATGCTCACACCTCCCCACTTTGTTATTGAACCAAAAGTTTCATAAAACAACATTTACTGTTAAAAGGTACTTACTCATATGCATGCAATCCATTCTGATGCTTTCTATCTTATTTAATTTTTAAAATGCTGGCTGCAACACATTAAATAATATCATAACCACAAATGGATTGCAATACTCAATTTAGAAAGCCCAGGACTACACTGTGTACTAAAAATATGATGCAACTATGGATGTTCTTAATTGTGGACTTTGATTAAATCAGTTTCACAGAAATATTTCTCAGGCAGAGTCTAATGAACAGATATTCAGAAATTTACCCTGAATAAGCAACATTTTCAAAATAGGCGTGCTTTGATCCAGCAGAACGGTCTGTCCTTTTGTAATAACAACAAGAGACCCTTCTTCTGGGGGAGATTGTCCCCCCCATGAGAAATTGGAGGACCAAGCATCAATATAAAGAAAGTCAGCATTATCCTGTAATAGAACATAGGAGACCTTAAAATTTAGGGGTTTTACCAGAGTTTTTCATTCGATTTTTCAAAAAGCTTTTTATTACAATATAAATATATTTATATTGCATAGTAAATATATATAATATATACAAACAATAAGCATTTTATTAATAAAATCTAACCTACTTAAAATGTGTTATAATTGCCTCTTGGTTTATTTCACAATAATGATCAAGTTTAAAAAATCTATTACCAATTACCCCACAACTCAGAAAAATAAAAAATCCAAAATAATAAAAATTTTAGGAAAACCAACAAAAAACATAAGCTACTTTAAATTTATTATAGTCACAGCTCAGTTATTTTTTTGGAGATATTAAAGTAAAACAACCATTACCAATTAGCCCACCTCCCATAATGCTAGTTTTCTGTTGCTGTGATTACTATACCCAACAGCACTATTACCAGTTTGGCCATGCCGACACCTCTGATGTGGACACGAACTGGAGCCCACCCTGAGGGAGTATGGGCATCTGTCACGCAGATGATGTGTGTCTTGTTGGAATACTCAACATCACATTTGGCCTCAGCTATACTGATATGAACATCCTCTACATTTTCACTGTAAAAAAAGAGGGAACACATAACATGTATGTTTTTCTCAAACTTTTAGATCACGCTGTCAAACCCTTTTATTCCTACGTATTATTGCAAAATAATAATAAAGAAACCTGATTCTATCAGCCACCAAAGTGCAGAATGATGCTTTTTTTCAATACTAAGATTTCAAAATATTTATTGAAAAAAAAAAAAGTAAACAAAGAGGTTAAGAGTCCAGAAAATAGGACTGTAAATAGCCGGTGTTCCAGTGTTGGGGGAAAAAAAGCAGTGATTTTTGTTGTTGTTCAGTGGTTCTATGTTGATCTCCCAACAGGTACTTTTAAAAGAGATTTTCAAGGATCACTTTTCCATGTGACATTTTTATCATGTTTGTGGACTTTAGAACTTAACCTCCAGGTAAAAATGCAAGTCAAAAGTAATCACAACTGCTTGAGGAGTTACAATGAGCTTCTGTGGTGTATGTGATCTGGTGTTTTGACTTCAGCCTTCCCCATCTGAATAATGATGGCAACGCAGTGCACAAACTTGAGCCAAATAATGAGTATGTTTAAGAAAAAGAAACTTGACCAATTACAGTGGAATAGACTTGCTGTATGGAAAGGTGTTTCTTTGACCCAGTGAAGCAGATCATGGCTGGAGATAAGATGGTGGGGAAAGCATAACAAGAAGGGGATTTATATTTGTGATGCTACATACTAGGATTGGGGGCAAGTTGTCTAACCTGTTTAATCTGTCTTCTAACCATAAAATGAGGTAAAAAACATCTCAGGAAGTAAGGCAGGATGTCTCTGTGGGTAGGCAAGTGGTTGCCACAAAATAAATACTCAGTAAATGTTAGCAATTAGTACTATTTTTGCCTTAAGCATAAGTTACGAGCATATAGGTACACATTACATGACTGTATTTCCGCACTGTCCAGGCATAGGAGAAAGCAGGTGTAATGGCTCGAGTCTGGAAATGCACAACGATGCATGTGTGTGTGGAGACAGTACCTGAATCCTGATCCCATGACTGTCAGTCTGGTGCCGCCTGCTGTACTGCCTCTCCTGGGAGACACTGCAGTGATGAGTGGAGTCAGTGACACTGCGTATGTAAACGGAGTCACTGACTGTGACAAATCTTTCCCATTAACCACACTCACTTCACAGGCTTGCTCAGCTCCCGTGCCTATGAGAGGAGGATCAGAGTGAATGCAGTTCTGCCATCAGACCCTGATTCATTTCCAAAACCTCCAAACATTTTCAATAACATCTTCCTTTTCACACAATCATCTTCCTTTTCCAATATACATGGGCTGCATATGAATAATAGTGGCCTCTAGCAATAGCCAAAAACATTACAAAGTTCATGCTCACTATCAACAGAAGAAAAAGCCCTTGGATCCTCCCAGGGAGACTCTTGCGTAGAACACTCTACAAACCTGCCTGCTTAGTTTTCCAATTCTAGAGAATCTAACTTTGTAAATTAGAACAGGAAGGAGGGAAGAACTGCTTAAAGACACACACACTGATAACAGCAAGCAGTGACAGCTGAAGGCAAGGTCAGAAACAAGGACTACAGAAACCTGATGCAAAAACATAACGAGAAGATGCAGAGCCAGTGTTAAGACAAACAACCTAAAACCTTGACAAGTCTCGAAGCATTGCTACGTATATATATATTTTTAATCAGGATTCAAACTCTGGTGTCAAAATGATAAATAAGCTCAGTCATAAAAATATTGCATTTTTCAATATTCTTTGTTAAGGAAGTCAGAGAAAGAAGCAATAATATTTAGAAAAGCTTCAAAAATTTTGTTAATGTTTTAAAAAATGTGTTCACATAAAATATATCCTTTATTCTTCTAGAATATTCACATTGTTTAAATATCTTCTTAAATTTTGTGAAGTAATAACTAAGATTTGTTGTCTAAACTACCAAATATTTAATCTTCACAACAATCCATTGAATTAGAGTTAATAATATCTCCATTTCATACGTGGAGAAACTGAAGCAGAGAGAAGTTAAGTTACTTAGTTAGGGTTACACAGTAAGTAACAAAACTGAGATACAGGGACTCCTCAGAGACCAGGCTCTTAACCATTAACTAAAAATGAATAAGTAAGCATGAGAATAATAGCGAATTACATATGGTTCTAGACATCATTCCATCCACTTTATGTACATTAACTTATTAAACCTGACAAAAATCCAGTAGACTACTGTGATTCATCTCACTTTATAGTTGGAAAAACTGAAGCATAGAGAGGTTAAATAACTTATTCAATGACACAGGTAGGGTTTGAGTTTAGCAATGCACCACCGGCATTGACACTCATAGCCATTAATGGAACTCCTATCTTTAATGGAAGCCTAATATTCTAATGGGAACTAAAAATGTGTTCTCCATTTGGTATGCTCAATAGACTAAGAACCATCAGTTTACACCATAAACTGGAAAACTGCAATTTATTATAAACAATTCCATCTGCAATTTATGAATCTCAAAAGACATGTGAATCTAGAAAATGTCCTGGAGAAATTGCTTAGAATCAGGACAGTAATAAAGTGATTTAATTACTCCAAGGCAGCCAGTAACTTGAAAAAAGAAATTAACTGATCTTTATAAAATTAACTAGTTCTCAAAGACTTCCATTATTTTTTCTGACAACTTACCATTATTAGATGGAATTTCACATAATAATGTTGTGTAATCAGATCTAAGCCTGTCAATTGCACATTTTGAGCCACAAACTAATATAATTGAATTTTGTGGATTAAATCCGGTGCCTGTCACAGTCATGGTTTGACCCCCACCAAAACTCCCTAGTGAAGACAAATAAAAAGGAAAAACAAAGCTAATTAAAATAAAACCTCTTCTGTGTACATATTTTTTACCTTTATTTTAAATGTTCAAAGTAAGTTACATTAAATGAAGATTTTCTTAGAACTGAAATTATAGTGCATTATTCTATGAATGCAACTGAATCTCTTTTGATTGTAGTGTTTTAAAATCCTCACTGAGTAAATGTCATATCTGGTAATTTATTTGAACTATTTCTAGGAACTAAAATTTTACTTAAAAGAGATGTCACAAAGGATTTCAGAGTAGGCAAAACATAGACTATGCAATTACAATTTTCATTATAAGTAGATTGGTTTATTTATACTTTCTTAAGGTTTTTAACCAAAAAAATTTTTACATAAAAAAGATACTAATTTATGTAGAAATAATTACATACCAGTGATGTCTAAACATGATTTAAGAAACATTTTCACATATAACTGTCATTTTAAGTAGGATTAAGTTTTAAATAAATTAATCATACATCACTAAGAAATATAAGGTATTATATTTTAAAGTTTAGTATTTTGAAATAAATATACACTTAACATGCTTATTTATTTGCAACATAAAGAAAAATATTTGTATTGTGCTATAAGAACTAGAAATTTTCATGGTGAAACCCCGTCTCTACTAAAAATACAAAAAAAAAAAAAAAAAAAAAAAATTAGCCGGGCGTGGTGGTGTTTCGCCTGCAGTCCCAGCTACTCAGGAGACTGAGGGAGGAGAATGGCATGAATCCGGGAGGCCGAGCTTGCAGTGAGCCAAGATCGCACCACTGCACTCCAACCTGAGAGACTGAGTGAGACTCCATCTCAAAAAAAAAAAAAAAAAAAAAAAGAACACACAAAACTAGAAATTTTATGTGTTTGAAGAACATATTATTTTCTAAATAAGATTTCTAAATAAGTATTTTCTGAAACAAAATATTTGCAGTTTCCTGCATACTTATGACTACCTTGGCTTGGATTAATATTTTGAATATTAAGCGGGTACTCAAATACAACTGTGGACACGGCTGAGCCTTTTGTCTTATGATGCATCATAACAGGAAATGTGCCCCCAGCATGATCTCCCACGATGCACTGCAACACACTATCATTGGCCATGGTTACATTACATTGAATGTTATTTATCATCACCGAGATTTCCAAGATCTCAGTGCCAAGGTTGGATCCGGTGATCTCAATTTCAGTTCCTGGTGGACCTAAAAAAAAAAAAAAAGGCACAAAATATAAATATATCTAACTATTAATACACACTCATTTAAAGATATACTTCTTTACTTTTATAAATAAAAGAATACCCAGTGTTTTAAAACTAATATAAATATTAACAATACATGCTGTGTCATACAATACATTTTGACTACAATATACCCTACATTCTACTGTATATTAATTATAAGTGATTTATCTCAATGTTTATTATTTTTCCAGCCTTTCTGTCCATTCTATTGAGTTGTAAGTTACTAATTCACGCTAATAGAAAAGAGAGGAGGAGAGAAGAGCAGGTCTAGAGTTAGGAAGTATTAATGTCTGAGCAGCGTGGGTTAGAGCATATTTTAAGGATGAGGCTTACTATCTTTATTTTTGGTACCTTCCTTCCTGACATTAGCAACTCTTTTGAGGAGAGACTACATTTTTCTTAATTCAAACGTTTTTGATAGGTATGACTTGATAAACAAATTACGATATGTAAATGGGTGTAAGATAGTAAATACAGAAAAAAGGAGTTAATTTAAAGATTTGTAGGTGAATGTTGATGTTAATGCCTTGAATGAGTGCACATAGAACAAATAATTAGATCCTGGCTGTTCTCTTGCTTCCCTCTTTTGACAAATGTACATCAAGGGCATTAAACATATGGAATTTTTCATAGGCTGTTCAAATGAATATCCGCATACCTAAATTTTAAATGAAAATTAGTCAACATAACTTTTTACAAACGCAGTGCCCTCAAGTAGTAGTTTGATTTTAATTCAAGTGACAATAGTAAAGAATTACCATATAATTGACCATAGTGAGGATTGCTTAAATATAAGTAATTACTTTATTTTAAACATGACAGATACTAAAGAGATATTTCATGTTAGGAATAATTTTGTTTGTTTGTTTCTTTGTTTGTTTTGGAGATGGAATCTCGCTCTGTCGCCCAGGCTAGAGCGCAGTGGTGCAATCTCAGCTCATTGCAACTTCTGCCTCCCGGATTCAAGCGATTCTCCTGCCTCAGCCTCTAGAGTAGCTGGGACTCCAGGCACATGCCGCCATGCGCGGCTAATTTTTTGTATTTTAGTAGAGATGAGGTTTCACCATGTTGCCCAGGCTGATCTCGAACTCCTGAGCTCAGGCAATGCGCCCACCTCGGCCTCCCAAAGTGCTTACAGGCATGAGCCACCGTGCCTGGCTGAAATAGTTTTAAGATACAATCTAAAGAAAGTTGTATGGGTCTTAACATTTAATTTTGCTTGACATTTTGCCTTTCAAGTGCAACAGTGTTGTTCTCAGTGTTGCCTGTCTCTTCAGCAAATAAAAACAGTTCAGTTTTCACATGTCTTCAAGTCTCCTATACCTTTGAATGCATTGTTTTGAAAAAAAAAAATTATTCAAAGACAGAGATAAGAAGAGACACAGTCCATGGAAATAAGAAACATATGCTATTATTTGCAATGATTACAACCACATGGGAAAGAAATATGCCATTGCTATTGTTCACGTCTTTCAAAATGAGCAAATTTGACATATTAAAGAAGATTTCGACAGCAAACTCTTTGAAGGCAGAAAATACTACTTACACAAACCTGATACATTTCTCTTGTGATGTAACCTAAGACTTTTCTAAAAGGCTAACATTTAATGAGTTCTTCATTAAATGTACTATTCTAAGTTACATTATATGAATAAACTTCTTTAACTTTATAATGTATGTACCTGCATAAATAAAGAAATTGATGTTTAAAAAAACTTGTCCAAAATTTCATCGCTGGAAACTAAAGGAACCAAAATTTGAGCCATTTGAGAGCCAAGCTCTCAACTATTACACTACAGCTTCCTCTCCAGAATTCAGTGCATATATAACAAGCATTCTAATAGCTCAAAGATGATCAGAAACAGCATAGCATAATGACAAAGGACCAAGATGATATATCAACCTATTGTTAAATTAGAAAAATGAGTCATGCTAAGTAATTAAGAAAATCTTATTTTATAACATTTTCTCCACTGAATGTGCCAATTATCTCCTTAAAAAGAATTCTGGTGTGCTAATAAGTTAATACTCATTTGTAGTTTCATGGAAATAAGGTACTCTGAAACACTCTCAATGTAAGTAAGATTGCAACTTTTGAATTTTAACTGGAGTTTCTAGTTCAAATCAACATCAGTAACATAAATGAATTAGCAGTTTTAGTCTATCTTCACTTATTTTTAGGTCAAGTTAACGGGAATTTTGTTCCTCAATAGAAGTTGAAATTTGCCTAAAATTGTTATCCCATAAATGTGTGAAAAATAATCATACAATACAGACTACACAGAACTTGAATCCCATGTATTAGGTGTAAGTGGGATCATTTATAAACACACCTTAATAGTTATTTACAAATATCATTCCAATTCTATACTAATAAATATTATCGATACAATAATATCAAGATAATAAGGCAGATATTAGAGTACCTCTGCTTGGGATAATTCCTCTGAGAAATGGAGTATCCTCCAGGGCATATGTAAAAAGCAAAGGTGGATAAGCGATTGTATTAACAAAGATTTTAACACCGACCATTCCAGTGGTCCCAGCGGGAGTGCGGCAGTTGACTTCATTGGGGTTGATGGAAATAATTTGACAAGGGTCATCCCCAATAGTGACTGTAGTGTTGCCTGGATAGAAGCCATTTCCTGTGATCACCAATGTAGTTCCACCACCAATGCTTCCAGAAGTTGGTGATAGAGATGCTACTGGGGGGCTGCTGACAGTCAGGTTTCCCAGAGCCAAGCCTTTACTTCCCACCACAACACTAAGAGAATGATGTCCAACTGGGAGAGGAGTCACAAGAGCAGTGATGTTGTTTTCATTAACCTCTATTGCTCTGAACTGTTGATTTCCAATGAAAACAGCAATGTCCTCCAAAACAGTCCCCAAACCTTCTCCTTCAATAAGAACTTTTACAGACCCTATGACAGAGTTTGGGAAGACTCCTGTTATATAAGGAGTGATGCTTTCTAAATATGAAAAGGTGCAGTTTCCCTGGCACTGGGCAGGCACTCCATGTATTAGAAGATCTACATCCACAAGCTGTTGGGCAGCAGGGGATGTTTCACATTCAATGGATGTATAATCCACTGATAGAACTTTACATGGGAAATGACCCATAAGGACTTTTACACCTGCAGAAGAAACTGCAAATCCAGAGCCTTTTATGGTCACTCTTGTCATTCCTGTAGTTGATCCTGCATTTGGCAACACCAGGTCAATGTTTGGCAAAAGCACAAATCGCCTATCAAATTCATTGGACAATGTATTGATAGCAGTGCCCAAGTTGTAGACAGTCAAAGTGACAATTTCCCTGATACCAACATCCATTGAGTTTTGAGGGTCAATATGACATGTAATTGAATCCTCACTACTTTCTTCTACGACACAGGGGTAGCTACCAATTGTAACCTGTAAGTGAAATGAATGCAAAATAAAACAAGTCAATACATATCTCCAGTATAAACAAATGTTGTATTAGCAACAACTATAAATTTAAAAAGCTAATCATGTGCAAATAAATATCTTTTATTCATAAATTTAATTGGGGAGCGGCTGATTAAGGAATCTCTTGGATTAAATTGTGATTTGTACATAAATGTGCATTGCTACATTATTCATAATAATCAAAAGGTGAAAACAACCCAAATGCCCATCAACTGATGAATGGATAAATAAAAGGTTGTTTAACATACAATAGAATATTACTAGGTCAAAAAAAGAATGAAGTACTGATACATGGTACAACTTTGGTGAATCTTGAAAACATTATGCTGAGTGAAAATTAAATAAGCTTGGTCACAATGAACCACATATTGTATGATTCTATTTACAAGAAATGCCCAGAACAGCCAAATCTATAAAGACAGAAAGTAGATTAGAGATTGCCTTGGGCTGGGATCGATGGAGGGGTTATGTGTGATATCTAAGGGATTTAGGGTTTGTTTGTTTGTTTGTTTGTTTGTTTTGGTAATGAAAATGTTCTAAAATTAATTGTGTGACGAATGTCAACTCTGTGCTTATGCTAAAAGTTTATGAATTATACACTTTAAATGGGTGAATTGTATGGTATGTGATAAATCTCAATAAAGCTCGTAAAAATTAAATAACAAGGTTATCGTCAAAATACTTTCATTGGGAACATGTAATAGAAGTACAAAGGAGGTATTTATATTCTTACCTTATTAGCACATGTGAGATTACTAAAGCCATGTCCAATAATTGTTATTAGTTCATTTACTGTTCCAGTGGATGGTGTAATGTTGCTTATAGATGGTGAAAAACAACTTGAAACCTCAAATAGCAATCTTTTTGAATTTTTAACCCTGGTATTGTCCAGGTCGCACAGGGGTTCTGTTGCTAAGCAGCCTGCCACAGAGCTTCCCAAGTGCCAGTTCTCAGGTCCTCCTTTAGACAAAAGAACTGCCTGTAAGTCATGAATAACATTCTAGAACGATAACTGTTTTTGAACTGTGTTACTTTTTATTTTGATGATGATGGTTTAAATTCTGGTAAATCTTTTTTGAAAAACAAAATGACAAATGGGTCTTAGGCAGTACAAAAGTATTAAAGACCTTATCAAAGATGTCACAGTAAAGAGAGAAAACTGAATATAAAATTGATTTATTTTTCAGTTTGTCCAAGGCCAGACCCCATGGGGAAAATAATAACATCATCTTACATTTTAATATATGTCCAGGCACATACATAGTGTCAGAACATTTTTACATTACATCTCACTTGAGGCACACAACGATTCTGAGGGAGAGACTGGTGGGAAGACATTAACATAATCCTTATTTCAGAGGATAAATTCCAGCCTCAGAGAAGCCCAAACCCATTCAAGGTCACGTGGCTAGTAAGAGAGAAGCACAGTGAGACCCAGTCATCTGCTACCTGCTCCGGAAATTTCACACACACCCTGGGTCACCTGTGTAACAGAGTTTCCATCTTTAACCATCTTACCATGAGCATATGTGGCTTCAGAGCTACCCACAAACAGGTGCAGGGGAATGTGCCTGGTTTCAGCTGGTAAAACATTAATGACTCCTTGGAGAAAAATGGAGTGAGCCTCATCAACGTACCCGCTGCTATAATAATGGATTCCAGGTGAAGTAAATTGGTAAGAAAATGAACCTGCCATAAAATGAGATTGTACATAATAAATATAAGCAATTAATGCATCTTTGAAAAGAGACTGAAAACGACTTGAAATGATCATTTAAATGCACATGCAGATGACAGTTTCTTATTTTTCAAGTGTATGAAATGTCAACAGAATGTAGTAAGAAAACTCGCTGACTATTAAAAGCTATCTTGTGTAATGAAATTACATTCCAAACAAGATCCAGCATTGATTTTCTAGAAAACCATGGCAAGTCGAGCATAACATACCAAAATTTAAAGAAAAATTCAACATGAAATGAAAGAATTTTTTTTCATGAGTTAAAAGTTCAAAATCTTACATGTACAAAACAAAACAGGCAATCTAAAAGGCACATTTTACTCTGAGCTGTCCTATAAGAAACACTGATTTTCAATTGATTTCAGTCAGTCAAAGTTCATCACTTGCTACCAGATTGGTTTGATTTAAACATATATTCCTATTTTATTGCATTTTGCTTTCACAATATGTTTTTCAATTGATTCATTATCACAGAATATAAAATATTTCTAATATCAGAACTCACTTAAGTATGTATAAAATAACTTGCTTACACTTATTGCTAACATTTTTACTACAGCAATAAAATGCCAACTAATTTACCTTATGCATTTGTGTATATTACTTATGTAAAAATACTGTATTAAATCTACCAAAAAATGTCATTTTATTAGATCTAGGAAAAAGTGGCATGATGTGAAACCCAATAAGCAGAAACATACCTGATGTAGATTTTTGTCTTCCATTTGTGAATCCTTTGCCATCATAAATTACACTTCCAGGACTGGAGACAGAAAAAACCCTATATCCTATCCCTCTAAGAAATGGATGTGTTTGCCAATGCCATGCCACTGTGTCCCCTACAGACACATTTAGGACTGATGGTGACCAGGCATAACCTAATCCATGTACTGGGAACAAGAATTGAGTCATATTTTAAAAGAAAAAGAGAATTTCTTAATAATTATCTTTGACAACATTGCAATTTATGTACAGTCAGTAGTAAAAACATTTTAATCAACACTAAAACTTAATTACTTACATAATTTAAGCACTAAACAAAAACAAATAGAAATACTGGAAAGCAAGGTAAAAAGAAGATAAGGAAAAATTAAGTCACAAAACTCCAAAAGTGATGATCAAGACAATTTGAAAAAAAAATTAGAAGTCAATAAATAATTTGCTTAGAAAGCTTACAGAGAATATTTTTAAAGCTATGATCAGTTTTATTTGGAATGTTCATTTGGAAATCCATGACGGATAATAAACTACAATTTGGGAGGTTCTGTACTGCAGCAAAACCAAATGGCAATTCCTGAAGTTGGAAACTGTAAAGTACGGCCTTCTAGACTCAATCTACCGTTAATTCACTCTATATATGACCCTCTATGTCAAGCAGTTACTGCTGACAAATTATAAAAGAAATAAGAGTACTCAGTCTCTCAATAATTTGAAATACAAAATAAATAAAAATCAAATTAATTTCAGGTTTAAGTGCTTCCATTTTTTCATAGTATATAAATGGCTGATACCTGAATCTTTCCCATTGTTAGTAATCCTGAATATATTCCCAGTTGAATGAAGAATACATTTTATGACATTTTCTGATGATGATGTAACATTGCAAGGGATGGACCCTAGAAAGAATAAACACTGGATATTTTTAAAAAGCAAACATTTTGTCAAATTTTTTTGTGAATTACAGAGATGAAGTATAATTCATCGACAGCCAAGACCCTAAAAAAAACTCTGCCTTATATAGTAGGATCTTCGGTACTTCTTTTCTCATAGTAATCATGTATGAGTACTCATTATCTGCAGAACAACTCCTCCACTCTATATGTTGCATACACATTAAATACACAGTAATTATTTATTGAAATCAAAAGTAGTTATTCAGTTTCTCTCTATCACTTTAACCAAATACACTTAACCTTTTTTTATACTACTAGAAAAATAAAACTGTGATTTAGAATATTCATATAATAACTCAGCACCTATAGTATATCCTTTAAGCTGAGAAAAATGATAATCACCTTCCTATGAAAGAAGCTCTTACCTAACAGCACGGTATTGTCAGCTGGTATTGTGCTGAATCCAAAACCCCTTATGGTGATTTCAGTTCCACCAAACAAGGAGCCTCTTTGTGGAAACATGCTGGTCACTTCCAAAACATACTGTATTGAAGAATTTAATTTGTCTCTGAGAAAAAAAAAAAAGGATACATTTTTCAATGAGCTTTCTTCTGGTTTATCTCGCTAAACCCTTGCTAGGATATGATTTCTTTAGAAAGAGGAAATAATTGGATATTTAATTATACATTAGTTTTTCAAGATAGACAATCTGGTAATTATCATAATCTTGATTTGGTTGGATAGTATATTCAGTATTTTCCCCTAACTATGAAAATTAAATTTCTGAACATTCTAATGGCAGAAGAATTTGAGATGGAAGATCCTACAATATTATGGAAAAATATGCTTATGAGAACTGAGGTCACAAGAAATACATTAGATTTTTAAAAATATTTTATATTTTCATTAGAGTAAAACAAAAAGGTAGCTCTGCTTTAAAAATAGTAATTAAATCTCACACATTTGAGTAATCAAAGTTTTGTAAAATTAATTTGAAGTTATTATTCCATGTTTGTTGAAAACTTGTCAGGGTCTCCCTTCCACTACTTCAGGGAGAGAGTTTTTAATTTATTTTGCTTGGTTACAGACAATGCGTCTGCTAGGAGGCCTTCAAAATGTAAATGCTTTTCTGATATGACATATTTGACTTCCACATTCAAACTTCCCTCGTAACTTAAGAGAGGCAGAAAAATTCACGTGAGTCACTGTGTCAACTTTTAACTTCCATAGCATAACCGTGGTATTTCTTGAATCTGAATACACAATTTTGTGTGGTGTCAATTTCACCCATTATATCGTCAAGCTAAAGCACAAGCCAATACAGAACCCATGTAAGCTCTGCCCTGTGAAACCAAGAGGAGATGGATGTAGTGCTGAGGTTTATGTTTAATGTTGCTCATTTTCATTTACTTCTTGCAAGATTTTGCTGCAGTCATCTCCTTCTACTCTGACATTAGCTTTATTGGCCTTTTTGTATCCATAAAATTTCAGTATCTTCCTTTTCTAAGTATTCTAAACCAATAACTTCCTCACACTAGAACTAAAATTTTATCAGTTAACAAATAGTTTCAGGGAAAAAGAAATACTAAGTCCTTACAGAAAATTGAGTTGGAGAAAGACTCTCTGCATCCTCTCCTTCAAATGGCCACCACCTACCCATTTCTTGGTTTAATTGTCACCTTTTCAGAGAACCTTTCCCTGATGCTCAGGATAAGTCAGCTCTCTCTATTATAGACTCTTACTGCACCTAGTACCTTTAACGCATAGTATTTTTCACATTTACAATTAAACTCTTGGTGTAATCCTCTGTTTGAAATCTTTCTCTCCAAGAAAATTGTGAGCACCATTAATGCAGGGGAGATGCCCCTCTAATCCAGTGTAAATCCAGCCAGCAGCACTGAGCCCCTAGAAGCTACTTGATACGCATTTCCTGAATGAATCAAAGTCATGTGACATATACATAAGGCTAGTTGTACAGAGAATTTTACAACCTGATCTGAATGGTATTGGTCTCAAAACTAGGTGTCATATTACAGTTCTATGAGATATTCTCAGCATATTTTGCAAAAGAAGATGTAGAAAGGTAAAGAGAGCAACCCCTAAAGGTTAACGCCTACTTCTTTTCCTATCCCATTTCCACTAGCCCCATGTGTTCCACAACTCCATCAAGTTTGTGTTCATTATCATACCTTATTGATGCAAAACCCCAGTTTCTGACTTCTACTTGGATATCTTGTTTTCCAGGAGACAACTTGGGCAAAAGGCATCTAATATCTGTGAAGTTCCAGTGAAGAATCTGGCAGGTTTTTCCTCCAACATACACCGCCATGTTTTGTGTGAGTTCATTTCCAAAATTATAGCCCTTAATTGTTAAATTAACTTCTCCTAGTATTTTAAAATTTTAAAAATAATGCAAAAAGTTCAACTTGCTATCCAGTGTGAAATTTGCATATTAAATAAATCAATTCATCTCTCATCTTTCATTGGATTTAGGAAATCCTAGCACTTAGAGAGGCAAAAGGAAAAACAACGAAAGAGTTGGTAGCAGCCACAAAGGGATGAAATGTACATTCAATTGCTCAAAAGGAAAAAAGATGACAAAGTCCTTTTTTAACAAATATTACCATTTTTCTCCTTATTGCGTATGTTCAATATAAAATAATAAATAGATTAATCTATGGTAAAACATACACACACATAAAACTATAACTGGTTTCAATTTAAGAAGCAAAACTGCAGAAGAAACTATGCTTCAAAAGCCTTTCTAGAAATGTTTTTTATACATATGACAATACGTATACATACATACATGCATATATATGACAATACGTATACATACATACGTGCACACACATTTTTATACATATGACAATAAGATATGACTGATCTTATTGAAGAATTTCTTACCTAGTATTGTTCGTACTTTTGGACTAAAATCAGTTATAATTGGCGTCTGTAAACAATTGTAACTAAAAGCATCCCCTGCTGTGACTTGAAATCCATTGGTAGTAACTGAAATATCAGCTATACCCTCAGTTTTCTAAAATAAGAGGAAAAAAATTAGAAAATATTAATCGTTGAGATACAGAAATACATGGGCTGAAAAGAAATAGATTATTGAAAATAAACTTCTGAAGATGTTTTATTTCAAAGCCTTCATATATTTTCATATCTTTAGAAAGTTGTGGTGTCAAATATAGGTTACATGCTTGAGTTCTCAAAATAAAGTTATATGACATAGTAGTTTCATGGGTTTTATGATCCATTCAAATGCATCTATATTATTGGATTTCTGATGGCCCCACAATATTGTTGAGATGTTGTGTAGAACTGATTGTCTGATAAAGCATTAAATACTAAAGTTTGTGCTTTTAAAATAGACAGGTATAGTTCTTATTTCTCTTCTCTGACAAATCACATCATTATATCTTTTGAAGACCTTGTTCCAGAGTTCAAGACTAAGCACTTGGACCCCCTAAGAAAACTATTTGATGCTTTTGCAGATATAGCATCTATGCAATTCCCAATTAGGAAAAACATTTTTTCACATCTAGTATTTATTTAATCCACACTCAGTGTTTAACTGACTGACATATTGTAAACAAAGTAAGTTTTAGTTTATCATATCCCCTCAATTCTCATCTCCATCATTTAGTCCAAAAAACAAATTTATTTTTCCCGCAGATTGCAAATACAAAATACCCCCATTTGTTCTGCTACATTTTTTTAAAAAGTCAGTGACAGTATTCATTACGTTTTGATATGTAATAAGGAAACCAGAGTCTTAGTTTAAATTTAAAAACTATGCTTTAAAAATAAAGAACAATGATTGATTCTAGGATACAATATTCCACAGAGAACTTCAATTTTTTTATGAAACTGAAAATTTAATACATTTAAACTAAAACTTTAACACATTTAAAAATGTATTCCTGGCTGGGAGCAGTGGCTCACACCTGTAATCCCAGCACTTTGAGAGGCTGAGGAGGGGGTGGAACATGAAGTCAAGAGATCGAGACCATCCTGGCCAATATGGTGAAACCCCATCTCTACTAAAAATACAAAAATTAGCTGGGCGTGGTGGTGCGTGCCTGTAGTCCCAGATACTGGGGAGGCTGAGGCAGGAGAATCGCTCTAACCCAGCAGGCGGAGGTTGCAGTGAGCCGAGATCCTGCCATTGCACTACAGCCTGGTGACAGAGCGAGACTCTGTCTCAAAAAAAAAAAAAAAAAAAAAAAAAAAAAAAGAAAGTATTATTTTTTGAAAACTATTAATTTCTAGATTTACTTTCCTGAAATCTTTAGACTACTAATTTTTTTCATCCTTAAATTTATGTGGTAAACTCTCATTCATCCTCAAATTCTGATGAGACATCAACTTTCCTGTGAAACTGTTTCTGACACCCTCTCTCCACTGTGTTTTATGTTTACTTTGTTACTACTTCTATTAATTCAAATGAAATACATTGTTTAATATTAGCTTATGTGTCCCTTTTCTTCATGATTTTAAGTACGTTGAATGTGGAGATAATATTTTGTCTTTTAATCTTAGTGGAAAGATGTGGAAGAAAGAAGTTTTAAGGAGCATAATAGAAACCCTGCAGTTTCTATGTAAATACACCACTGGTTTCACCACTCCACTCCCCAAACTGAGATGTCTCCTCATTTATAATATTTCAGACTTAGGAAAAAAATGACTGAAACCAGAGGTCTTACTTTTGGTGTCCTGCAGGTTATCCTATTCAAATCCCCTTCAATCACATTGCAGGTTTCATTTCCAACTAATACCTTTGAATTTTCATTAAAGCCAAATCCAGATAAAGTCAGTAGCGTACCACCTTCATAAGAAAAGCAAACAAAAACAACAACAAAACCAGTTCAACTATAACAAAAAGAAATGTTAATAAGAGCTAACTCATTAGAGAATTGTCTAATTATCCAAGAGATGGACTGGCCAATAGATCAAGGACCAGACTTGAGATGAGCACAATCACCACCACACACCTGAGCCTGGGTGCTGATGCTCGGAACCATAAAGGAGCTGGGCTAAGTGATTTAATGAAATAACATAGATTTGCAACACACATTTGCTTTGGGGCATTGGCAGCAGCATCTGCTATTTTTCACAGTGCCTTCATCCTACAAAAATTTATGCTGCTTCTATTCACTCAACCATTCTGTGGGTGGAAGAGGAGAGTGAATTAAGATTCTCGCCAAATCTCAAATTTTAATATTTCTAAGTAAAAGGAAAACTAAACTTTAAAAATAAGCAATGAAATAATGTAAAATAAAAGCATACCAAAAGGATCAAAACCAAAGCACAAAACCGTAAACTATGCCTGGTAAAAAAACAAACGTACAAAGGAAATGAAGCAGGACAGGAAAAATGTGTTATGTTCTTTCCATCCTCTGTGTTAGCCCTCCTCTCCCCAGTTTGTTCCCAGAACTTTTTCTGGGTCAAGGAGCTCCACTGAGACTGTGGTTACAAATGAAGCAGCTGGTAAGCAGAATAATAACTAATAAATCTTATCTTGACATAATTGATGTGCTTGTTATAGAAACATGTAATAATTGATGATATTAATTCAATAACCTAAGATGTAAGTATAAGCAGCACCCCGACTTGTGCTTTGTAAGAAACAAAAGACTTAGTCGGCCATTTAATCACTGGGCCTTCTCAAAGGAGACTCTCCTTTGTTCTATAGGAGGAAGCTTTGGGCTCCTCTCCCTTCACCCTGTACTAGAAAGAGCACATTGAACTGATGGAAATGCATGCAATTTTCTCTCTGTTTAAACCATTAACCATTACCTGCTAGGCTTCCAGAATCAGGCCAGATATGTGAGATCTGACTCTGATAAACAAAGTAGAACTGTTCACCCCCTACATTCTGTGCTAGTCCAACATCAGCTATGGACACAGCAACTGGGGCATGTCCAGCACTTCCATTCAGAATCTGGCACTTGATCTCTTTTTCTTGTGAAAAAAAGAAAAAGATGAAGAAAATGGTAAATCAAATGGTTTTATGAGATAAAAGTTATGCTTGCAAATACTAACATTGGCCTTCATTTTTAGATCTCAAGAAGTGTATCCAAAGAAAACGAATCATGTATTAATGGGTGGGGGAATCTTAAGAGGAATAATCCTTGCAAACTACCTGAGGCTATGAATCAGACACTCCTAGAAAATAGGTAAACCAAGAATGAAAGCAAAGTAAACAATCTATTTCCGATGCTACTGTACCCAAAACAGGCTACTGTCATAATTTTTTTTAAAAGCTAGTTTATTAAGCTCATTTATATTAATAATTCTAAAATTTTTGGTCAGATATATTATGTCCAAAATTGTGCAAAATACCAGGTTTTATCAGGAAAGATGATCAAAAACTAAATGAAGGGCAGGTGCGGGGGCTCATGACTGTAATGCCAGCACTTTAGAAGGCTGAAGCGGGTGGATCACGTGAGGTCAGGAGTTTGAGACCAGCTTGGCCACGTCCTCTTCCTGCATGGCATTGTCAAAACGTGGGCAGACAGGACCATGGAACACTAGAGAAGCATTTCATACATTTTTGCATCCCAGAGACACACTGATGCAAAAAAGATTTCATGTAACCTCCAAATGAAGGGGAAAAAAGGATAAAATTAAACTATTATAGGATAAAGACACTGTACAACAGTGAAATAGTCTGTGGTCATAATCAAAGATTTAAAAGATAAGGCATTATATAGATCAGGTTGCCAATTTCATAACCCCATAGGGATCATGATAATTGTAATAATGGATCATGATAATTGTACATGATCAAATAATTGTAATACTGCTCTTTGATTCCACTTTATCTTAGATAAGAACAATTAGACTTAACAGTTTTTATAAGGACCTACCATCCACAGAAAGAAGAGAACAACCTACTGGTCCAACTGAGACTGATACAGCTGAACTAGGAGAAAATCCAGAACCCACTATGGTTAGAACTGTGCCTTCTTCATAGGACCCTAAAAATGATCAATTTAAATAACAATATTAATATCTGTTATTATGAAATCAGACATTTCTCAGATAAA
This sequence comes from Macaca fascicularis, assembly GCF_037993035.2. Classification (NCBI taxonomy): domain Eukaryota; kingdom Metazoa; phylum Chordata; class Mammalia; order Primates; family Cercopithecidae; genus Macaca; species Macaca fascicularis. The sequence continues at coordinate 118,983,280 of NC_088382.1, read as the reverse complement.
AATAAGTCTATCTTCAAAAGATATAAACAGTAAGCCTAATAGGCAAGCAGGGAGAAAAATCCACATTTATTTATCAATGGTATTTTATTTCCATTATTTCCATTGAATTATTCTACGTATGTTCATATTTTGAATCTGTGTGTCGACAGAGACTAGTGGAAAGAATTATCTGACTGAAAATATGGCATAAGATAAAGAAACAAATTATTCTCATAATAAAGAAATTAAGTAGATATCTCTATATGGTAACTTAGTATATGACAGACTTGCCATTGCAAATGTATGAGGAAAGGATAAATCACACAATTAGTGGTATGGACACTTCCCATTTGAAAAGAAAATAAGATTCCTCTGTCCTCTGTTTAGGGTGATATACATCCCAAAATGCCTGGGACAGTTCTGGTTTACACCTGTGTTCCAGCGTCTCAAACTTAAGATTTTTCCATTCCCTCTTAAAAGTGTCCAGGTTTGATCAACAAATTATAGATAGATTAGATAGATAGACATTACATATCTATCTTTAACAAATCATATATGTAATACATACATGATCACCCTACTTATGTAACACCATGCACAATATAGATTCTACATAGATTTAAATAGCTAAGAACAAAAAATAAAACTCAAATTTTTAGAAGTAAATATAACCAAATATCTTGATGACTTTGAGGTAGAGATGGATTTCTTAAATATGACACATGAAGCCATGGGATTGACCATAATGGAATAAATAAATAAACTAGAATAAATAAGTGACTTAAATGTTTTCATAAACAAGAGCTAAACCAAAGCACAGGCAATATACTGAGAGAAGCCATGGGCAAAGGATTGGTAAACATAAAATATAGTAAATGGTTACAAGTAAATTTTAAAAGAGAATTCAATAAAAAAGGGAAAAACGATGCTAAACACTTTGCAGAAAAAATAATCTGAATGTCCAAGAAACATATGAGAAGATGCTATTGTGCATTACTAATAAAGGAATAGAATAAACGTTTTAAAAGTGATAACTTTTACCCATTGGAATAGTTAAAATTAAGAAGTCGATCACTTCCAATATTGGCAAAGATATAGAGGATAATGTTGCTATTATATTTGCTGGTAGTATAGCCACTTGGAAGAGCAATTTGGTCATCTTGTAAACTGAATACTCATCCAACCAGTTGTTATCCAATAATACTATGTCTCGGTATATATCCTAAAGTAGCTTTAACACATATGCAATAGGAGGTTTGTACAAGAAAGTTCAGTATAGTCTTATTGGTAAAAGTGAAAACTTGTAAACAATCTAAATGTCCATCAATAGAGGAACTAGGTAAGTTGGTGCACTCATGAAATACTTTAACGTGATGGGTTAGGTGTACATAAAACCACATAAATATATCTCAAAATGAATTCTGAATGACAAAAGAAATATGCAAAATAATATTTACATTGTAATATTTCATTTGTAAGCTTATGAAACTGGTAAAATGACCATATGTGTGTGTGCTATATACAAAAGGTATTTAAAGTGCCATGGAAGAATACATACACAGTAATTAATCACTGTGATTGCCCCTCAAGAATTATGTAGGGGACTAGGTCTAGGGATGGTGCTTAAAGAGAAATTTAGCTGTTCCTATAATATTTCTTTCTTAAATTGTTGATCGGAAGTAAATATGACAAAATTTTAACAGCTGTTAATTTTCAGTGAAGAGTATGTGTATTTTTGTAGTTTTCTTTATGCTTATATTTTCACAATTTTAAAAATGATCCAAATGTGGCAAAAGGCAATTCAGATTCCTATATTGGGTAAGAAATCATTTTTCAGGAAGTACACGTAAAAGTGGGAATTCAACCATCCTGGACAACGTGGTAAAACTCTGTCTCTACTAAAAATACAAAAATTATCCAGGCATGGTAGTGGGCACCTGCAGTCCCAGCTACTAGGGAGGCTGAGCAGGAGAATCGCATGAAACCGGAAGGTGGAGGTTGCAGCGAGGCAAGATCGCACCACTGCACTCCAGCCTGGTGACAGAGCAATACTCAGCCTCAAAAAAAAAAAAAAAAAAAAAAAAAAATTGGGAATTCATTATAAAATGCAAGAGTGGATATAAACATAAGTATACCAAAGGACTATAACCAAATTAAAGTTCATTAAATCCTTATTCTTGAGAGTTTTAACCCCATGTAATCTGAATTATCCCAAAGTTAGTATCATCACTATTTTAAAAAGTCTGAAAAACATATTCTTTCAACATAAAAATGAAATATTTTTAAAATTTTAATAATTTTTGGGAGGTACCACTATAAAATTAGTTGGTGAGTTTTCCTACTATCCATAAAGATTAAATATGTAACTATAGCATCTGAGTTTATTGTTCTGATTGAAAAAAAGCCATCCTTTACTATCCTTATTCCTGCTGTTTTATTTCAGCCCTTAGTTGCTCAGACACAAAGCATAATCACATTTTTGAGGCAATAACATATTATGAAGAAATGGTATAATGTGTTCCTTAGATTGAGTTCCTGGCAATAATTTTTATATCTCTTATTCTCAAATCTAGGACACGATCACATTCTTTCACGAAACAGCAGATGTCTTGTTACTAGCCTTTTAATACTAACTCTCCTAGAGGAAGTGGTCTCATAGAATAAAAGACTCCACTTAATACCCTAGCTAGTACAGTTGAACAAAAGTGCCTCAGTGTCCAAGTGAAATTTTAAAGACTGAGTCTAACTGGTGAAACTAGAGAAGTTTAAGATTAGCAAATCCTCTACTTCAAAGGCAAGATTTCAGCTTCAAAAGAAATAGTTTTTTTTTTCAAAAATAAATAATTAGTGCCCTTTCCATAGCTTTTTTGTCTAATAGGATTTTTAATTTTCACAATGTAGAACTGTTTGCTTGCTTTAGCTAACAGTATAACAGTGACACTAGTATAAACATAGTTTTAGAAGTCATTATCAGAGTTTACATTTTGCTGGTTATCTTTCACACCCTAGTATAGGTTAAAAATCAGGAACTTACCTTGAGAAGGGCTTGTCGCCAAGACTAGGGGAGTAATGTCGGAATCCCATGTAAACCCACAGTCACCTGAACATTTAGCTGGAATTCCATTGACATAGACTTCAACCTTCAAATAAAGAAACAAGAAGTCAGAGAACAGAGGCAAAGAGGCAGCAGTAGAATATGAATAGGTTTTTAACAAAAGTGATGGAATTTTGTTGATTTGCTTGTTTGTTTACTGAAATTAGTCTATATTTTTTCTACTTTGATATTTCATTCAGTCTTGCCCTTGGGAAAGTCACCTAATCTCTTTACACTTTAATTTCTTCATCTTTACAACACTGCTGTAAAGATTGAATGAAAGACTCTATTTTCAAATTCTGGCATAGTAGAGCTAAAAAATCTACTATTTTATCATAAGGAAGATAATTTTCCCAAAAGTCATAAAATAATATTATCAAGTTGATCAATGTAAACACAAATGTTCTCATGAAATACAGAAGTCGATCCCCCTGTTTTATCAGGTCTTTAATATATTATAAACTAGTTATACTGTTAAAATTACATCACGCGTCATGAGAAAAGTTTCAAAAATACCTGTGGCTGTTGACTGGGTATACGAAGTAGGTCTCCAAGTATGTGTCGTCTGAATAAGCCACCTTCCTTTATCCTTGTGACTGTCATATTAGCCTTTTCTCCAATAATGTTGGAATCATTAATCTATTTTTACACACAATTATTTTATTAGAAAGGTTGTAACAAATATGACCACACTAGTTTTTCATTTTTAATTTCAGCATAGGCAAAGGTGAATAAAAGTCAAAGGATGTAAAATAAAATTCAAAACCATTGTAGTCACTTTTTTTTAAAGAAGACTCTTTAAAAATGAACATAACCTATACATGAAAAAAAATTAAGACCATTGCATTATCATACATTGCATCTATTACAACTTGAATTAAAACTAAAATTAACTTGAATTTTTTTTTTAGCTTTCTCACCTTTAATTCTCCATAGGTATCACTATTATACTATAATATTTACATATGTATGTGTATATATGTATTTGCTTTTTTAAAAAAGTAAAAATGCTCTTCTCACTCTCCTTTGTCTCATATAGGCACCCAGGTATGTAATTAGAAATTAAATAAAGGCCACAATAATTTCCCAAGGAAGATCATTAAAAAGAAAAATCCTTTCTACCTCTAATGTCACACAGCTGGTCTTTATGGCATGCCAGCTAAGAAAAATGATATTGCCTATGGTGACATGAAGACTCAATCTTTCTCTCTTTGGGTTGTAGCTGAATTTCTATCAAAAGTCCTAGTAAAATATATAACTCATTTGTTCTAAGCAAGTCTTTTCTTCAGTTTTCCTTCAAACAATACCTTTACTTTCCCATTAGAATACGAAGAATTGGAGATTCTGAACAGCAAGGTTTGTGGTGGGTATCAGTCACTTTAAATCTGGCTATGCAGAGAGTGAAAGACACGGCAGAATAGCAGGGATGGAGGGTGAGTGAAATGTATCTTCATTGGGAGTACTGAAAGAGAGCAAGTTTTTCAAAGTTGTTGCCAGTATCTCATGAAAACCCAGGCTGCTACCATGGTGAGGGCAAACACTGGCATCAGCACCATAAATATGGGAATACCACTTGGGTCCCCTTCACCTCGATGTCCTATAGGTCCATTCTGCACCTGTAACCTATGCTGCACTCTCAGAGACACAGCATAACCTGCATTACGAAAGAGGTTTACAGCATTCTGGTGCAGCAGGTTCTTTAGGTCTTGGCCATTTATTGAAAGGATCTTATCACGCTCCTGGAGCCGCCCATCCAGGGCCGCAGCCCCATTTTCTTTGATGTGGCTGACGTAGATGCCACTGTCGTTGGAGACATACTGCTGATCTGTCCCACCTACGATGTTGAAGCCCAGCCCTGAGGGTCCTCTGGTAAGACTGATCTCTTCCTCAGCGACCAAATAAACCAGTCTTCCGTTCATGTTTTACAGCTCCTAACTTGAATTTTTATAATTAAAAATAAATCTAAAGAAAATGAATCTACTAAACTTGATTTTCTCAAAATGTCCTATGCTTTTTCTGAATATGATAACTGATAAATTATTGTTAAATAATTGAAAAACTGAGTCATCTTTCTATCCGAGAGTCAACTTTTCCTTGTATCTTTTTTTTACCTTTACCCTGGTTTTTCACCCAGTTTTGGAATTATTTGTTCTTCCAATGGTAAAAATAAAGCCAAGTAAAATCAGTATATACAATTTGTTCTTCACAAAATTCCTCTGCAAATTTGGCAACCTTCTGATGTATTCAGGGACTAGCAAAGAGATAGGAGTCTCCATGCTGGGCCATGTGTGAGCCAAATGATATGGAACAGAAATAATGAATAAGCAGAAGAGACTGATCAGAAAAGATGGAAGAGAGTAGATGCACAGACACCAGCAGAGACACCAAGGGTGGTCAGTCACTAGACCTATCTTCATTGTGGAATTTTCTACTCTCAGTTCCCAGCCATGGATTTTTCTAAAATAACCCTCACATTCTTATAACTATTACTATTTTGCACAACCATACAGACTTGTTTTCTATGTTTACACAGTTGTTTTTGCCCCCACTGCCTTATCTTCTCCACTTCCTCTCCTTCCCCAAATGATTTCATAAGTAGAGTTCTGCATTTTTTCCACTTTATGTCATGAATTTCTTTCCAGGTGAATATATGTGGATCTACACATGGCTGCATAGTGTTCAATGTGAAAGTTACATCATTTAAACAATCTTTCTGCTATTGATGGGGATTTAGGTTTCTAGGTTTTTACTTTTACAAATAGTGCTTCAGTGACTGCCTTTACACCTATATCATTTCACATTTATCTTATTATTTCAGTAGGATAGAGTTATATAAGTGATAGTGATGAATCACAAGGTCTGTATTAAGATACTACTAAGTTATCTTCACAAAAGGTTGTCCTTATTTTCGTTCTCACCAACATTGCATAGAAGAAACTATTTCCTTGCATTCTCATCATCACTAGAAAGCATTTTTTTTTTTTTTTTTTTTTTTTTGAGACTGAGTTTTGCTCTTGTTGCCCAGGCTGGAGTGCAATGGCAGTGGCACAATCTCGGCTCACTGCAATCTCCGCTTCCCGGGTTCAAGCGATTCTCCTGCCTCAGCCTCCCAAGCCGCTGAGATTACAGGCGTGTACTGCCACATCCAGCTAATTTTGTATTTTTAGTAGAAACAGGATTTTACCATGTTGGTCAGGCTCATCTCAAACTCCTGTGATCCACCTGCCTCAGCCTCCCAAAATGCTGGGATTACAGGCATGAGCCACTGTGCTTGGCTGAAAGCATCACCTTTTTAGTGTTTGACAATCTGAGTCCCTAGACTCCTCTCCTTCACATACTCTGGGCCTGACTCCTTTCCCCCATTCTCTTCCTCCCTCTAACTAAAGAAAGGTAATTAGATGACAGCCTAAGGCGTTACTCCTTTATGAACTTGGAAAGATCATCTTTATAACCACAGAAGTATCCAAGGCCCCAAAATACAACTCCCGTGGTAGAATGATAGCGAGGCTGATTCTCTCTGGGACCCCCTTAGCATACATCTGGATTCAGTTTGGTTTAGTTCTAAGACCGGCCCTGACTGTGCGCCACCTGCCCCTGTCAAGGGGATTCTAACACACACATTCCTGGACTTTTTTCTAAATGGGATATGGAGTAAAGTACCAACAGCCATTCTCCATGAAAGATAACACTGGGTCAACTTAATTTAGAAAAAAACCTTCTCCTTAATTTCCTTTTAAAGAAATTTTAGTTTATGGTTTGCATTTTTATAATATACATAGCCTCCAGTTCTTTTTGGAATAAAACAGGGTCCAAATAAGCAAACAGCACATAGAAGAAAAAAGAAGCCAGGCTAAATGAGGGAACCTGTAGAAGATTCTGCTTTCCACAGGTGCTTCTCCACTTGATGTTCCATGCGTAGCCAGCACAGGTTCCCTCGCGTGTAACTGAGACTCTTCCCAATCCCTCCAGACTCTGGAGCACAAACTGCAGATCTGCAGCTGACACAGCAGCGGGAATGCCTGCACTCACAGAGGGGTGGCAAACAGCAGAAGTCACAATTCACAAATCGGCCAGATGTGGTGGCTCACGCCTGTAATCTCAGCAATTTGGGAGGTCGAGGCGGGCAGGTCACCTGAGGTCAGGAGTTTGAGACCAGCCTGGCCAACATGGTAAAACCTCGTCTTTACTGAAAATACAAAAATTAACTGGGCATGGTGGTGCATGCCTATAATCCCAGCTACTCGGGAGGCTGAGGCAGGAGAATCCCTTGAACCCAGGAAGCGGAGGTTGTAGTGTCCAGGATCATGCCACTGCACTCCAGCCTTGGTAACAGTGAGACTCCATCTCAAAAAAATAATAGTAATAAAATAAAATAAATTCACAAACCAATTTCATCTTTAAAGTACATGAAATGTGTACTATGTATTATCACTTGTAGACTCTATGTCCCCTTCCAATATAGTAAAAATAAAATTTGCATTCTACTTATGCCAAGAATTTATATATTTCCTGGAAATAAAATATATACAATTTTATCCATTTCAAAATAATAATAGACAATTATTTTTAAAAATTACATGAGTAATGTACCTCAAACTCTGGCCTTGGATTGAATATTTTTAATATCAATTCACAAATATCAAATATCAGTTGATGTTTTCATATCAATTCATTTTGATATTAAAAATAAAATCATTTTAATGTCAGAGGATGTTGAGTGTTAAAATGATCTTTTAATATAAAAATCGATTTTGATTAAATTAATAACAATATTAATTTGTATGTCTTTGAAAATACGGATAACCTGTAAGTCATGAATGTAAAAGAGAAACAAACATTTGAGAATGTCACTGGTATAATGGATAAAGCAGTGACGAAAACATAAAAATGTCATTTGCCCTGAATAGTTTAGCTTCATGTTACTGACATACTCTCAATTATGTAAATTATAAGAGAAATACTACTAAAAAGGAGTATGCCAAAATGTTTATTATAGTTGTCTAGTTAGCCCTTTCCAGCTGATGAATAATGTGAACCACATATATAATTGTATATTTTCTGGTAGCTATATTTTAGAAAGAAAACAAAACCAGGTAAAATATTTTAATAGTATAAATTGCATATAATCTCTTATATTCAAATGTTATATTTTGACATGTGACACTAGTCACATTTTAAGTGCTCAGTAGCCACATATGACTCATGGCTATCATACTGATTAGTACAGACTTAGATAATTAAATTATAGATGTCTTTTAAAATCATATTCCAATTCTCAATTTTTATATTTTCATATTATTGTTATTGTTTGTGGCTATCACAGTAAGTAATGAATGCTTATTTTTTAAATGCATGTATTAGAGAACGTTTTGACTTATGAAAGTGATAATTTCAACTGCCTTTAAAAAACGGCTATAAAAATTGTTATAAATTTTTGCAGACTTTTAAAAATATTATTTGTAAATGAAAACAATCAAACTAAATGATGTTAGTTTTGGATGGGTGAATATTTCCTAATCTATTAAAAAGAAGGATTTGAAACAACATTGTGATTGGCTATTAATTGACCCTTATATGGCATATATTAATATATATGCGTGTGTGACTTTAATATATCACATATTTACTTATGTCTCAGATAAATAATTAATGTATTTGCACGTATCAATAAGTAGTAATTCTCAAGTGAAACAACATTTAACACTTTATAACATTATACATATATGTGTGTGTATACACCAATATTTTAAACTTTTTTCATATACCTTTGAGAATATGTCCATAAGCTTGAATGTCAAAGCTGCCACTTAGAGGTGGAGATGCAGCTTGAATTCTTTGAATATGAATTTTTGACTCGCCTGGCCAATTATTTCCTCTGTAGACAAACTCGTTCTCTGTCTCATGTGTGATTATCTAATTTCCAAAATAAATATTGATAAAATGATTAAACTTAACAATGGCTTACATGATTTCTATTTAATCATGGTACAATCCTGTGACATGACATAAATGAGCCTCATGTATTCAGGATTCTTCAGAACATTAAGGAGTGTCACATAAATCAACACAGGCCATACCTATACAGCTGCAATAATGAGGCCAAAGTCAACTCAGTCATCTCTGCAGCAATCAGCTGGAACTGCAGCAATACCTCATTAATTCAGAATGCACCCTCCATCACTCAAGGAACAAATATTTATTGAGCAGGCACTCTGCTCAAGGTACAGTGCTAATCACGGCAGAGAGGCAAAGGAGCATGAGATGTGGTCTTGGCTATTAAAAAACTAAAACACTTAACCACATGCCGTTTTCTACATGGATAGTGTTTTTTTTTTAATTTATTTATTATTATACTTTAAGTTCTAGGGTACATGTGCATAATGTGCAAGTTTGTTACATAAGTGTCAATAAACAATAACTCTTTTAAATAAAAAAAAGGAAATAGCATTTAGAAATCATTGGGAAATATTAGTAAATAAAGAATGGGACATACAAAGTTATTTGGATGGAAGAAAAATATGCCAAACAAGAGACTTTTCCAAATTACTTGAAGACTAAAAGGATATATATGTATAACCAAGAATAAACATATTTATTTAGAAGACATTGATATACTATAATATTTTATGACAAAATAAAGAGAAAATACTAAGTTAAAAAAAAAACTAAAACAATTTTTCAAAAAATACTACATGGAGTCTTGAAAAGTTAACCAACAATTTAAGAAAGTTTATGATCTATACAGTGGCTGACCCAGGCTAACAAAAATACTTGTGTAATGTTCAGTGCTCACCAATTGACAAAAGCAGCACATGCTATAGAAATTCACAGATTGTAACCCTAATAGTGAAAATTATATTCCCCTGTTTTTGATCCCTTATAGTTATCTGTTACTACTGTAAAATTTAAAATGATAAGCCTTCTAGCCCAAAGAATGAATAAACATTAGTGCTAAAAGATATAAGCAAGAATGTTCCTAGCAGCTATATTCATAATAGTCCCAAGCTGGAAATAATGCAAAAGTTGTTCAATAGAATGGATAAATTATGGTATACTTATACTATGGAAAAATGTACAGCAACCAAAGAGAATGAAACTACAGTATATGCAATGTGAATCTCACAAAATTAAATGAAAGAAGCTGGATTCAAAGCAGTACACACTGTATGATTCTATTGATATGAAGTTTAAGAACAATCGAAAATAATTAATGGTAGTAGATGTCAAAAGAGTGGTTATTGGGATGAGGAGTGAGTTTAAGAAAGAAGACAGGTTCAAGGAATGTACTTGGGGAGCTAATGATTATCTTGATCTGGGTGTGATTACATGAATGTATCTACTTTGTAAAAATGTGTTGAATTCAGCAAGGTTATAAGATACAAGATAAACACACAAAAATCAATTACATTTCTATACACAAATAATGAGCATATGGAAATCAAATTTAAAAACACAAGACCATTTACAACTGCTTGAAGAAAATGAAACACATATATAAATCTCACAAAATATGTACTAGACCTGAACTGAAAATTGCAAAATGCTGATAAATGCAATAAATGAAGACCTAAATATGCTAGTGAAGCACAAAGAAGACAAATAAATGGAGAGACATACTGTGTTCATGGATTGGAAAACTCGATATCACAATGGTGTCAATTCTTTCCAAAACAGTCTATAGAATTAATGTAATTATTGTCAAAATACCAGCAAGGTTTTTTTGTAGACATAAATAATCTTATTTTAAAATGTATATGGGAAGGCACAGGACCTAGAATAGCTAAAACAATTTTGCCCAAGAAAAATAAAGTGAGAAGAATCACACTACTCAATGTTAAGCCTAACTATTCAGATACAATAGTCAAGAATGCATGGTGTTGGTGGAAGGACTGACACATAGACCAATGGAAAGAATAGAAAACTCGGAAATACACCCACACAAATGTGATTTTTGACAAAGGTTCCAATGTAATTAAATGGAAGAAAGATCGCCTTTTCCATAAATGGTGCTGAAACAATTGAAGGCATAGGCAAACAAATGAACTTCAACCAAAAATCACATCTTATAAATAAAAATTAACATAAAATGGATCATGCCCTTAAATATAAAATGTAAACCTGTAGAATTTTTAGACAAAAATAGAAAAATCCTCAGGACCTAGAGCTAAGTAAGTTCTTAGACTTGAAACCAAAAGTACCATTCAAAAAAGAAAAAACAAATGAGAAATTTGGCCTCATAAAACTTTTCAAACTTTGTTCTGTCAAAGACCTTATGAAGAAGATGAAAAGGTGAGGTACAGTCTGGGAGAAAATATTTGCAAACCACATATCTGACAAAAGAATTACACCTAGACATTTCACAGTAGAAGATATGTAGGTGGCAAATAAGTTCATAAAAAGATGTTCAACATCATTAGTCATTAGGGAATATTAATTAAAATGAAAATGAGCCATCACTACACACCCTACCAGAATGCCTAAAATTAAAAATAGTGACATCACCAAACACTGGCAAGATTCTGCAGAAACTGGATCATACACTGCTGGTGGGAATCTAAAATGGTACAACCACTTCATAAAAAAGTATGGTATGCACATTCTTATCATACAACCCTATAATTGCACTGTTGGGAATTTAACCCAGAAAAAAATGGAAACTTATGTCTCACAAAAGCCTATAGATGAATATTCATGGCAGTTTAATTCATAATAGCCAAAACCAAGAAACAACTCAAATGGCCTTCAACGGGTGAGTAAACAAACTGGTACATCCATAACAGTAAATACACTCAGCAATCAAAATGAATAAATTAATAAACACAATTTGAATGATCTCAAGGGAATTATGCTGAGTAAAAAAAAGCCAGTATCCAAAAGCTATATATTTGTATGATTATATGACATCTGATTTCATTTTTGTAGCATTCTTGAAATGACAAAATTATTGAGAGAATGAATTTGTAGTTGCCATATATGAGTGAGTGCAGGAGGAAGGGAATGAGGGAGGTGGCTGAGACAGCATGGCTACAAAAAGGTAGCACAAGAGATGCTCATAATAGAACTGTTCTGGTGGTGGTCAGATGAATCTATACCTGTGATAAAATTGTATAAGAACTACACAAACACACACACACACACACACACACACACACAATCCTGGAAAAATCTGAATAAGGTCAGTGGATTTTATCAGTCAATTTCCTGGTTATGATATTGTGCTATATTATACAAAAAGTTATCATTGGGGTAAAATTGGTAAAGGATATTAAAAATAGTTCTATGTTAATTCTTACAAGTGCATGTGAATCTACAAGTATGTCAAAGTTAAAGTTCTTAAAACAATTTATTGATCTATACATTTAACATATGTACATATTATTATATGTACCTGTCACTTGAATTTTCTTAAAAGGCCACAAAAATCTAAGTCCCTTATTCTTCAATGTAACCTTTGATAAATACTTAAAGATAGAGGTTACAATTACCAATTAGTTTACTGAGAAATCTTGAAAAATGGGAGAATTTTGACACAGATGCTTTGAGACTACAAAGCCCTAAATTAGTTATTATATTTTCTAATAGAGCTAAGAGTAAAGCACTGGAAAGCTTAGATGCTAATCTTGAAGATATTAAGAGTAAATCATTGGTCCAGGATGGGATAAAGGCAACTGTTTTGGAGTTTTTATAATTTTTCAGTGATTTTAATCATAAAATTGTTTACTTTGCAAAAAGTTTTCTGCGAGGCTGTAATCCAATTACAATGGTTAATGATTATTTAATCTTTAATCTTGAGCTTATACTTGTTTTTGGTTTGTGGTAGGAAATTATATTAACTCATTGAATATTTTTATAGAAATTAAAGTTTTAAATTTTTCATATTGTAATATTTAATATTATTTATTATAAATGTAAAAAATTGTTCAGGTCCTTCTGGAATTATGAAAAACCACTTCTTTCTTCCCTTGTATAAATTTTCATACAAGCAAAAATAAATGGTGTTTATAACAGAAAACAATTTAAAAGCATAATGCAGAATCTCAATATTTCCTTTCAATAATATCTGTTTAAGGAACTTTATTGGAAGAGACCGTAACTTCTTCTTTTAAGTCCACAGAGAAAACTCTACTTAAATCTGACTTTGTTTTTTAAGGATATTTTTTCCTGTTTTCCTTTCCATTGACATATTTCTTAAAGAATTTTTTTAATACTTAAAGTCAATCTTCATGTTCCAAATCTTCATATAACCTTAGAATAGTTAGTTGTCTTTTCCTATTAAAAGATATTCCATCTGTATGTTGGCTATTTAAAAAAATTAAAAATAAAATTCACTACATAAAAAGTAATGCAAAATTCTAGGCTTACCTGTCCAAAGCTCAGAGCCATCATGGGTATATTGTAACTGCAGTTGTATGAAGTCATGGTGACAGAATATTGGATTGTCATAGTTGGCCCATTTGTTTTGGTCCGATTCACCTGAAAGTGCTCTAAGAATATTCCTTTATTTGCTAATGCAGGAAGTCTTCTCTTGGGCATTTCTAAAGAATATAAATAAAAATATTAGGTTGGTGTAAATGTAATTGTGGTTTTTGCCATTTAAAAGTCCACCTAATAGAGAGGAGATAAAATTGTATTGCTTCTGTTGCTAAAAATAAAGTCATCAAATAATAACAACATTGTCATGACATAAAGTATTTAAAATCAAATATTAGAAAGAAGACCTGAAGGCAAGTAGTTTGTGAAGCTTTCTGAACTTTCAGTTTTATATTGTAAAGTTTATGTCTTTTGACATATGAACCCTATCAAATAAAAACCAAACATTTAAAAGCGACCAATCCCTGGGTTTCCTCCAGCCTTCTTTGGGTAGCTAGCTTTGTTCTGTTCTAGGTGGTGCTCACTAGGATGTGTGCTTCATGAGAGCAGGACAAGGACTGTCTTCTTCATTGCTGTTTTTTAGTACTTGATACAATACCTGACACATAGTAGGTGCTAAGTGAATATTGTTTAATGAACGACAACATTTATCCCAGCACAATCCATCTGTCTTATACATTTTCTACCAATCATAATGTAGGTCTGGTGACAGCAGATTCAAAAGGAGTGACAATAAAGTAGTAGCATTTACATTTTTTAAAAAAATCAGTTAACTCACCGCCTTGCACTTGAAAGAAATTCCAAAAAAAGGATTCTAATGTTCCTCTCAAAAATGGGAAAGTCACTTTTAAGGTGACTGGAGTTAGGTTAATTTTTTAAAAGATGGTAGAGTTTAATTTTTATTATTATTGCATCTAACAAATGTCATGTCTATTAACATGACTAGAAACACAATGCTAACACCATTGAAATGAAGGTTTCATTTGTAGTATTATTAATTATCACTCTTAAGTCTGTGGAAAGTTTCAAGTCAATCTTAGTAGACAGATGTCAATCTCAATAGTTGCATTTTGGGAATAGATCTCTCTCGTGGTAGTTGGTTTCTCAAAAATAAAACAAAGCAAAATGAAAATGTTTGACATAGTATATTTATCCATAAACAAAATCCTGGACTAGAAAGCAAATTCTTGCTATTGTGAGAAAGTTTTCATTAAGGATTCGTTTATCCTTGGAATAACCACCTTGCACTATTCATTACAAAATAAAATCATAATATTATTGAGATAAAAGAATGACTCATTAATATTTAGGGATTAATGTTTCTATCCATACTACAGAATATAAAATTAATTTCCTTGGTAAGATTTTACTATATTTAGATTACGGTAGAGATAAAATGATACAACATACCATCCAATGTTGAGATTGTAGCTGTTTGTCCAATGTACACTACATCCACATAGAAGGATTGTGATTCTGATGCTTTCTGTAAACTAATCCTTTGAAGAGAAACATTTGTCCCAGTGTACTTTGTTCTTATGAGATCCAGAATGTCTATGCAAGTGTAAGTCCAGCTGAAATATGGTTGATTAATTTGTTGTATAGATCAGCGGTAATGTTTAAGCAAATATACTTTAAAAAGCATTAAAATTTTATAGAGTAAAATATCTTTTTTCCCACAAGAAGACCATCAAGGGAGCTTTATTAGCGCAGACAAGCAGCCATAACAAGGCACAGCAGGCAGAAACTTACAGTGGCAGTAAAAGATTGAGCATTGTATACAAATATAGGCTTTCTTTTATTTGTAGCCTTGTCAGTAGCCATAGGATGTAAAATAACATTGTGTAACAACAAGTAAGGAAACTAAGAAGCACAGGCATTGGTGTAGAGCACATTGACAAAACAAGACACAAGAATGGAGTCAACAATTTTAGTGAACAATACCAGGCATAGAACAGTAAGTTCAGTCCACTGCTAAGAAGCAAAACTGGAACTTGATAACACTTCCAGGAAAGTTCCCTGGAGTAGCACTGTTCATTGTTCTAAGTGCTAGACGGGTGTTATTTGTAGATATAAATGGTTGCACAGTATCTTTTAAATGTAAAACTCAGATTCAGATTGTTCATTAAATCCTAACTGCATTGGAATCTCATAAATTACAGTTAAGCATTAAAGCTATAAGAGTCTGTAACACGGATATAAATATTTCCATTCAAATAATTAAATATAGTTTAACAATAATCTTTCATCAGCTACCACTGTAGTTGTTACTGACTAGTTTGTTTGGGCACCTTATAGTCCCATTTTCTTCAGGGTTCATAAACTCATCATGGGATCCACCTCTAGCTCATCAAAGATTAGACTACACATATCAGTTTTAGAAAGTTGTATGCAGATGACATTAAGTTAAAGTGCTCTTTAAATTAAAAAAGTATTTAGGGTCTCAAAGTAGAATTGTACAACTAACTATACAACTCTAAAATTTTTAAAACCACAACTTAGAAAATCTGGCATACTGAACAGGACCTTTTATAAGGGAAAAGGAGACTGCAAATGATATCAAAACTGAACTGCACACTGTGCTTTTGTGATTAGATAATTCCATTTTTTTGAAGAGAAAGGCAGACTCTTTTTAGATTTTAAAACTTGATTTACAACAAATCACTTTTTGGAAGGTTGTAGAACAATTTTGGGAGGTGGGAAATGGCACTTTTAACACCAACAGTGTACTGAAAACAACAAATACTAATACATCTACTTGATCCAGGTGGACTGTCTGACCTATATTAAAGCAGATCTAGAAATATTTGTTAGAGGCTGGGGGTAGTGGCTCACGCCTGTAATCCTAGCCCTTTGGGAGGCCAAGCTGGGTGGATCATGAGGTCAGGAGTTCGAGACCAACATGGTGAAACCCTGTCTCTAACTAAAAATACAAAAAATTAGCTGGGTGTGGTGGCACACGCCTGTAATCCCAGCTACTCAGGAGGTTGAGGCAGGAGAATTGCTTGAACCTGGAAGGTGGAGGTTGCAGTGAGCCAAGATCACACCACTGCACTCCAACCTTGGCAACAGAGTAAGACTCTGTTTCAAAAACAAAAGAAAGAAAGAAAGAAAGAAAGAAAGAAAGAAAGAAAGAAAGAAAGAAAGAAAGAAAGAAAGAAAGAAAGAAAGAAAGAAAGAAAGAAAGAAGAAAGAAAGAAAGAAAGAAAGAAAGAAAGAAAGAAAGAAAGAAAGAAAGAAAGAAAGAAAGAAAGAAAGAAAGAAAGAAAGAAAGAAAGAAAGAAAGACCTGTTAGAAGCAGATAAATTTATTTTGTCTCAACTGGTAATAGTTTGATCAAGGGAATCCGGTTATTTTTAACTATCATGATATTCTTGTTTAAAGGTCTTGTAACATTTAGGGTAAAGAAAATCCATGAACTCCATCAAATGTAATGCATCTTGAAATTACTGCCTAGCAGATCAGTTTTTTAATTTAAAAAAAATCTTATTTTTTGTGGATACATAGTAGGTGTATATATTTGTGGGGTACATGAGATGGTCTGATACAGCCATACAATGCATAATAATCACATCATGTAAAATGGGGTATCTATCCCCTCGAACCTTTATCCTTTGTGTCATAAACAATCAAATTATACTTCTAGTTGTTTTTAAATGTACTATTATATTATTATTGACTTTAGTCACCCTGTTGTGCTATCAAATACTAGGTCTTATTCGTTCTTTCTAGCTATTTTTTTGTACCTATTAACCATCCCCACCTCCCCTCAGCTGTCCCAAATTATAAGCTAAAAGGAGAGACCTATTTAATGATATGGTAAGTGATGACTTGATTGATACAGAAGAACAAGGATTCATAAAATGTTCCAAAATCCTGAGGCAGTGGAGGAGTGCATAGCATAAGGGCAATGGGCATCAAAAGTAAAATTGCGATTTCACTGTTCAATTCAAACACTCCTTCCCATTGTAGCAAAATATACCTTCAGATGTCCCTTTGAGAAGGATTTCTGCTTCATAAAGATGGACTATAGCAAATTGGGCATGAAACAGTGGTATATAATCATTCTGTTTATGGACTTTTCACGCTCCTTGCCACCTAACAGAGGCAGGGCTGGCTCAACTCCTGGCATTGCATCTGCCTATGTTACTGCCAACAAAGGATGCCCTCTTCTGAGTCAATAATTCCTCTGTGGAAGGGCAGAATTCTCCCAACTCATTTCATTCATTCCAGGAGCTAGCTTCAGTCCAATTTTATACATCGGATTGAACTATGTAATGGCCTCAAAGGCATATATTTGTTTTCAATACTAATGTATCTCTCTCAACACAGATCAATGAAAATATATCCAGTGTTCATGGATTGGAAGAATTAATATTGTTAAAATTAATATTGTTAATTATTATTAAAATCATATGGTTCTGTGCAAACATCATGCATAGCGTGTATAGATTTAAGGCATTATTCTCTCTCTCTTCTTTGAAGTCCACTTCAAGTTCTACCAAACTTCAGTATCTAATGAACTTTGTGTAAACAAGAATTTTTCTTTCTTTACATTCTATGGAAACATGTGTAGATATTATACTCGGGATAAGACATCAATCATTATCTTATTAATGCTTATTTCAAGAACCTAAGGAATATATGAAGCAGGGCTTTTGTGTTTCCTGAAGAATTCTTTGAAAAGCTTAATTCTCTTATTAAAGTTTTTCCCTCTGACAAACACCTGTTGGACTATAGATTCCTACCTCATGACTAAAGAGATACCGACACCTGTAGTTAAGCTTGGTCTACAGATGCCATCACTTTATCCATTGATTGACCAGAGTATCTGAAGGGAATTAGGTCCATATGCTCAGGATATGATGCCAGAGATACATACTTCAAATATGATGCTGATGTTTTATATTAAAAACGAAAGACTATGACTTCCTACACACACACACACACACACACACACACACACACACACACACACACACATTTTTTCTTTTTTTTTCAAGACAAGGTCTCATTCTGTCACCCAGGCTGGAGGGCAGTGGCACAATCTTGGCTCACTGAAGCCTGGATCTCCCAGACTCAAGCAATCCTCCACTGCAGCCTCCTGAGTACCTGGGACCACAGGTGTGCACCACCACGTACAGCTAATTTTTGTATTTTTTGTAGAGATGGGGTTTTGCCATGTTGCCCAGCCCCCTCCTTTTTTTTTTTTAACATAAGGTCATTCCAGTTCCACAGGAAGGATAACTCTGATATGCTCCCACCCACCTGCCTGGTCCCATCTTTTGCCACCTTTCTGCCACTGTCCCAGTGAACACAACTGATTTCCTCCTGATAGAGTCTGGGGACCTAGCTTTGCTGGAGCACCTCCAGGTCTTCGCCCTGGCTGTCTCCCACTTTACACATCTTATCCTCTAAGATATAGTTTTTAAAACCTTTAACAAACAAGGTTTCCCTTCCAGTCCAACATATGTCAGCAATTTTTAGAGTATATGAATTTCTAAAGTTATGAATTGGGAACTGGCTGACGCATTTTGAAAATAGTGTTGGGGGCCAGGCATGGTGTCTCATGCCTGTAATCCCAGCACTTTGGGAGGCCTAGGCAGGAAGATTGCTTGAGCCTAGGAGTTCAAGACCAGCTGTGGCAACATGGCAAGATCCACTCTCTACCAAAACAAAAAAGTAGCTGGGTGTGGTGGTGCACACCTATAGTCCCAGCTACTTGAGAGGGAGGCTGGTGTGGGAGGATCACTTGAACCCAGAAGATGAAGGCTGCAATGATTTGTGATGGTCCCACAGTACTCCAGCCAGGGTGACAGAACCAGACCCTGCCTCAAAAAAAAAATAGTGTTAGGATTATGTAGAAAACAGGACAATTGAAATTGCAGATTTGAGGAGCAGCTTTTGCATCAAGAAACATTCCCCCATCAAGACTGCTGTTTCTTCCCATCTAACTACTCCACTCTCCATTAACATCTTGCCTGTTTTTATTTATTGTCTTTGTCTTATTTATGGTAAACATTTGGTTCTATTTCCAACTTTGGATGATTTTCTCACTCCCTCTGTCTGGGTGTCATGAGGAGACGCTGGTTCTCCCTCACACTTGTTCCACACATGGCAGTTCTGAGTTACAGAGTTCTATTCTATGATGGGAAGAAAAATAGTGCTCTTCGTATCTTATTATAATAGAATAATGTTCTCCATATCTTATAAAATGATGGAAACTTACATGACATGTATTAAAATATCATATAAACTCTATATAGACCCATATAAAATAAAGATTGTGATGTAGCTATAACAGAAAAAAAGCAAATAAAAAAAGAAATCTTTTCAAGATATGGAGATCCTATTATGGTTATTTTTATGAGATAAATTTTATATGAAAATAAACTTCAAAAATTGTAGAGAGGAAATGTTCTATGTCTTCAGTGGAGTAATGGTTACATGGCCATATACACGTGTTAAAACTCACTAAATTGTGCACTTAAAAAGAGTGAATTTTACTTTATGTACATTATACTTTAATAAACAACAACAATTTATGGGGAGTACTTTATAAAATAGAAAGATGTGTGTTTCTGTATATGTCTTCATTATTACTTCTATTGTAAATGAAATTTTTACATGTACCATGTATGAAAATGCAGTCACAACTGACATAAATTTCAGAAGATATAAAAATTAATAAAACCCCAAAAATAATTATATAGAACTAAATTGTGTTTAAGGGCATGACAGCTGTAGTCATTAAATAGCTTTCTCTAGGTTCATTTTGTTTCTTCCTTTATGTTTCTCTATTTGCATTTCTATGTGTCTAATTTTTGGTATAGCAAGCATTATTTCAAAATATCTCTATTCCCTTTTTTTTCAGTGATCAAACTGTAACGACTATATTGTGATAAGTCTGTCTCTACCTTCCAGCAACAACTAGGGACATTGTTAGATTTAGTAATATATAATTTAAATTCTAAAGTTTACCATTGTTTTGTCTTTTTATGGTTATGGGTGATTATAACATGACCAGTTGTTATTTTCATAATCTATAGATTTCTTTAAAACACGACTATTTCTGTTGGATGTTCATGTGTAGAACAGGAAAACTGCAGTTACATCCATTGTGTGTGTGATTTGCCATCATCTCCCCAAACAGACCAAAACAAAAACGTAAAACCCCAAGAAATGGATTTGTCTTATCTTTGTAGTGTATATACCATGGTATAACTTAATTTTCAAAGTCATAGCGTAACTTACTTGTTTCCATGAGCAAAGTCGTATGTAAATTGTATATCGGTGTTTCTAGTAATCTTGCTATTGTCTTGGTACTGGAATTTTAGACCAATATAATTTGCCAGGAATCCTTTGTATGCTAAACATAACTACATAAAAATATGAAAATCATTGGTAACAATATGTTACCATTACATTGTTTTGTAACAATTCAAATAAATTCAAAGTCAATAAATATTTATTGGGCATTTTCTACATAAAATGTGCCAGAACACAGAGAAAGAAATGATTAATTTCAGCCAGTTAGCTGCGGAAGAATTGGAAAAGATTTTATAGACAAAGTGATGTTGAGGTGACCTTACAATTAATAATAATTATCTATTATTTTTAGGTATAGTGTCCTTTAAAACTGCAAACAATTCACTCTCTGTGGAGATGAGTTATGTACTAACTCTAAGCTACTCAGCAAATTTAAAAGTCCAATGCATATAGGAAAGAAGAGAGGTAAACATCCAGGCAAATTAAATGGGATGTAAATATCGTTGAACATTTAGAGATAGAGATCAGTGTCACTGTAAAATAGTAATTAAATACCAATTTTAATGGTCCCCAAGTCCTTAAGCATGCCAAATATGTTAAGAACTTTGAATTTTAGGATAGATGCCACAATTTGAGAATTTTAAAATAAGAGAAAGGGTGAATCTATGATTAACAGTGTCAAATGCCCTCACTAAAACTGCCATCTCCTGTGCTCCTAATTTGGTTTCACTTCTCTCTGACTGGATACCCAAGATCACCCTACGATGGCTAGCCATTTTTCTTTCTTCTTAATTAATGAAGAAAAATGAAGAAGCTTATACATTTTTAATTATTTTGGTATTTAAACTTGTGTGCAAATAATTTTTTCTGAATTAAAAGAGAAATATAATACATGATATGTGGTGCTATATACATATATATATAGTATACATTTATTATTTTGAAAATCCTCAGAAGAAACCACAAGCACCCAGAATTTACACGACAGTGCCTGTTACAATATGACATACTATTCATATGGCAAGCATTTTTGTCCTAAAATTTCATGAGATTTTATTACCAAGGTATGTTCCAGATTCAATTAGCATATCATTTTGTTGAGCTTACCTGATTATAAGGAAACAATAAAATGTCCCCATATGGTCGTCTGTTTGGTTTAACATCTGCTGAGTCAAAAAGGACAGCTGGGTTTTTCAGGGAATAACGACCACAGTAAGCATCAGTTTCAGCTGTCTTCTGCCCTCTGTTAATATGTTCCTACCGAAACAATAATATTTCAAATGAAAACATGATTTATTGTTCTGGTTTTCCCCCAATGTATGCACCCAAACCATTCAAGGTTTAACCCAGATACCATTGTTTCCCCGATTACTTTAACTTGAGATGTTTTCTTCCTTGTCTGAAATCTAAAGTTCTCATTTGGATCCATAATTATATAATCCCTTATACCAGTATTTGACTAGTTCCCAAGTTTGACTTTTTTCCTTACATTATGAGCTCTTTACGGGTATTTATTCATTCTTTCCATGAGTGTTTATGCAGTGTTTACTGTGTGTCAGGTTTCTGCTTGTTTGTGTGTTTGCTGTTTAATCTTTAGGATTCAAGTGGTGAAGAACCCCATCCCTGTAAATAGAGACCATCCGTCTAAGACAAAGAAGCCAATGATGATCAAACTGAGGCTCAAGGGAGGCATCTAACTCACATAAAAGCATCAAGAAAGATGACTCAGGGGAAGTGACAATGAGTTAAGTCTTTAAAGATAAATAGCAGTTGTTGGAATGGAAAAAAAGGTGTCAAAGGCACTGTGCAAATGGTAAAAAGAAAATAGGGGCTTCAGAGATAGGCCAAAATTGTACAAAAAAGCAGAGGTGTGAGAGAGCATGGTGCTGGGAACGCAAACTGTTAAGGTTAGGTGCAGCATGGAAATGCACGTGAGGGTAATGATGAGAGATGAAGTAGGAAAGGAGTAAAAGGTAAATTACAGGTGCCATCCTCATGGCTGCTAGTACTACATTCAAAATAGAACATAAATACACATATGTTTATTAAACGAAGCTGAAAAGGTCATCTATTAAATGGAAAGATTTTTTCTCACTAATCTGCTCATGAAAAGTATCATGAGAGATATTTTTAAGCATTTATATTTGTATCCAGGGTATTGATCTGAATTAAATAACTAGAGTATACATTTTTTATTCTTACAGTTTTCACTTGGAAATAGCAAATAGCTGACTTCCTGAAGACTTGAAAATGAGAATTAGAAAGCACATATTCAATTTTCTTCCTTTACTCTATATTAAAGAAAATATCTCATTAAGAAGGAAATAATGACTGGGCAGTGTACTAATTAACCAGAGTGTTATGTCAAAAAGCAAGAAAAGCAATTATATAAAACTACATAATACATAAAAACATATAATGCCCCACCATATATTATAATCTCTGAAGTCAATGAGGAGAAAGGATATACTGTGCATCCATGTTAAGAAAACACAAACCAAGTCTGGGCGCGGTGGCTCATGCCTGTAATCCCAGCACTTTGGGAGGCCGAGGCGGCTGGATCATGAGGTCAAGAGGTCAAGACCATCCTGGCCAACATGGTGAAACCCCATCTCTACTAAAAATACAAAAATTAACCAGGCGTGGTGGCAGGTGCTTATAGTCCCAGCTACTTGGGAGACTGAGGCAGGAGAACTGCTTGAACTCAGGAGGCGGAGGTTGCAGTGAGCCGAGATTGCACCAACACACTCCAACCTGGTGATAGAGTGAGACTCAATATCAAAAAAAAAAAAAAAAAAAGACAGAAAAGAAAAAGAAAACACAAGCAAAATGACATGATTTGGATCTGTGTCCCCACCAAATTGCATGTTGAAGTGTAATCCCCAAAGCTTGAGGTGGGGCCTGTTTGTAGTTGACTTGATCATGGGTGTGGATTTCTCATGAATGGCTTAGCACCATCCCATCTGTGCTGTTCTCGTGACAGTGAGTGAGTTCTCACAAGGTCTGGTTGTTTAAAAGTGTGTGGCACCGCCCCACTCTCTTCTCTTGCCTTTGACCAAGCCAATTCACGTGCCTGTTCCCCCTTTACCTTCACCATGATTGAGAGTTTCCCAAGGCCTTCCAAGAAGCTGAGCAGATGCCAGCATTATGCTTCCTATACAGCCTACAGAACTGTGAGCCAATTAAACCTCTTTTCTTTCTAAATTACCCAGTCTTAGGTATTTCTTTATAGCAATGCAACAATGGCCTAATACACAAAATAAACAAAAACACTACAAATCTTACCTTTGCTCAGCTTTCCTACTTTCTAGTAAGAAAATTCATGAGTAGTAAAAATTTTTTGACAAACGAATCATAGAAGGCACTACCAATAGCACCTACCAACAGCCCTTACAATAAATGTATAACAAAGTCATTTTTGCAATTTGATTGTGAATGACTAAGTTATTAATGCTACTTCAAAAAAGAAATTATAAAATTTCAAACCATTATATAAATTATCATTTGGTTTCACAGTTTATTAAATATTTCATACCAGATTAAAATCAGTTTCATAGTCTCTGAAGTATTTCACAACAAATCCTTCTTCAAAATTTGCAATTTGTGGTGGACACTTACTGCTAACCATTTCTTCCACTGCTCCCTGAAACTAAATTAACAATATAAACATTAGTAACTTCTTTTCATGAAAAGTTAGAACACTAGTAATCCTACTCCTGATTCTACTAATTAGTTCTAATAGAACATTTTCATAATTCCCATACTTTAGTCATGATTATGAGTTAACTTTCTAAATAATTTTAAGTGTGATAATTTTAGTGGCCAATGAGTTTTCAAAACTTTTATTCTAGAATAACAATAGTTACATAGAATTGGCTAATATTAGCCATACTTAGTTATTACATAAGGCAGACATATTTGTTTAGTAGCTTTTTAAAGAGAGCAATGAAGCAAACCTAAATTAATTAGTACCCAATTAGATAGATTCCAAATAAATAATTTTTCCAACTAACTCAAAAGTAACTGGAAAAAAAAAAAAGATACACTCCAATAGATTCTGGCCAACATGGTGGAACCCTGTCTCTTTTAAAAATACAAAAATTAGCTGGGCATGGTGGTGCACACCTGTAGTCCCAGCTACTCAGGAGGCTGAGGCAGGAGAATCACTTGAACCTGGGAGGTGGAGGGTTGCAGTGAGTGGAGATCACACCACTGCATTCCAGCCTGGTGACAAAGCAAGATTCCGTCTCAAAAAAGATTAGATGCATATGCTGTAAGCTTGTATTTATAATTATTCAAAAAAAAATTATTGAAGATTATGCAGAAATTAGCACATATTCACAAGTCTCCTATAATTTCCATATCAATTTCTCCAGCAAAGCACAGAAATAATTGTCACTTAGAATTAAGGGCTTGAGACAATAGATACTCTTTAATCTGCAAACAAATGTTAACTTAAATTCATTGTCCAGATAAGTTGTCAAAATGTTGTAACTCACAAGCATTCTTTCTTTTTGAACCGCTGCCCCCTATAGAGGTACATTAGACCCTGTTGGCACAGACCTAAGAACTCTCCTTTCCTTCTCTTGTCTTTGGAATATTTCCTCCCTTCTCTCCTCACTATGGATAGGCTCCAACCTATCACGCCAAATAGAAGAATGTATTACTGCTCCTTAAAGTGTTCTTTATAAAAGGTTGACATTTAAATGGTGTTCTGTTTAATAAAATAATAGGATATTTAACCAACACTTTATAGCTAAGCTTTTATTGCACTACATCTCTCAAGGAATTTCTGATTTTGCAGGATAACAAATGGGGTTTTGAGTGAAGAAAAATACCCGTGTGGTTAGAGGGACTCAGAGCTTCTACACATAGGCAGGGCAAGGGTTTGGAACCTTTGATATATGCCTTGTCTGGAAAAAGGGGTGGCTGCACTAGGTTGACTCTTAGTCTCCTTTCAGATAAAAGTGTTCACAGTATATAAATTATGGTGAGTCGATCAGGGGATAAATAATTTGCAGTGATTTTTTTCAAGTAATATCTCTTTCTCATTTGTCTACAAATGGCCCATGAATGATGTGAGAGGGTGCAGGGAAAATGCGTGGTAGAAACATTCCTACAGCATACTTCAGCCTCTGATGACCATGGAGTGAGTGGCTTAGAAGCGATCCCATCCCAATTCAGGGTAAATGTCTCCAAGTTGGGTTTTCCTTTGGTTTGTTCTGTAATATCCAGTGTGACGTTATTCCCTTCAACTACTTCATAACCAAGCAGATCAAAATCTCCTGAAATTAAGTGCCAAACAGAATTTGTAGAAGTTAACTAATAAAATGCCTATATATAAAACTACACACACACATATATATATATATATATAAAATAGACACTCAAATGTAGCCAAATTGGTTTCATTTGGTGCTCCATTATCACAAAAGAAGGAAGAATGGGGACGATGTAGATCCTTAAATTTGAGCAGATTTATCCATAGCATAAATGGCAAAACAGACAAAGTGCTATATATTTAAGGCACTGTTTCTATGCAAAAGGAAGTATTGTAAGATAAACAGACTGATGTATTAGAACCGTGAGATAAAGATCAATGGGCAGTAGGATATTCCAAAAATTCTTTTAGTTTTGTGCTAGTACCATTATTTTAGTGCAAGTGCTCAGCTGAAATACTGCTGTTTTCTTTAGACATGAATAGGGCACGAAGATGAATTCCAGGAAACAATCTCTGACCTGTGAGGTTTGTTCATACCATGCCACTTAGTATGATAATCATTGACTTTGCCACTTCAAGAGGAATAAGGCCTGTCCTCAAATGTCTCTGTTCTTTGAAAGGATGCTCTACCAGTGGAATCTCACTGATCTTTTTGACCCTTTTTGTTGGGGAAAGTCTTAAAATCTTCCCAGTTAGGATTTGGGTAACATATTTCTTAAGGTGTCTGCTGAAGTCTTAAAATTTCTCTCTGATATATAAAAATACATCAGAAAGGATATTCATATGTTTATTCGTAAGTATTTTGACAATCTAACTTTCGTACACTTTTTAAAACTTAAATTCATGTAAAATCAAATTCTTTATCCTCCACTCAACAATCAAATAAACTAAACAATTTCATAAAATGAGACACAAATATTGAAGTAACATTTTACTTACATGAATTGAAAAATAATGATTACCCAAAGAAAAGTAAACACACACACATACATAAACGCACATTCGGGGACCCACTTTCTGGGCTAAATATACCAAATAGCCAAGTTAGTTGTGAAGTCTGACTTGAAGGCAGAATGTCTATGTCAATATTTCCAAAAGTGTTCTGTGTAAAACAGCAACAGGAAGTTAATAGCTACTACTTGAAAAAAAAGATGGAGAGAAAAAATAAGTTTGCATTAAACACAGGTGAATTGACTTTTTTCTTTTTCCTTTTTTTTTTTTTTTAATACTGCAGGACTCCTCAGGGATTTTAATATTCCAACGAGCTCTGCCAGTCTTGAAGGAAGACCCATGGTATACAGTGTCTCCCATGTGAATTTGACCACAAAATCCTTTCAGTAGGCAAGATTTGATCAGATGAGTGTCTCCTGGACAATATTGGTTTGCCTAAATTTTATTTTCAGAAAGAATATTTTCACTAGTTTTTACTAATTTATAAAATAGGCTATTATATGGAAAATGCATTTGTAGTATGTATAGTGCATTTCTCATGCATTGGAGTTGTACATTCCTTGAAATACAACTAAAATTTAAATTACCATAGAAAAAAATAACCATTTAATTTCTGCTGACATTAAACTAAGTCTTTTTCTCTGTCATCTTATAGAACTTTTAGAGTGGCACAGGATATACATTTGTTTCCTACAAGTGCAAAATTAAATACATGCTTACCTCTAGTTGATATGAATGTTACCGTGTAGATATTGCTCTGGGGATTCTGTGTTCTTGTTACTTGAACTGTGTCTGGTTTTATAGACCAGAGGTCATTCAAGGCTGACTGCAGTATGAATTCAGAAGCATCAGCAGGTAGGAAGACTTTGGATTGGATTAAAACAAACAAACAAACAGAAAAGTTGAAATCTGAGCTACCGCAGCCAACACTGATGTCTTGTAATTACATTTTTAAAGCACCTACACTCTGTACCATGTAAGTTATCACTTAGAGAAATTGTATTTTGAAATTGATTCAAGTTCAGTAATATTGAGTATTTAATTTGTGATCTCTTTGAGGACAGGGCTGATATTTTATTGTTCTAATATTCCCACAGTAATAATCATTGGATTTGGCAAAGAATAAACAATCATCAATATTTACTGGTTAAAAAAATTAACATTAATAGTGAAAGTTATATTTTAGGATTTGTTATAAAATATAAAAATACGGCCGGACGCAGTGAATCACGCCTGTAATCCCAACACTTTGGGAGGCCGAGGCGGGCGAATCACAAGGTCAAGAGATCAAGACCATCCTGGCTAACTCGGTGAAATCCCGTCTCTACTAAAAATACAAAAAATTAGCCAGACGTCGTGGTTGGTGCCTGTAGTCCCAGCAACTCGGGAGGCTGAGGCAGGAGAATGGCGTGGACCCGGGAGGCGGAGCTTGCAGTGAGCCGAGATTGCGCCACTGCACTCCAGCCTGGGCGACAGAGCGAGACTCTGTCTCAAAAAAAAAAAAAAAAAAAAAGAAATGCAATGTTGTTTTTGTTTTTTAGCTGATAAAAATTGGTGTTCCATACGCTTATCATTTAATTTAAAAAATTGAAAGACATGTTTACTTCTGTGCAATGATGAATTTAATTCCTTTAAAAATTTTTATTTTTATTTTAAGTTTTGGGGTAAATGTGCAGGATGTGCAGGTTTGTTACATAGGTAAACGTATATCATGGTGATTTGCTGCACCTATCAACCTATCATCACCTACGTTTTAAGCCCAGCATGAACTAACCTAATGCCCTCCCGGCACCGACCCCACCCCGCAACAGGCCCCACTGTGTGTTGTTCCCCTCCCTGTGTCCACGTGTTCTCATTGTTTAGCTCCCACTCATAAGTGAGAACATGTAGTGTTTGGTTCCTGAGTTAGTTTGCTGAGGAAATGGCTTTAAGCTCCATCCATGTCCCTGAAAAGGACATGATCTTGTTCCTTTTTATGGCTGCACAGTATTCTATGGTGTACCACATTTTCTTTATCCAGTCTATCATTGATGGGCATTTGGGTTAACTATTCACAATTCCCATTTTCTTAACGTACACCTGTGAGTAACAGATATATAAATTCCATGTGCATTTAGATATATAGTTATCATTATTATTGGAAAATGATGGTATATGCCAGAAAGTTATTTGTATGGATGTTGTTTTCTATCCCAGTCTGAAGGCTTTTTACCATAATATATTTTTCTGCTTCTTTGTCTAGCCTATCATCAAAACTATATTTTCTAGACAGTATAATTTGACTGGAGCAAATACTTTATGGCTACATCTATGCATGAACAGAAACAGTATCTCCCTTATTATTTATAACTTACCAGTTTTTTCCATATTATAGATTAATCTGTATTGGTAAGGTGAACATGAATTAGCTTCCACACAGGGGCTGGTTACCTTGATCTTCTGAACTTCATTAATTGCGTTAGTTGTTTCCCAGTTTTCTAATGTTATAACCTATTTTCCAATTAAAAAATATTTTTAATATATGAAAATTATATATACTTTAAAAGCATCATAACTCAGCTATTCAATGTCACTTTATTGCTCTATTTTACTACAAATGACAAGTAACAGCCTTTTCGGCTTATAATACAGATACTCAAAGTCATAATTCAATAATTGTCCATGACTGCTTTCACCTAAAACAGTATCTTACCTAGTAAAATTAATAACCAAATTGAGATCCTGCCTTCGGACATTTACTTTCTGTAAGTGGAACTATAATCATAGCAAACCTGTACTTCCTGGATGATTGTCGACTGGGATTTGATAACTTGTTCTTCATTCACTGCATCTCCTGTTTGTTGTTCAGTATAAACATTTTGATACTGGTACAGTCCAACATCAACAAATGCACTTAATGTGTACTCCTGCAGCAAGATTTCAATATAATATCTGGAAAATAGAGTAACTAATGAATATAACTTTTTTCCACAACACTTGCCATGATATTATTTTAATGAATAAAATATCAACATTATTTTAAAAGCCTGCCTGTTAAATAACTTATATTGTAGTATCTCATATTTTAAATATTCAAATGTTAAAATTTTCATAGCAGTTTGTTAAAATAAAATGAATTATGTAAGGTATCTGCATTAGTAGAAAGTTGTTCTCATTCATAAGTAATTCATTCAGCTTAGTCAATAAATATTTATTGAAGACAATACTATTTCCTATACTCAAGATCCTGAAAAATAACCCTGTCCCTGGCATATAGCAGAGACAACATGCAGAGGTTAAATATTGTAATGTGTTCAAGAAAATGTCAGGCTTAGACATAGCATATATTTTATACCTGAGGGGTTATATTTGTCAGGAATAAAAGTTCCTACTTTCATGTTCCTTAAATTTGGCTCCATTTGTAACTTGGGGAATAAAATATTGCCTCAGGAAACTTTTACTGGTCAGATTTACTATGGACCTCCAACTAGCTGGATGGGATTTTCACTTTATATTTTGAATTCCTGATTCTTGATGTCTCCTGCCCCTCATCCTACTGGGTACCCAAGGTAATGCCTTCACTGAGCAGCTGTTACAGGAGAGTACAAAACTACTGCTTCTCCTCTAAATCTCTAGCAATGTCACCATTGCTCACATCTTTGGAAAGGACAGCTGGGAGCTTCCCTAAATTGTCTCACATCACTCAACATACATTCTTATATAGGGAGAATCAGTATCCACAGTTCATGAAAGAGTCTGAATGAGGGAAATTTATCATGTTTCATATGTGCAGAATGATGGGGTTCTGGATCATCGCCCGATGGAACTGATATTTGGGGATTATATCAGGCTCTTGACTTCCATAAGAACCTGTTCATCAGTTCTGCTGACTTGAGATGATCAACACTAATTAAAGATCAGAATTCAAAGAAGAACCATTAAAATTTTGCATCCTTACTCATGGCTTTAAACTATTAATTAGGTACTTTCTTTGTACTAGACAATAAACTAAGCACTTTGCAGACGTTATTATATTTAATCGTCACAAAAGTTTCATAAAACAGATATTATTCCTTTCTCCATATGAATAACAAACGCTAATGGAATTTTAAGAATTCAAAATTTTTTTAAACTAGTAACTGAGGGAGAATTCCAAACAGAATAAGGTGACCAAAAACATATGCACTAGAGGAAACTATATTTGTGGTATTTGAGTAGAATGATTTAGCAATATGAGCTACCTTTGGAAAGGCTTGAAAAACCACATTATAATAAACCAGCTAGAGTGGCCTCAATTTCAGATTTCACAGCAATCATTGTAAGCACAGTATGTAAATTCCAAGCTGGTTTTGCAGGAGCACAGACACCAGGCAGCAGATGTATTAGGAGTTGCTTTCACTCAAACTCTGTGCTCCTGCCAAGCTGGTAGACTGAATTCATTTTCCAAGAACAAGCCAAAGTCTGAAAATGTACTAACACTTAATTGCAGTAGGGATTAATCAGGCACTCCATTTATCCTGACCTGGCCCAGTAGTTTTCATGGTTATAGAAGAAAATGTTTAATATATAAAGAAGTGAAAGTAGAAGAAGGAGGAAAAAAGGAATAAAACTTTTTCCCCATGTCAGTATTACCAAGACCTCAGCGAGAACATTCAGTGTGAGAACATTAATTTGCTCCCAGGTTCCGTTGATCCCAACCCTCCCTGTCCAGTTCCATAAGATCCTCATGATGCTGCCTCTGAGCATAACTTCATCAATATCTGAAAGGGTGATGAGGTAAATTTATAAAGAAAAAAGCATTCCTCCCATCAAGAAGGGAAGTCTATTTCTGCATCCTTGAGTCTAGGCTTGGCCACTTGCTTTGGGCAATGGGATATCAGCCAATGTGACACAGACAGAGTATTGGAGAGTGTGTGTGCATTAGGACTCCCCTCTTTACTGCTGGGATCACATCCACAATGTGAGAAACTTGGGCTTGTCTCCTGGATGATGAGAGACCACGTGCAATGGGATGCCCCAGATATCTAAGACTCAACCATGCCTGCTGAGGCTCCAGACATGTGAGCGAGGCATTCTAGGTTACCAATCCCCAACTAAACTAGTCAAGACTAAATGAACAGCTCAGCCAACTATAAAATTGTGAAAAATAATACACACTTGTTGTTTGAAGTTGCTACAGTCTGAAGTGCTTTGTTATATAGTAAAGTCTAATAGATCCAAATGATGAATATGATCTCAGTGCATCTTTTGATGTTCTTCATGTTAACTCCATTCCACCACCTTCTCCATTTTGAATGTATCATGTCTTTTATCTTCCTGTTTCCTAGGAATTCTGAATGGCTTTTTGAATGGGATTATCTGGTATTTGGATGATAATCCCACTCATCGGCTCCTTGGACTTGACCTTTCAACACTAAGCGATATGCTCTGTCAGTTCTGGCAGTGTATTTTAATATTCTCAAATTTCCAGTACCTGGCTCAGGGCCTGGAATAAACCAGTTAATAACAAATATACATTAATAGTGGCAACAATCTATGTGGTTTAGTGATTTTTCCCTAGCAATACTGAAGAGCTCAGCTGCAGGAACAGAGAAATTAGATGGATGGATTGACTGAGAGGTCCAAGTAAAGAACTAAGAACAGGATCAAGTAATTTCACAAAAGTGTAAGTTTGCAACAGGGTTATTCTAGACTTCAAATTTCCCTGGTTAGCTGAATGCCAGTATTCTTGAAAATAAAGAAACACATTCGAATAAAATTATAGCGAATGACCAATTATAAATTAAGCCAATAAACTAATATCCACTTCCACCAATAAAAATAAATTGAAAATATTTAAAAATATAGGCCGGGCGCAGTGGCTCATGCCTGTAATCCCAGCACTTTGGGAGGCCAAGGCGGGCAGATCACAAGGTCAGGAGATCGAGACCATCCTGGTTAACACGGTGAAACACCGTCTCTACTAAAAGTACAAAAAAATTAGCGGGTCGCGGTGGCGGGCGCCTGTGGTCCCAGCTACTCAGGAGGCTGAGGCAGGAGAATGGCATGAACCCGGGAGGCAGAGCTTCCAGTGAGCCGAGATCAGGCCACAGCACTCCAGCCTGGGTGACAGAGGGAGATTCCGTCTCAAAAATAAATAAATAAATAAAATTTAAAAAATATATATATATTTAAAAATATAAACATAAAGTTTGTAAATACCACACAGTAACTTAACGACAAGAAAAAACCTTACTCTTTTCCTTTCTGCAGATGAATATCCTCTGATCTTTGTGTTGGACTGGAAAAATAACTGTTGGCATTAGCAGAATGATATGCAA
Source organism: Macaca fascicularis (assembly GCF_037993035.2). Lineage (NCBI taxonomy): Eukaryota > Metazoa > Chordata > Mammalia > Primates > Cercopithecidae > Macaca > Macaca fascicularis. Next base: position 118,950,096 of record NC_088382.1, on the reverse strand, counting down.
TCCTCACCTAATCCCAGAGAGATGGAGAATTTATTAATAGACCTTTTCAACTTTACTTATTTATTTATTTATCATTTATTATTTCAGTCTTAGAAATTTCATAAGTAGAAAAATGTAAAACTACTTTATATTTTTCTTTTAAGATCTGTTATCTACTATGCTATACTTTTTTAAATTATCAAAGCTCACTTCATTCCTTCTACCCTTCAGTAACATCAACAGTACTGTACCGAGTATGCTACACAGATCATAGCTTTTCCATAACTAGAACTGCAGTGGAAACTAAGAAGATACATACCAGGAGAAAGGCAGTTATTGACAAATAAAATATTCTTTCGCTCTGTGGAGAACTTTGAGAGATTTAATCCAAATTAGATCGCCAAAGATTGCTAAATGGTTCTGCACACTAGAGTGAGAGGACTTTGGGCTTCCTATTATGAATGATTATACCATCTTTGGAGTACACATGCTTTGGAGTACAAACTATGATAAAAATTAGAATTCATAAATTACAGGTAGCAATTTAAACTTACACAACCAGTTTGGGAAGCAATTTTGCCACATAAGTTGAGTCATAAAATGTTAAATTGATTTGATCTGTTAGATTCATATTTGTGAAATTGTCCTAACAAAATAATCCCAAATACAGAAAAGTTTAATGAACATAGATGTTCAATAGAGTAGTATTATTTGTGGTCATAAAACACCAGAAGTAAATAAAAACTTATCAGTAGGGAGATGGTTATCTAAGCTTGGTAAACCCATGTAATAACAGTACTTAGTCATTAAAAATAGTGATTATATAAATTGTTTAATAAAATTAGTATTTAATACTAGTATGCAAAAAACTACATACGAAATTGAATGTATAATTCTATTTATGAAAAAAACAAAATAGTGAAATGACTTTTATCTCATGACCAAGTAAATGTAGAATAATGAAATATTTTCAGGTATGGGAAATTTTCTTGTAGGCTATAGGTTTTCCATCATCTTATATCTTGTATCATATCCAGGATAATAGCCAAGAGCCAAACCACATGACATCATTTCTCATACATTTGTAATACATTCATTTGTTTTGATTTAAAGTAAGTAAGATACATATAAACATCATCATAATGTTTTTATAGTATCAAATAGTATTCTGAGGTTTCCCTACCTTATCTTCTGGAAGTCCAGTCTGGCTAAAATAAATAGCATAACGGTCATCACCTTTGATGTAGAATCTATAAACATCAGAATCTGGGGCCACCAAAAATCCAGTAAAGCGTGCAACAAATGTGTCTTGTTCCATAGGCCAAATATAGGAAGCTGAATCTACCCAACTGGCACCCATGTACCCGGGGGTTTTTTCATCATATTCCAGTATCTCTTCCAGATGTATTGGATGACTATTATTCCATACCTCAAGCTTCAGGCCTCTCCCTCCTAAGTGTGATGAAATAAAATAAGTCTTTCATCAGGATCATAATGCAATGTCTCAGGGGCTTTCTATTTGGGTGTGGGTTATAGACTCTGTATATCAATTCATATTTTTAGCATGTGTGAAAACAAAACAATTACATATTCCCCTACACTTACCTGTAGCCAGGGGGCAGCCTGCAATTTGTTCACTATTACTTCACTTATTTGAGCCTCAGTTTCCACATGTGTAAAATGGGAGTAATAATATTTGCATAGCTGCTATAGGAATTATGTATAATACATATGTAAAACATCTAGCATTTAAAAAGTGCTTTATGTAAGATAATATATAGTAATTTCTACTTATGATATAGCTGATGTTGCAAAACTTCAAGATTCATGCCATTTTAATACAAAACCTTTGCCTTGACTATTCTAACAAAAGTAAATTAATGGCTTACAAAGCCATTAATCAAAGAAGAGAAAATGTTGGCTTTCATGTTTCTCTCAATATTTGTTTTACTTTAAAAAAAAAATACTTCTACTCTAGGATTTCTGAATCCTTCTTGGACAGAATCAAAAACAGGATACTCTCAATAAACTGTACCTATACTTGCCAGAATAAACCCTGTGATTAAGTTTTTTTTCCTAATCAGAAAGGAGCCATCTCTCTTTTTCTTTTCCTTCAACTGCAACAACAATTAGGCTTATTTCTTTCTTTAACAGCCTTAAGCTTGTCTGTACATGGAAAATAATGGCTACTCTTCTTCAGCTGAATTTGGTTGAAGACAAGCTTGAGCACTTCAAACTTTTACAGCAGCAGGGTTTAATGATGTATACAATTTTCTTTAAAGTCATCAATTATAAATTATCAAAATTATTTTCTTAAACTGCTCAATTTTTCCTAATATTCAAACCAAAGAAATGTAAGAGGTTGGTAAACCATTTAATTGGCTTCAAATGTGAAACAATGACACGATTATAAACAACTTTCACTGTGCAAGCAAGATATGAGACACACACCACACGCAGACACGTGTACAGCATTTCAATGTTATTAGTGTAGATAGGAAAGCAATTTCACTGGGTCACAGGGTGAAAGTCTGAAAAGAATTTAGAGTAACATTTCTCTCATCTCCTGTTTTCACTCCCACATTTTTCTAGACAAGTGAATATTTAACTTCACCTATTTATCTTTTTTAATCAGAAAAAAGCATTTTAAAAATGTCTATGTAGACTGTACCAAGTGTTAGTTATCATAATTTAATTAGAAATAAAAGCATAATTAAGCTCTGTCAGTAGAGATGTGCTGTTTTCAGTAGGGTGTCTTGATAATTTAGGCTGGGTTTTTCTCCACAGGTGCAGCTTTGTGGCAGTGATTTTAATAGAAATATTTTCTAATCCGGAAAATGTAAATTTTAAAACTTGGAGGAAATTTCTTACAATTCTTCCTACAAATTCTAAACTCTAAAAAGTTTAAATAATATTTTTACTAATATATTATTTTTATGTAAATATAGAAATGGCCATTTTCCCTGATGGTAACTTACCTGGATATACAGCTTTGAGAATATGAGGTTTTGGGGGTGTCTTGCAACATATACTCTTTTCCGTGACATTCAAAGTATCACAAGGTTCACCTATAGAGAAGCAAGATACAAAACCGTTACTACTGAAACTTCAGAATGCAATCACATCAGTGTATCTTTAAGCACTTTTGCAATTAAAACAAAGTTGCATAAACAAGAGGCAAATTGGGGCTCTTTATTTCCTTTACATATTCTCTATTAAAGCTTTTCGTGCAATAATTGTCATACTTCCAGAAACCAACATTTTTTCTGGTGGAACATCACAAGCCTGAGATAGAAAATTTCATAATTTCTGAGATTAATAATTTGATAATACTATGTCTTTGCACAAGATATCACTTCCGAATCCAAAGTAAAAACTTCTATTTTGTTCCGTGGAGATAAACTGCTGAATAAACCCGTGTCATTCAGAATTTGCAAAGGTAGATGACCCCAGACCTCTTGAGTAGGAAAAATGCTGGTTTAGTCCAAGTTCTTCAAATGAAAAAAAAAGGGGGGGTAATAACTGTTAAATGGCATTTTCACAGATAAACTGAAACTAAAACAGGAAAAAAGCTTCAAAGATAGCTATTATAACTTTTACATCAGCACAATTAGACTTGCGAGAAGAGTCTATGTTTTAAACCTCCATGTGTTCCTCACAATGCCTCACATATGGTCAGCCTCAGAAAGTAGTCACTGAAATGGCAATTGCAGCCCATGAAATGTGAGGACAACAGAAATGGAGAGAGACATTTTTGCCAAGTTGTGTTTGATAGCCTGGAAATTTTAAATTTTGACACTACTTTTCACTATTTTATTTGTTTCTGTGTTTTTTGAGGCAGGGTCCTGCTCTGTCACCCAGGTTGGAGTGCAGTTGCGTGATCATAGCTCACTGTAGCCTCCACCTCCTGGGCTCAAGCAGTCCTCCCATCTCAGCCTCTCAAGTAGCTGTAACTACAGGCATGCACCAATACGCCAGCCATTTTTTTTTTTTTTTTTTTCCGTAAAGACAGGTCACCCTGCGTTGTCTAGTCAGGTATCAAACTCCTGGGTTCAAGTAATCTTCCTGCCTCAGCCTGCCAAACTGCTGGTATTACAGGCATGAGCCACTGCACCCAGCCCCTTTCATTATTTTGAATGTTTTATGGATGCAAGAAATTTGAACCAGAAAACAGTAAATAGGAACAGTATATTAAACCAATCACCCATTTTATTGGAAGCAAAGGAAAGGCACATAAACATCACATTTTCAATAGATTATTGAGTATTCAAACTCTGGAATCTGGTTGCCATATTAATGGTAATGAAGGATGATAGAAAACTAACATATTCTCTTTTCATATCAACAGCATCATAGTCGTATGCAAAATAAACATAAGATCAGATTATAAAACATATTATATAAATTAAAAGTGCATTATGGCCTGGGTTTTAATGTTTAAAACATAAAATCTGGTCAGATTAATACATATATGAATTTTAAATATTTATGGCCCAGGTTTTAATATGTATGCCAATGACCAGCAAGGATTCATGCAGACACGAAAGAAGACTGTATAAATATTACATGAGGTTGCTTAATATCCATTTCTCTTTTTTCTGAAATCACATTTTGGCTGGCTTGCAGGCAGATTCTGTAAAAGGTAGAAAGTACTTGAGCAAGAGGACCGTAGAAATGCATATGCCTTGTTCCATGGGCAGGCATCCTGTCCCCTGACTAGCAATAAAAGTGATGTCATTATGGCTGAATGGGAAGATTCCCAAGATCACATTCACTCCTTTTGAGCTGCATAGCTGCCTACCTCTGAACAGATCTGGACAGGACACATAAAAGTGAAGCATAACCACAGAACCAAGTCCTACATGCATTTGTAAATAGACAACTCATTGAAATTACTGCTCTTTTCAAGGCCAATATCATCAGTGATTACTGATGTCCAGATGAGGCACAGTATATGAGAAGAATATGAGGAGAACAACCCAAAATATTACTTTAAATTTCCTCACAATTAGCTAACTCGTTGAGAAATAACAACCATTCAAAAAGGGCATTTAAGAGCTTCTAAATTAAGGGTAGGTGTGTCCTTAAACTGTGGTGAGGAATTCATGGATGGCAGCTGCAATGCTGCTACACAAAGCCTGTTGGTGCCAACCCTAGAGCTCAGGTGCTATTCACATGAGATTTCAGGGAGTGGCCCTTGCTGGAAAATTGCAATGGAAAGAGTATCAAACCCCAGAACCAAATAACTGTGTGAAAATACTCAGATTCCAATTGAAGGCATGAGTTGAGAAAAGACTATTATTAGTATTATGAATTATTAAAGAACAGGCAGAATTAGTGGTAAAAAGGTAATATATCAAAAAAACATGAGAAATACCTCCAACTAGAACTCTGATGGGGAAATCTGTCTGATCAAAGAACTGTCCACTTATTGTCAGTGTGGTGCCACCTCGAATGCTTCCTTGTGAAGGAAAAATCATAGTGACCTCTGGGGTAAAAGCACATTAAATAAAATACCATAAATATTACACATAAATGCAAATGCCTGATTTTTTAAAACTTCCAAATTACCTAGCCATAGCACCTTTGTTACCAACTGCATCAATTAGGTGTTTCATTACTTTCTCTGATGCAATCCTGCAAAAAAGACAATAAACATGGCATTGACAGAGACTTACATTCCATGAGGAGCAGGCTTTGGTGTTGACTGGTATTAAAGCAACATTCATAATACGAGCATTAAAGAAGTAAGGAAAACCTGAGCTGAGCAGGAAGGCAGGTAGAACCACTCTTCTTCCATACGCTCTTGAAGAATGAACCTTTCCTATGTTCATGGACCAACCTCTTATAATTTTCTCTTCTAGTAATACATTTAACTATGATTGAACTTCTTGTGGCTTTGTATATATAAGTTGTAGGTATATTGTAAAATAGTCCAGTACATGACATATGGCAGATTCTTACTAAAATTTATCCTTATTAACTCTATCAAATACCTATGTATTCTTACATATGAATTTCACACTAAATAAGCTTCTAGGAAAAGCCAAGATACATCACATTTGATTGATTCCAAGACCCACCTTTTTTAACATCTTTGAAATCTAAATGTATCTTTCCATTACTCTTGACCTGGAGTGGAGTACAATTCTTTCAGGATGATTTGTGTTTGTTCTGATACTCTCCAAGGGATACTATCAACCTGAGACCTCTTTAAATTAAATTATGACCTTCTTGAGGATTCTTTTGGACCACACTGAGAGCATAAATCTGAGACAGTTTCAGTGGTCTCCAAGTTACCAAAGCCAAACTTTAGATTTTTTGACTTTACAATGGTGCAAAAATAATGAATTTGGTAGAAACCATATAGTACTTAGAATTTTGAATTTTGATCTTTTCCCAGGCTAGTGATATGCAGTAAATACGCTCTCCTGATGCTGAGCAGCACAGCCAGCAGCAGCCCCCATTCAGTCACGCAATGATGAGGGTAAACAACTTGTACCTGCAGAGCACTGTGTTGTCAGATGATGTAGCCAATGTGAGTGTTCTGAGCACGTTTAAGGAAAGCTAAGCTAAGCTAATACACATTCAGTGTATTAAATGCATTTTCAATTTAACAATATTTTCAACTTATGATAGGGTTATCCCATTGTAAATTGGTTAAGATTGACAGTGGAGATTTTTTCCCTCCCTCTACCAATAGCCAAAGTTGAAACATGCAAATTTCCCTGCTGTCTGTGTTAGTGTAATGAGTTTATTTTTCAATCAATCTTACACTAAGAGTATTGTCTGCTGTGGGGGAGGTCCTGGTTAATGTTGGAGCTTTCTGTTAGACTCCCCATCTTAGGCATTTTTCCTTTCCTAGCAGTACATCAAATAATATAATACACCTTACACTCATTGCCTTTGGTTTGGTTAAATCAATTATACACTGTCTTCCCCCCCTACAACAGAGTAAAAGAAAAGTCACATACCTGCATATGTTTGAAACATTGAAATTTTATTGAGAGAAGAAACAAAATATGCCATTTTCTGTGGAAAACTCCTGTTAAAAAAAGGTTAAATTTTCTGCTTTAAATGATCTTTAATTTAGGAACTTTTTTGTTTAACTTCGGTGATAGTAATTATGTGATAATCTGCAAAAGAGCAGGATGAAACTTTTGCAAGAGGATAAGAATTTTCTTTATTCTGATTTGGTTGTTGGTGACATACATATATACATTTGGTACTGAATTGCAATCTATATCTCAATAAAGTTGATTTCTTTTTCTTTCTTTCTTTTTTTTTTTTTTTTTTTTTTTTTTTTTTTTTTTTTTGATGGAGTCTCGCTCTGTTGCCAGGATGGAGTGCAGTGGTGCAATCCCGGCTCATTGCAACCTCTGCCTCCCGGATTCAAGGGATTCTCCTGCCTCAGCCTCCCAAGTAGCTGTGTCTACATGTGCATGCCACCACGCCCAGCTAATTTTCTTTTATATTTAGTAGAGTTGGGGTTTCACCATGTTGGCCAGGATGGTCTCTATCCCTTGACCCCGTGATCCGTCCTCCTTGGCCTCCCAAAGTGCTGGGATTACAGGTGTGAGACCCTGCGCCTGGCCCTAAAGTTTATTTTAAGAAATTATATTGACATAAAAAAGCATACAGGAGGATTACCCTTTATAAAGGCTGGGATCTTCTGCTGACCATGCCAGTCTGTCTTCTTTTAGAACCTCCTTTTTGTTCTAAGATGAGGGATCACGCTAGGACCTTTCAATTGATTATGCTGTTTGATCTTTACATCAACCACATGAGGTAGGTGAATTTCAGAGAATTAACTTAAGATCACACAGTAAGTAAGTGGCAGACACAGAACTGGACCCAGGCAGTTTGAGTCCAGAGCTGTGGCTCCTCCTCACCTGTGTATTACACATTACTCCTCCTCCGCCCACTAATCTGTGTGACACTGCAAGTGGATGACAGCAAATTAGCAATAATTGACCGGGTTAAAACTGTCCTTAATAAACACAGTGCCTATTATTCATAGATACGCACTTATACTTCTATAAACCTAAAGAATTAAGAAGGAAAATAATTCTGGAAATTAAATGCTGTTACTTTAATTATGTTCAAGACATTCTCCATTAGAAAAGTTAAGAAATTCAAATATTAAGACTCATATCTTATTCATCATAGTTATACTGAATTAGAATCTAAAAGAATAATGTAAATCTTGTCATTGAGACCAATAATTAACACTCCTACAAATCTAACCCAGGCATTACCATGTTTATTTGCAAGACTAAAGAGTCTCTGGAAATATTTTATGCTAGATTAGCTACTTAAGAAGTTCATGCTAGATTTCATATTTTTATGTCAGAAGCCTTTTGGCTGATTTCCCAAAGATCTGAAACCTTGCTAGCTCCAACGATATTGCATCTGGTCAGATCCTGCATCTCAAAAATTAACTCTGCTTCTTAAGTTAGTGGGGAAATTGCCTCCTGAAATAAAATTTGAATGTAATTTATTTTGGATGACACTGAGGTTGTTTTCACTAATTCATTGATAATGACTAGGCATTTCTCAATTAAGGCAGCGTCGTCTGAACCTTATCAGTTTGGAACAGCTGTTGTTTGAACTTGGGGTAATAGAGAAGAGAAGGTTGGCTATTAAAAGAAATACAGAATAGATGCCACAGAAAGGCCTTTAATTGGTTCATTTGATATTCAACAATGCTCATGAAATTTGTGAAATATCAGCTTTATAAGTTAATGAATGATTTAACATTCAAAAAATACCATGTAATCTTAAAACTAGGCTTTAAAATCATAAATGTCATATTTCTAACAGTTATCTTAAATTCATAAGAATATTTTATATAGAAACACAAATTTCCTCAATTCTAAGGCATTTGTACAAAGGAACAGGCATTGGCTTTAAAATTGGGTAGGGGGTGGAATTATAAATTGAGTCCATAGAATCAACAATTTAATGCAGTATTTTTGCTTCTATTATATGTGAACTTGCTGGCATTTCTAAATTGAAAGTTTCTGGGCATGTTAATGCAGCATATTGATTTATGAGTACTTATCAATCACATTCAACGTTGATCACTCAAATCTTCTATTTTTGGATAATTATTTCTCTGAGAGACATATGATGGATTTGGCAATTAATGCTTTTCATACAGACTCAGAACTAAGAATTCATTTTTCTTTCACCTTGGGAAGGTTGCTACTAAGAGCATTTTAAAAAATCATGTATAGTTCAAAAAATCATTTAAAACTCAATAATTATTGTCCCTAATATGGTTTTCTAATATGTTCAACAAAATCCTGTTGCCCTGTCTTATCAAGTCGTATATAAGTAGGTCATCCCTGAAGAGAATAATTGTTAAGTTATGGGACCCTGTCATGTGTCCCATGTAAATCACAAAGTTGTATTATAGCATTGTTTATATATCTTCCACTCTGATTTACTCTTAGTTTTGGTCTAGCCTATATTGGTCTATAATAAAGTGTCCAGTCAGGCAGCATTTTGTTATAATGACACCTATTGCCTCTAGATGTCTAGAAGTAGATGGTCTCTAAATACAATGCTAGTGCACTTGAGTTCACTAACCAATTGCAGTTCCATACATGAAGGGACAAAATCTCATCCTTCACTTGTAGTCTGTGAGTGCTGCCAGGAATAATATCTACTTTGATTGTAATATTGCCATTTTTTCAGACCTCTGATCATTGTTCAGAGACAAAAAATAAATTAACAGATCTTTCCTATTATTGATCTACTATATCAATAGTAGTAGGATTGAGTGTTAATGCAATTTATTTGGATTTCTGTCAACTCACTTTCTCAATAGGAAACACTGTGACATTTTGGGCAGAACAATTGATTTGGGTTTGGCACATCATGATACTGCCCACTAAAGGCCATTAACATACCCAGTTACTGTGACAGTCAGGGGATTCTCCACACATTTGCAAATGCTCCCAAGAGTAGGGAAATCCTGCTATGGTATGGAATCCTGGATCAGTATCGTAAGTAGTGATGAAATATAGTACTGGTTGCTGAATCACTCCATCAGTCATGGCAAAGCACTGGAATAAAATGCTCAGGTCCTAGAGTTAGATGGCATGAGTTTGCACACTAATGCTGCTTCCTACTAGCTGAATATCCCTAGGCAAATTATTTAATGTTTCTAAGTCTCACTTTCCCAGTGGATAACATAGGGTGGATGATAACACTTAATTTATCCTTGGGAGCTTCTTTAGGAGGATTAAACTCGATAATGTATGTAAAGTGCTTAACACCATGTCTGCTGCTAAATGTTCACTATTATTATCTATAATATGGGGTTTCAACATGCATTGAGATTTGCATACTCTGATATTTCTATAAAAGTATGATGATCTTTCTTACTGAAATTAGAATGTAGAACATCTGGAAATGAGTTCTAGTTTTATTAAAAGTCATAAATATGAGTTACTAATATTGCTGTTAAGATGCACAATTGAAAGATATAACTACCATCTTTCATAACTCCTTATGTCTTGATAACTTCAAAGAAAATCTTTATCAGGTAATATTAACCATGAGGTTTTATTTATTCTCCCATTAGTTTAAATTTGAATTTAATTGCTTTAGTTATTTAAAAAGTTACAGTTAAATCAGAAAAGCTGCAGTACATAAAATAATACTTTTCTATAACACAAGTGAAGATGTTTATGTTATTTTAGTTAATGCTAGATTTCCCTACAACAGAAAGGTTATGTATGAAGCCTAAATTATGAGAGAAAAGAAATCACAAACTCTTTAACTATTAATTTGGGGAAATAAAGTAGTTAAGTTTTTAAACCTCTGCATCTATGGCACAAAGTAAATATACATTTTATCTTATTTACCCAGTTGAATAAATTATAAAAATTATTATTTACAAAATAGCCTACCTTCCATAATCGTTATCTAAGATGAAACTGATATTGTGATGACCTGGAATTAATGAAAATACACCATCAAATTCCCAATCACAGAAGAACAATAACTCTATATTACAAAGCTGATTTAAAAGCAGAGAAAAAGTACAAAATCAAAATTGTACTTATCCAATTTTCTATTCATCATCAAAGAAATAAAAATTGAACTGTCTTAAAGCAGCCACTATATAAAAATATACACAATGAGGTGTCTTGAAGTTATAACTAGAAACACCTAGCAAAATATGATCATGAATGAAGAATAATAAAAGAACAGATATGTAACCATATTGCCCTGAAATTTCTTTTATTTATTTAACAGCTATTTAATTGTTCAGACACTGTACTAGAGGCTGAGAGAGCAGATGTAGGGTGAGCACACAGCTTGTCCTTCTTCTAACAGAACACAATGTCTAGTGGAGGGAACAGTTAGCCAAGAGCAATGACACAGAGAACTAAAAATTGTGATAAGGCTGTTAAAAAAAAAAAGTAGAATGAGCTTTGAGAATGTAAGACAGGTGATGACCTAGGCCTTTTTGAGAACATGACATTTTATCTGAAATGTTTAGGATAGGAAGATTGCAAAGGGCCTGAGACAGAAGGGAGGGAAGCCCATTCAAGATTTAAAAGAAGGCCAGGTGCATTGGCTCACCCCTGTAATCCCAGCACTTTGGGAGGCTGAGGCGGGAGGATCACCTGAAATCAGGAGTTTGAGACCAGCCTGGCCAACATGACGAAACCCCATCTCTACTAAGAATACAAAAATTAGCCACGCGTGGTGTTGCATGCCTGTAATCCCTGCCACTAGGGAGGTTGAGGCACAATAATTGCTTGAAGACAGGAGGCAGAGGTTGCAGTGAGCTGAGATTGCAGCACTGCACCCCAGACTGGGCAACAGAGCGAGACTCTGTAACACACACACACACACACACACACACACACACACAATCTATGTGTCTGGAGGACGTAGGTCAAGAAGAAAAGAACAGAGCAAAATTAAGGCAACAGGCAAAACAGCCAAATTAGACATGGAATGCTGAAGGGAAAAAGAAGAAAAAAAGAAACCTGAAGAAGTTTACCTTATATATAAACCATAAGAAAAGACTAATTCATACATGCTGGCATGAAAGTGAAAAGAAGCCAAGGAAAAGAGAAAATACTTAAAAAAAAAAAAAACTGATGCAAAAGGCAGAGGAGGGATATCTAGGAGAATACAAAACAGGGAAATAGAATAAGGCATCTGTAAGCATTATGAAGAAAGATGACCAACACTTGCCAATAAAAGTTCCAGTCGTCTTACAAACCATGGAACCCATATCTCCATTTGGATGATCCAGTTTTAGACCATACCTAATAAAAAACGTTAATGTCAAAGTTTATATTGACACTAAAATTTTAGAATATTGTATTTCTCTTAAAAACAACTCATTAATTTCAGAATATGAATCAGGACAGAAATTGTTGCAACAACCAAAATTTCTGTAAAATAAAATCATTTCCTAGACTTCATTGGAGATGTTTGAATAAAATTTTATATAACAAAAAATATTTTATAATTTTGGCTATGCCCTTTAATATTCCTTTAAAAGAGTTTGAGATACTGCCAAATGAAATAATTCCTTGATAAAGATATTGCTCAAAACATGTTTTCTCATAAAAATCTAAATAGTTCATATTATACTATCTTGGAGACTGAGTAGGATATAAGGTAGCACCTAACTGTAAAAATGATTGCTAATTTGTTTTGGGATATTATAATTTATACTGTATTATAAAGCATTTAGCTATGCAGTATTGGTAGCTATTACTATTTAAATTCAGTTTGCTTATATCTGCTATTTGTTTTTATAAAGAAAATAATTTGAAATACTTACAAATTATCAGATTGTGGTATGAGAAGTTCACAGGGCATTCCTCCAATGTAAACTCTGTACAAATATTTTTATTAGAAAAGATCAAGTTATGTTTAACAAATTGTTTCAAAAATGCGCTCCTCCCATCAACCTCACTGACTCCCTTAATTTTTTTTTCTCAATCACTTATTATTATCCACCACTCATTCACTCAATAAAACATCTACTGAACCTCTATTATGTGGCAGTCCCTGCTGTAGGTACTGGGACACATCAGTGAACGAAACAAAGATCCCTTTGTTACCCTCGTGGAACTGACATTTTAACTGGGAAAGACGAATAAAACATTATAATCATAACATATTTAATGTGTTAGAGGTGTTAAGTACTACAAGAAAAGACAACATAGAAACAGATAATAAACTCATCCATCTGAAGTTAAATCATCTCAAATAAAAAGAATTTTGTAGTAGGTTTTATACTATAGGAATTAAGGTAAACAGCACAGCCATCACAAAGTTAACAGGAGAAAGAGGATGTGTAACAGCATCAGTGACACATGAATGAAAATAAGAAGCTGAGCACAGTCAGAGTTCAGCTGCAGGGAAAGCATCTGCCTCTGTATTTCCCCAGGTGATCGGGTCTGACCTATTACTTTGGGGCTGATAGTACCTGATGCTGTTGGAGGCTGGCAGGTGACTGACTGGTATTGGATTCTTTGCAACACCAGAATAAACCATCAGCTTTTGTGACAGCAAATCCCAGACTCAAAAAAAGGCCAGATACAAACTTGAACTATAAAAAATAAGGACTTTTGTTTGCAGAAAATTTTGAATTTTTAAATATACTTTTATGCATAAGTCCATTCATTTGATTATTACATTAGGATTGTATAAGCAGATAAACTGAATTGTTGTACCCATTACACATATTCATGGATTTAAATTCTCCTTCTAATCTCCTGCCTCATTCTAGCTAAATAATAAATTTAGCAGCTAACACTTGGAATAGGTTCCTACGACGTTTAATCCTTACAAACATCTTATGAGTTAGTTACTATTATCCTTCAATTTTGCACATGAAAAAACTGAAACAGAAAGCTTAAGCAGCTTGCCCAAGCCCGCAGACAATGAGGGGTAGAGCAGGGATTCAAACTCAGTTTGGCTGCAGTCAGTGTTTTTAACCACAGTTGGTAATCCACACAGTGGTCTGGGTATGTGTACCTAGAGGAAAACCACCCTATTTGGTCTTAAATACATATTTTTTAGAATTCTTTTTACCTGATTTTTTAGAACAAAAGCTCCTTAGTAAGCCCTAATCCCTCTTTCCATTTGCATGTCCTCTATAATTTCTACCTGGTCTGAATTTGGAGATTTAGTTGAATGAACAAGATTTGTGAGAAGCAGGTCTCCTGAATTCCTGTCCAGAACACAGCCTATTGCTCTCAACTCCCTCCCTACTAACAGAATCCAGGCATAATAAATTGCCTCGGGAGCCCTGGTATCATAATTAACATGGTAGAAATGAGATAAATTCAGCTCCAAGACTTTCTTGCCCACACATTAATAGATGTGTGAAAAAAAAATCTGAATTTACATATAATAGCTCAGGATTTCCAGAGTGTAAGGATAAGGTAGCCTGACCTCTAAGGTCCCCTCTCACTGCAATTCTGTGATTTCATGGAATAATTTCCATCCAAACCCTTATATTAAGCAGAAATAAATTCCAGTTTCAGTGGAGGAAAAAAGGAAACTCTTTTTGAAAGTTAAACTTTCTATTTCCTGGCCTTATTATGGGAAAGGATGACTTAGAAAACCCTGTCTAAGAATTAGAATAAAAACCATTCATAACACTCAGCTATGAGAAGCAGACAAAATTTTTACTTCTACTAATCAGTATATATAAAATGTCAAATATCTCTACTTGGAAGTTCTTTTATTACATATAAGGAATTAGTATGAACATTTTCGGAAATTATAGATGCATACAAATGTGATTTAATTAAAGGTTCTGTTCTATACAATGCCAGATAAATCTTTATTTCACTTATTAAAATCTTTTAAATTGCTTGTTTTACAAAATTATATATTTGTGTGTGTGTGTGTGTGTATACCTCACCTTTATAGCATTCAAAAAATTCTCTAATTGTTGAGTTGCTATCTGAATTGTTTAACTTATCCGTTTACCTGTTTTATGCATGAATTCGATAAACATAAAATCTTGAAAGCCATAATTGTGAGTCTATACTTTTTTTCTATAGGAAATAAATAGGGCTTTCAGTCTTTAAAGGCAGGATGGAAATAATACCATCTATGCTACAGGAAGAAACTCTAGTGACAATGCTAGTTTTCAGTCCAAAATGTGGACAATTTTTTTTTTTTGACATTAGCTAACTAGCCAAAGTTACTGTCTAGTTCACAGTTGGCAAATGGAAAAAATAGGATTCAAAGCTTGGCCTGTTAATGAGTTATTGACAATATTTGGTTTCAGCACTTGCCTGTATATCATGAAGCAGTAGAAAAAGTGTCAAATACTGTGTTACGAGACTTGTGTTCTACTAGTGTTCTACTCCTGACCCTGACTAAGCTATGTGACCTCTAGGCCTCAGGTGTTTTTATACACAAAATGAGGCAGTTAGATTAAGTAATAAAGGCCTCTAGTAATAAATTTGTATGACTATAATTCAATTACTGTTGGACTTGTCTGTGAGTTTCTTCTATTAATAAATCCATCACAAAACAATAAGAAATTACATCAGACCAATAAAGAAAGACATATCGACCATTGCTTTCTTGTCAATGAATCTTCCAACAGTCTGTTTTACTTTCTATAATATGGCTGAAAACACACTGGTTAGTTCTACCACATTGTAATGGGATTTAATATCATTGGCCCATTATTTCTGGAATATTATATCTCATTTATAAGAGTGTATTTCCAAATCAAGATTACCTCAAAATCCTAACATTTTTCCCATTTGAGCTTAGTGCAATATTACTTCCATAGACGTCAGTGAAGATTCTGCCTTGGATTGTTATTAGTGTACCTGAAAACAAACAAAAACCCCAAAAAGGTTCTGTGTAAGAACATCTATCCACACACCTAATAAGAAAACATAAGAGATTTTCCCAATAAAACCAGGACCCAGACACTTATACCCCATGTTTGCCACTATTGTTTAGCATTGTTCTGAAAGTTCTACAAACACAATAAAACATGAATGAGTATCTATAAATATTTATAGATTAGAGAAGTATAGCATAGAAGACAGGATGATATTCTGTAAGTACTGCTTGGGTCAATGGGTGATTATTTGAGAAAATAAAAAGGATCTCTGTACTGAAAAGTAAGAGAAATCTTAGATGAAATAAAAATGAAATATAAAAAATAAAACCATAACAATTCTTGAAAAATAGGTGAAAATTTATATAATATTTATATAGTTTGGATAGTAGGATCTCCCATCACTTAAAAATGAAGAAAAAATAATAAAGATTAAGATCCATAGATGTGATAATAAAAATCAAAATTTGTCTGGATGACAGAAAAATCATTAATACATTTTAAAAGTAAATGATAAATTCAAAATATATTTCTTACATATAACATATAAATGGTTACTATCATTAAAATATAAAGAATACTTGTAACTTAATAAGAAAAATGGTGAATAACTTTAAATTAAGCCAAAGAGATAAACAGTTAATGTATAAAAGAAGGAATACAAATGGTCAATAGGGAAAAAATAAGTTTAATTACATAAATCAAAGAACTGGAAAAAAATTAAACCTACTGTATATAAATTCTTCAAAAAATAGTACCTAGAATTGTCAAGGTTACACATTCTCTGTTATTGCCGTTGGGATTATAAACTTGAATAATATAGTAATTATAACCCTGGAAACAAGTTGAATGTACAAGTGGTGGGTGAGCGGGCGTGGATAAATACATTACAGTAGATGAAGACATAGCCATTGAAAATAGATTGCTAGCAGGACTAATAAAGAAGAAAAGAGAGAAGAATCTAATAGATGCAACAAAAAATGATAAAGGGGATATCACCACCGACCCCACAGAAATACAAACTATCATTAGAGAATACTATAAACACCTCTACACAAATAAACTAGAAAATCTAGAAGAAATGGATAATTTCCTGGACACTTACACTCTCCCAAGACTAAACCAGGAAGAAGAAGCCTGAATAGACCAATAGCAGGCTCTGAAATTGAGGCAATAATTAATAGCCTACAAACCAAAACCAGTCCAGGACCAGATGGATACACAGCTGAATTCTACCAGAGGTACAAGGAGGAGCTGATACCATTCCTTCTGAAACTATTCCAATTAATAGAAAAAGAGGGACTCCTCCCTAACTCATTTTATGAGACCAACATCATCCTGATACCAAAGCCTGGCAGAGTCACCACAAAAAAAGAGAATTTTAGACCAATATCCCTGATGAACATTGATGCAAAAATCCTCAATAAAATACTGGCAAACCGAATCCAGTAGCACATCAAAAAACCTATCCACCATGATCAAGTGGGCTTCATCCCTGGGATGCAAGGCTGGTTCAACATACGCAAATCAATAAATGTAATCCAGCATACAAACAGAACCAAAGACAAAAACCACATGATTATCTCAATAGATGCAGAAAAGGCCTTTGACAAAATTCAACAGCCCTTCATGCTAAAAACACTCAATAAATTTGGTATTGATGGAATGTATCTCAAAATAATAAGAGCTATTTATGACAAACCCACAACCAATATCATACTGAATGGGCAAAAATTGGAAGCATTTCTTTTGAAAACTGGCACAAGACAGGGATGCCCTCTCTCACCACTCCTATTCAACATAGTGTTGGAAGTTCTGGCTAGGGCAATCAGGCAAGAGAAAGAAATCAAGGGTATTCAGTTAGGAAAAGAAGAAGTCAAATTGTCCCTGTTTGCAGATGACATGATTGTATATTTAGAAAACCCCACCGTCTCAGCCCAAAATCTCCTTAAGCTGATAAGCAACTTCAGCAAAGTCTCAGGATACAAAATTAATGTGCAAAAATCACAAGCATTCTTATACACCAGTAACAGACAAACAGAGAGCCAAATCATGAATGAACTTCCATTCACAATTGCTTCAAAGAGAATCAAATACCTAGGAATCCAACTGACAAGGGATGTAAAGGACCTCTTCAAGGAGAACTACAAACCACTGCTCAGTGAAATAAAAGAGGACACAAACAAATGGAAGAACATACCATGCTCATGGATAGGAAGAATCAATATCGTGAAAATGGCCATACTGCCCAAGGTAATTTATAGATTCAATGCCATCCCCATCAAGCTACCAATGACTTTCTTCACAGAATTGGAAAAAACTGCTTTAAAGTTCATATGGAACCCAAAAAGAGCCCGCATCTCCAAGACAATCCTAAGTCAAAAGAACAAAGCTGGAGGCATCACGCTACCTGACTTCAAACTATACTACAAGGCTACAGTAACCAAAACAGCATGGTACTGGTACCAAAACAGAGATATAGACCAGTGGAACAGAACAGAGTCCTCAGAAATAATACCACACATCTACAGCCATCTGATCTTTGACAAATCTGAGAAAAACAAGAAATGGGGAAAAGATTCCCTATTTAATAAATGGTGCTGGGAAAATTGGCTAGCCATAAGTAGAAAGCTGAAACTGGATCCTTTTCTTACTCCTTATATGAAAATTAATTCAAGATGGATTAGAGACTTAAATGTTAGACCAAATACCATAAAAACCCTAGAAGAAAACCTAGGTAACACCATTCAGGACATAAGCATGGGCAAGGACTTCATGTCTAAAACACCAAAAGCAATGGCAACAAAAGTCAAAATTGACAAATGGGATCTAATTAAACTAAAGAGCTTCTGCACAGCAAAAGAAACTACCATCAGAGTGAACAGGCAACCTACAGAATGGGAGAAAATTTTTGCAATCTACTCATCTGACAAAGGGCTAATATCCAGAACCTACAAAGAACTCAAACAAATTTACAAGAAAAAAACAAACAACCCCATCAAAAAGTGGGCAAGGGATATGAACAGACATTTCTCAAAAGAAGACATGCATACAGCCAAAAGACACATGAAAAAATGCTCGTCATCAGAGAAATGCAAATCAAAACCATAATGAGATACCATCTCACACCAGTTAGAATGGCAATCATTAAAAAGTCAGGAAACAACAGGTGCTGGAGAGGATGTGGAGAAATAGGAAAGCTTTTACACTGTTGGTGGGATTGTAAACTAGTTCAACCATTATAGAAAATGGTATGGCAATTCCTCAAGGATCTAGAACTAGAAGTACCATATGACCCAGCCATCCCATTACTGGGTATAAACCCAAAGGATTATAAATCATGTTGCTATAAAGACACATGCACACGTATGTTTATTGCGGCACTATTCACAATAGCAAAGACTTGGAATCAACCTAAATGTCCATCAGTGACAGACTGGATTAAGAAAATGTGGCACATATACACCATGGAATACTATGCAGCCATAAAAAGGGATGAGTTTGTGTCCTTTGTAGGGACATGGATGCAGCTGGAAACCATCATTCTCAGCAAACTATCACAAGAACAGAAAACCAAACACTGCACATTCTTATTCATAGGTGGGAACTGAACAACGAGATCACTTGGACTTGGGAAGGGGAACATCACACACTGGGGCCTATTATGGGGAGGGGGGAGGGGGGAGGGATTGCATTGGGAGTTATACCTGATGTAAAGGACAAGTTGATGGGTGCTGATGAGTTGATGGGTGCAGCACACCAACAAGGCACAAGTATACATATGTAACAAACCTGCATGTTATGCACATGTACCCTAGAACTTAAAGTGTAATAATAAAAATAAATAAATAATAAAAATAAAAAAACAACAAAAACAAAACAAAAAACAAACAAACAAAAATTGGTAGTTCTTGCTTTTTTTTTTTTTTTTTTTTTTCCAGATAGGGTTTTGCTCTGTCATGTAAGCTCAATCATGTCTCACTACAGCCTCACACTCCTGGGCTCAAGTGATCCTCTCGCCTCAGCCTCCCAAGTAGCTGGGACTAAAGGTGCATGCCACCAAGCCTGTCTAATTTATTTATTTATTTTTATTTTTTAGAGACAGGAGTCTCATGATGTTGCCCAGGCTAGTCTCAAACTCTTGGGCTCAAGGAATTCTTGCATTTTGGCCTCCCCAAATGCTGAGATTGCAGGCATGAGCCACTGCGCCTGGCAGATAGTTATTTTTATAATGAAAAAAAAATGCTATTTAAAAATTGCAGGTATTATACTAATTTTACATACTGAAAAATAAACACATTTTTTACCATGAAACCAAAAGTTATTTCAGATGTCATATAACAGACCTGGCGTTCCAGATAAAGGTGTGATGCTTCTTATTGTTGGGGTCCTAAAACTTTTTGCCTATAAAAAGAATAATGTCAATATGCAAACTTATCTCTGTTTTGCTTCTAGTTTTGTGAAATAATTTCTTACATTATTAAATTTCAACAATATTCTTAATGTAACTGTCTTATAGCAAAGAAGATAAAAATAAGATGAACCTAAGAGTTAATTTAGAGGATAGGAGCATCATGGTTTTGCTTCTTAATAGCTATGGGGCTGAAAGAGAAGGGAGGGAGAAACCAAGAATGGTAACAGGTTTCTAGCTTGAGATAGTGAGAAATAATCAGAGAAAAAGTAGATTTAAGGAGGAATACAAAACTGCAGTTTGAGATATGCTGAATTTAGGTTGCTTTAAAGCCATTTAGGTGTGACATACCAGAAAACAAACCACAGTTCCACGTCTGGGGATAGAGAAGAAAGCCAGAGATATCTGGGAATCATATTTGGCAATGTATTTTGGAATCAGAGAAGCTTCTTGAAGACAGATGTCATTATTGTTTTCTTCAGTATTTCATCTTATATTAGAACATTGTAGTACTCAGTAATTGACAACTTAAAACTAATATAATTTATTAAAAATATATGGGATAATGCTTAGAAGAGAATGTATTACTGCTACTACTTCTATTTAGGGCAGTTAAATTTTGAGAGGCTCTTACACCGTGTGCAGGTACATTTTATCTCATTACATTAGAAATTATGTAGAAAGGAAAGGTAGTTACTTCGATGAAAATAGGAAATGGGAGAATCACACTAAGAGTAGAAGTAGAGATAAAGGGGAAAATATGAACAAGAAAACATGTTGGATGTATGAAAGTTTAATTTAATAATAAAAGTAAAAGGGGAAATAAATCAGAAATAGCAGACATTCAATTACTATGGAAGACAATTTAAATTGAGAGAAATTATCCTTTGTTACATGCTAACGTATTTTTAAATGTGGAAATAGATAATCTGTAAAACTATAAAGTAAAAACTCAGCTTTGCAAGAAGGAAAGCAAGATCAACTATATAAATTGAAGAGAAGATTCCTACATACGTTGAAGGTACATGCCCAGCTGTTGATGTGACCTTTGCAGGTGTTATTTTCTGTAACAGGAACCCCGTCCACACTGACTCTAACAGCGTAGGAATCTTCTGGCATTGCTCTATAAGGAAAATGAAGAATATATGAGACATGCAATACCTCTCTTATTTAGTGTACAGTATTAATGAAAAATACTGCCCCAGACTGCGTGCCATTTTTGACAGAAAGTGTCCAACATCATAACTGATATCTAGTAAAGTTCCATTCTATATTATGGAAAAATTATCTCCATCTTGAACTCTTCATTGCAAACTCTAACCTCATGAACTTCAGGCAAATGCCTATTCTGACTATGCACGTTGGTGGTATTATAAAGGACAACAAATGTAATAACAACAAATTCAATAATAAACATTTAAAATAGTAACATATCACCTTGGTATAATCAGTTATTCCATGCTTTGCTTCTTAAAAAGTACTAGTTAATCAAGCTTCCCCTAAGTAAGCTTTTCCTGGTGAAGAACAGTCATCAAACCTAACATAAACGAAATCCTCTAGAATATGTGCTATCTGTTTCTAAGGTCAATATTGAAAGTTGCAATTTTAAGTGATTTTTCCTAAGTTGCTAATAACATACATTAATTTGGGCTGATAGTAAAGAACTTGAAAATGTCACTTGAAATGTCACAATACAAAATGATTATCTTTAATCTTAATGACTATGTGAATATTTTGAACAAAATTAATCAAATGCAACAGAAAAAGCATAATTTTGGTATTTTAAGGCACATCACTACAATTAAATAGTAGTCATTTATCTGCTAAAAAAGCTTGACAACAAGGTAGTAGCGCTAATAACATGGGAAAAGATATAGAATATGTTTTTATCATGCCAATTATAATTGAATATAATAGGGGCATAAAATAGTCTAAACATCACAAAATGAAAAATAATAACCTATCATCAGAAAAATATGACTTATAATAGCCAGGGTAATAAAACTATTATAATACTAACATTCATAACTATAACTTCTGATATGATGAAAACGATTTTATTAAAGATACTTTAAAACAGACCTAGTATAGCATGAAATTTGAGTTGAATGACTTGCGTCTTTTTCTACATCACAAGTAATTGACTGGAAAGAAGAAACTAATTGCACACTGTTTCCCAACTCAGCATTATCAACTCCATAGTTAAACTGGTTTGCTTGAGAAAAACCTGGAAAAGTAAGAAGATTTAATTATTACTATTGGTATTCTATCTTCAGAGACCTAACAGTTGTCGCCTGATATCAAATCATACAGTAAATGATTTCATAAACAGTACTGAAGCAAGCAGTGAACCTATTTCATATTTATCCTTATGATTGTAATCTTCTTTCGAAGCACAAAATTTAGCCTTTATTTCATTTACTCATAAACGTATTGCTGGAGGATAGATAGAGTCATCTCTTAGCATTCATGGGGATTTGTTCCAGCATCCCCTTGGATAACAAAATTCACAAATGTTCAAGTGCTGTAGTCAGCTCTGCAGGACAAGCATCCAGATTCCACATCTGGTGAATACTGTACTTCCCATTCACAGTTGGTTCGATTTGTGGATGACAGGCCCGAGGTTACAGAGAGCCTACCGTGAGCCTACATAGCACCAGATTCTATATCTGGGGGTGATAAGTACCATGAAAAGGGCAGGCTAAAAGGACTAAAAAGAGTAGAGGAGGAGAACACTATTTTATAAAGGATGAGGTCTTTGTTTTAAGTTTCTACAGAGCAAAATCTGAGGTGAGGATTTGCCAGCACATAATTTATTTGGGCAATGAGCTATTAGGTATGAGAGAGAGAAAAATGTGAGGAAAGAAAAGCTGGGCACCGCTGAGGACAACTGGGGCTCAATGTTGCTGGGAATTTCTAAGGAACATATGGCATGTCTTTCCAAATCAAAAAATCGATGGCAAGAAGCATTTCTTCATCAAATCTGGTCCCCATTGGTAGAGGCTTCTCTCTGGGGGAAATAACTTTTTTGGCACTTTCACACTGCACATAGGTATATGTATATGAGTTCCAAAGTCTGGAGTTACTGCATTAGGCAAGTCCTTGAATAACTGACAAAGACATGGTGTTAGAACTCAGACAAGAAGCTGGAAGCATAAGTTGAGTCAAAGTACATAAGGAACTATTTGCCACAGCTCTAACTAGAATTAGAGTTAAGAAAGAGAGGATGTAAAGCTGAGTATAAAAGGCATCTGATTCAGTCTATCCACTATATCACACATAGCTACTCATGGCCTACATATGAAGCACAATCCATCACCAAGTATTTGAGATGGTAGCCAGCTGAGAGCTCTACTAAGATTTAATACAAGAGTGTTAGAGGTAGCCAGCTGAGAGCTCTACTAAGATTTAACACAAGAGTGTTAGAGGTAGCCAGCTGAGAGCTCTACTAAGATTTAACACAAGAGTGTTAGAGGTAGCCAGCTGAGATCTCTGCTAAGATTTAATACAAGAGTGTTAGAGGTAGCCAGCTGAGATCTCTGCTAAGATTTAATACAAGAGGGACAAGCTTGTGTTAAGGTTAGAGGAACAAGCTACAGGCTATACTACTATATAACTACTTCTAAAACTATAATTAATTTTCACCATGTCCCCTTGCTATCAGCCATTGTAGATTTCCCTTACCTGCAGCCAGCACTTTAGCTAATGGGGTGACACTAATGTTCATCCTGGAGAAATAGGAGCCCCTAATTGCCTTGCCCTTGTAAGGTGGTGGTTGCTGCAATTGGCTGTTCTCAGAAATCACTGGACATGAAGCCAAGAAATATCCCTATGAATACCCTGAATTCCAGACCTACTCCTCCTTAACTACAATTAAGTTAAAGCAACCCTATTTCTTTATGATAATTAGAACTGATTAGCTCTGGTCATATACCAAATAGGTTTGATGAATTCAAACTGAGTAGGCAATGGTGGTAGTTTCAGTTCAGTGGAATCCATATTGTGACCCATGATGGGAGCATTCTCTACCTGGAAACTAAGACCACAAATCCAGCAGAATGTAAAGCTGCAAAGGCAGAAAGCACAAATTCAATTTCTGGATAACAGGAAGTGACAGTGAAGGGAAGCAACCCTTTATTTCCAGCTCTATGCATCTGTCTATTACAAAACAACAGCCTATGTCTGTCACTGGTTCAATGCATGTTGTGGAGGATACCATCCCACCCAACAGGATGT
This sequence comes from Macaca fascicularis, assembly GCF_037993035.2. Lineage (NCBI taxonomy): Eukaryota > Metazoa > Chordata > Mammalia > Primates > Cercopithecidae > Macaca > Macaca fascicularis. Next base: position 118,925,605 of record NC_088382.1, on the reverse strand, counting down.
TTTTCCCCAAGTTGGCATCTTGGCCACAGCTTTAACAGGCTGTCCCATCATTCTACTAAGCCAGATTTCCTGGTCTTGTGCCCAGTATCACAAAATTTTCACTATAAAATACATTTCTTGTTCTGAGGCAATATTTTATAGAATTCTATGGCAGTATATCAGGTTCTATAAGCTCTCAGAAGATGGTGCTGACAGAGAACTGCGGAAAGAGGAAGCAAAGCCCGCAATTGGAGTGTCAGTTCCAGTTACAATCAATCTCTGCTCTTTCCATGGGAGAAGGGAAGTGCTGTAATCAACTTGTCACTGAGAAGCTGGGTGGACTTTTTGAGGAGTGGTACCCTATTGAGAGCTCAGTGTTGGTCTCTGCTGCTGGCAATTCAGTTATTCAGCAATAGCTGTAGGTTGTTTAGCCTGGGTGAAAGGGAGTCCATGCTGTTGGTCCATGCAAGGCCTACACCCCATGACCATTCTTCATGGGCCCACTGCAATAGCACTGTGGTGGCCATGGAGAGAAGCTCCTGGATGAATCATCCAATCCATCTGTTTATTCCATCTCCTCTGTGGGGGATGTTCTCTTGTGGGAGTTAACTTAAGACACATAGATGTGCATGGTTTATGCTCACCGTTATGAGTCCCTTCATATGCTTCTTTCTAAGACATTCTAATTTCTGATCTTCCAATCCTGTTCCCTTCAGTTCCTAACCAACTAGTGAAGTCCTCTTTGACTGCCCAGGAGCCCATGTACATTCTTACCATAAATCACTTTTCCTGCCTACAAACTTACCAACTGTGTCTACTGATCATGGCTCTGCCTATCAGGGAGGCTGACAGTGAAAAGTGACTTAAGAGCCTTAGGGCCACTTTGCAGCATTTATGACTGAAGTCAGAGGTGATACCATGAAGATGTGAGGTGGAACTCAGGATGTATGTATTATAGACAGTCATGGAAGTTTTTCAGAGGGAGCAAGTCATGAGGCTATCTATGGGAAGTGCATTTTTGGTAGAAGGAACAGGACGTGCCAAGTCCCTGTGGTGGGACCACGTGTGTGGATTCAGATAATAGCAAGTGCGGTTGAAGAATTATGAGTGAAGAGAAATGATAGGAGAGGAGACCAGAAATGAAGGTGCTTAGGCTATTTTTAAGCGTGTGGAATAATTGCAGGCTTTGAAACAGAGGAGTGACATCATGTGACTTACAGTGTCTAAGATTCACTAGCTCCTGTTCTGAGAATAGAATAGGGGCAGCAGTGAAGATGGTGTCTCAGTGAACAATGGGATAAATAATGGGATAAATGGCATGAGTTCAAGAGAAGATCAGAAGACAGCAAAGTGAAAAGGACAAATATTGCTAACATTTTTTGGAGTTTAATTACAAACAGGGGCAGATAAATGAGTTGGTAGCTGGAGAGGGGTGTGGAGCAAGGGGAAGGCTGATGATTTTTCTTTTACTTTTTTTCAGGTGGGAAGAATAACAGTATATTTGCAGGCTGATAGGATATCTAACAGAAAGAGACAAAAGGATAATGTGAAATAGAGACAAAAATTACTTTAATCTTTCTATAAATATATGAAAATTCAAAACCACATTTGGAAGCAATTAAATATAGATTAAGCTTTGTATGCCACATAAGAATATTTTATATTTTTGAAACAATATTCACTTTTGGAATAAACCCAAGAAATAAAACCTATGAATGACTTTAGTGTTCTATTAATTAAATCCTATAATTAAATGTTCTCCTAATAAAAGTGTTAAAAAGGTACTTATACTGTTCTAGTTCACAAAGTAAATTACACACATCTATGGAATTTTATATATTATACTGCTTTGGAATAAAGTTAAATGAGGAAATAAACAGTTTTTGCCCAGATTACTTCACTATCTAAAATTCCTAAATTCTGAATTCTAACAGTATGTAAATTTTTAAATATTATTTTTCCCTATCACAGGTTCTTAACAGTAAAACTCTACTTTAGGCAAATTAAGCAGTAGTATTATATTTGAAACTATGAAAATTTTTCTTTTGCACTAGCAAATTTGTATCCATGTCATTGTAAATTTATAAGCTATTTAAATTTCAGAATGTAATTATCTACAGACCATATCATCCCATAATACAATAATAAACTTATCATCAGTAAACAAAAAAATGGTAAACCCAGAGATGTAGATTTAACTCTTTAAATGTCGTGTATAATACTATTTACAATATGACAAATAGCGCTATAATATATTCCATTTATAATACTAATGTTATAAAAAGATAAATATTTGTTACCTTACAGTGTTAGCAGTTTTCAAAATGTTTCAACAAAACAATCATTACTACAATATGTGCTCATCTTCAACAACCTTTAATAGTTGAAGTGGCAGAACTGGGGTTGCCAGAAGATATCTGTGGTACAACTGCTTTTTAAATTATTGGGCATTTTCAGTGTTCCCCAAAGGTCTGCTAGACAACATGAATACTTCTGGTTTCTTGTAGGTCTGGAAGCAGGACTTCATTGTGCCTGATGTTCATCAGATACCAAAGCCTCTCACCACCAGTTCTGGTAAAGCTATGTAGCAGGAGCCCATGATGTTTAATTGAAAGGGCCCAGGCTTTGGACCTTGACTTTCTGGCCTGGAATCCCAGCTCTAACACTCCCTTGCCATTATGACCTTGGACAAGATATAACCCCTCTTAGCCTAGTCTCCTCATCAGAAAAGTGGCCATAATCTAACTTAATGGATTGTTAGGAATAATAAAGGATCATTTATAGACAATGTTTAACATGGACCTGGCTTAATAAGATATCTGCTAAGATCTCAATAGATACATGCTCCTATTATTTATCACCAAAATCCTGAGATTTAGGTTAATCATTAATATCCCTTTTTAAATATAACACAGAGGCCGGGTGTGGTGGCTCATGCCTGTAATCCCAGCACTTTGGGAAGCCAAGGCGAGCAGATCACCCGAGGTCAGGAATTTGAGACCAGCCTGGCCAACACAGTGAAACCCTGTCTCTACTAAAAATATAAAAATTAGCCAGATGCAGTGGTGCCCGCCTGTAATTCCAGCTACTCAGGAGGCTGAAGCAGGAGAATCACTTGAACTTCGGAGGCAGAGTTTGCGGTGAGCCAAGATCACGCCATTGCACTCCAGCCTGAGTGACAGAGCGAGACTCCGTCTCAAAAAAATAAAAAAATAATAAAATAAAATAACACAGAATCAGTAAGTGGGTAGCCGGGATTCAAACCCAGGCTGTAGACTTCCTCCAGCCCTTATGTTCTTAGCTCCTAGGCTGTTCGTTCTTTGATATGTTGGAAAAGTAAGCAGAAACTCAATAAAGGGTAGAGAGTCTAATAAATATCATTTTATTCCTCTAAGCTTAACCAAATAACTCATCCAGCATAAGCTGAAGTACAATATAAATACCAAAGTCACATGTGAGAGACATTTGCATTGGCTTTGCAATTTCGAATCTAGAAAGGTAGTTATTACTAAAATGGAACTGTGAAAAGACATGAAAACACTGCAAAGCAAGTTACATGTAAACCCACTCTTAGCTTTTGGCAACTTTTCTCATCTTTGGTGTTCGCATTCAGTTTGGAACACACAGAAGAGCTCCTGGCAACCAACTAAAGAATGGAAAGTTTTACTTGTGGTGTATATACATATTCCTATCAGGTACGTGTCACATCAATGATAAGTAACGTGTATCTGTTCTTTAGCATTCTCAAGACAACTACCATTCTGAAAAATAATGCCAACAAAAGATGATATCATTTTCAGCTTAGGAGTTACTATAGTGTTAAATGTATACAGCATATGTGAAGAAGTCCTAGGAGTAAAATCTATGGGAAAACAATGAACCAAATCAACAATAATTCATAAATACTGTTATTAATATTGCTTTAAAAAGTATATAAATATTTCTGACTTTTAAACTAATTCCAAAGAGTTAAAAAGAAATACAAAGGAGTCTTCTTTTTTTAAATTTTAACTTAAAAGTATAATTCTAGGCCAGGTGTGGTGGCTCACACCTGTAATCCCAGTAGTTTGGGAGGCCGAGGCCAGTGTATCACCTGAAGTCAGGAGTTTGAGACCAACCTGGCCAACATGGTGAAACCCCATCTCTACTATACAAAAAATTAGCCAGGAGTGGTGGCAGGTGCCTGTAACCCCTGCTACTTGGGAGGCTGAGACAGGAGAATTGCTTGAACCCAGGAGGCGGAGGTTGCAGTAAGTTGAAATTGTGCCATTGCACTCCAGCCTGGGCAACAAGAGCAAAACTCCACCTCAAAAAAAAAAAAATTATAATTCTAAACAAATAACTGAGGATAAAAACACCACCTCTGGAAGTACTCCAAGTCACAAAGATTACAGGAAAGGCTGAGTGTACTCTGGAAATGGAAAAGGATGAGGCTTCGGATGGAAATTCCTGACGTGTTGATGTATTTTTTTTAATTTTGCAGAAAAACTGGAGACAGGAATTGCCAGGCACGCAAACCTGGGTCTCCTGATAGCAGCAATCCAAAAGGCACGCCTGGGCTGCTATCGCAGAAAATGGCAGTATTATGAAAGCCAGCACTTGTCATGAAGAATGCAGGCTGTTTTGTTTTCTCTCGTTAAAAAACGTAGTGTTGAAAATGTATTAACCTACTTAAAAGTTGTAGCATTCAAAACAATGGGAAAGAAAGATACAGTGTGATAGATGGAAGACAACTCCTGAAGAATTAAACCAGACCTATAACATAAATGCAAATAATAATACAAACAAAAATAGCTCAAATGTAGAGAGTTTATAATATATACTGGGTACCTTAGATGTATCATCCTTTTCAATATTCAAAACAGTCCGAAGAGGTAGGAATTAATAGTCCCTTTTACTGATGAGTAAGCTGACGCTTAGCTAAGTAACTTGCCCCAGTCACATGATAAGAAATGGCAAAGGTGAATTGAAAGCCAGTCCTACTGAACCAAAATCCATATGCTTTCTGTAACATTATTAAAAGTATGTAATTCAACACTTCAACAAAAATGTGTGTGCCAGAAATTATAAGGGAAATAGCTAGAAAAAGGAGCCAAAAGTAAAATGTTATTCCTCCCCTCTTACTGATTTTTTAAAATAAAAACAAACATGATAAATATCAAAGAAGACAATTGAGAAATACAAAGTATGACTATAAAGTAACAAAGCCAATATAATTACAAACACTCCAGAACTTATCAAAATTATAATGCTCTTAATCAAATTAGTCATCTCAGAAGAAAGTATAGTAATTTCTAGAATCGTGCCATTGTTCAAAACACATTGCCTTGGGCATCATAAGAGTAAAATTATGTATCTATATCTCCTGAAGCATAGTCTTGTGGGGTTTTGTTTTTAAAGCAGGGTTTCGCTCCATCACCCAGGCTGTAGTGCAGTGGTACAATCATAGCTCATTGCAGCCTTAAATTCCTGGCCTCAAGGAATCCTCTCGCCTTAGCCTCCCAAGTAGCTAAGACTACAGGCATGCAGGCCATCATGCTGGACTAATGTTTTAAATGTTTCATTTGTAGAGACAGGGTCTTGCTATGTTCCCCAGGCTGGTTGCCCAGGCTAGTCTCAAATTCCTGGCCTTAAGTGATCCTCCTGCCTTAGCTTCCCAAAGCACTGGGATTACAGGCACGGACCAATGTGCCCAACACAACCATGGCCTTTTAAACAAAGTAATGCTGTGGCAAATGTTTACAAGTCAATACCATACTATGTTTGGAAATAGCCAAAAGTCATTTGGATACACAAAAATGTTAACAGTAGATCTTTCTACTGGGTAGAATTTCAGAGAACTCACTTTCTAAGTCAAGTATTTCTATAATATTTTACTGTTTTATAATGACTTTTACAAAAATAAAACATTTTAAAAAGTAGTATGAAGCCAGTAGTTAGATAGTCATCTAGAATTTACAATTCCATTTAGAATTTGTTCTTGTGTAATTGATAAATTAGCACTGCATGCGATTCTAAAAACAGAGAATCTATCAGACACAACCCTGGTGATTTTCATGAATATAGTCCCTCCAAATAAACTTTAAGTTCATTTATGTAGCTATAAAAGCTCTGGTGCATTTTGCAAATTCATTATCATTTTGTAGATATCATTCTGTATATATTATGGGCACCCAAAAGCCTATATTAAATAGTATCTATTAATTTATTTTAAACCACTTTATTGAGCTATGATTGACATATAAAAGCTATATATGTTTAATGTATACAACTTTCTGAGTTTGGATGTAAGTATATACCCATAAAACCATAACCACGCTGGGTGCAGTGGCTCATGCCTATAATCCCAGCACTTTGGGAGGCTGAGGTGGGTGGATCACGAAGTCAGGAGTTTGAGACCAGCCTGACCAACATAGTGAAACCCCATCTCTACTAAAAATACAAAAAATTAGCCGGATGTGGTGGCAGGCACCTGTAATTCAAGGCTGAGGCAGGAGAATTGCTTGAACTCAGGAGGCGGAGGTTGTGGTGAGCCAAGATCGTGCCACTGTACTCCAGCCTGGGTGACAAGAGTGAAACTCCATCTCAAAAAAAAAAAAAAAAAAGTCACAACCACAGGCAAGGTCGTAAACAGACCGCTTGCCTCCAAAAGTTTCCTTCTGCCCTATTTATTTAAAAATGTTTTTTGATAAGAATATGCTACAAGATTTCCCCTCCTAGCAAACATTTAAGTGTACAATGCAGTATTGTTAACTATATGCTCTATGCTGTACAGTAGATCTCTAGGATTTATTCATTTTGCATAACTGAAATTTTGTACCCTTTGACCAATACCCCTCCTCCACTTCCTCTTCTCCCAGTTCCCAATGACCACTATTCTATTCGTTGCCTCTATAAGGCAGTATTCAGACTGAGCCTCTGAGAAAGAAATATGAGAACACATTTTTAGTCATCTATAATATGTAGTTAAGGCAGGGGGCTGTAAGACAAATCGGGAGGTGTAAGTATCTGCAATACCAAACACATTCAGAAACTGGTACTGATGAGAAAAGCAGAAATTTACCAAATGACACTCTGGGCTTTACAATTAAGAGTCCTCAGCCTAGTTGCCTCAGAACGTCCACACAAGAGAAAAGATTACATTTTATCTAGATTTAAAAGGATACCTTTCTAAAGAATAGAATGTTTTGTTTTTTTTTATGTCAGACTAGGGATGATCTGGGTCTATGGGCTTAAATTCAAGCCATAGTTCCTAGATCAGAAAATGTTCAGGTCTGGAAACAGAAGAAAATGGCTGGGTGTTTTCCTTTTTTTTCTTCTTCTTCTTTGAGATGGAGTCTCACTCTCTCACCAGGCTGGAGTGCGATCTCAGCTCACTGCAACCTCTGCCTCCTGGGTTTAAGCGATTCTCCTGCCTCAGCCTCCTGGGTAGCTGCAACTACAGGCGTGCACCACCACGTCCAGCTAATTTTTGTATTTTTAGTAGAGACTGGGTTTCACCATGTTGGCCACAATGGTCTCGGTCTCCTGACCTCGTGATCCGCCCACCTCGGCCTCCGAAAGTGCTGCAATTACAGGTGTGAGCCACCCCTCCCAGCCCTTCTTCTTTCTTAATGTGAGCATTTCTCTCGTGGCATTTGAATTTCTGTTTAAAACCCAATAACTTTCAAGCATACCATCTTATCAGCAATTTACAATATAAGAAACATATGGTTAAAGCCATCTTTAAAATAATCTTTAACAATTACATTGTTCATGGGTCTTAACTCTAAAAAGTAACATTTTAATCCAAAATATATTATTTATAATGTGGAAGCATAAACCATTTTAAGCATATCATTGAGAGACTGAATTCTGCAGAAATCAGAAACATTAAAAGACATTACATTATATGACAAAATAATTAAATATCTCCATTAACTATAAAAACTTTTCATTTCTTGAAGACCAAATAATAGATTTTGCTAATATTTTTAAATGTTTCTTATTGTTAAAAAATTCCTAAGTATCTGAATACTGGTATCATTTATATTGCAAACGTCTTATGGCTGAAAGAAACACATATTTCTATTTAACCCTTGGAAAAGCTGTGCATTAAATATATTTACTGATTGCCTTCTATGTTTCATCCTAAGACCAGGCAAGAAGAAGGGGAACCACATATGGTACTCAAACCTTTATGAAGCCTGAGGTTAGGTGGCAGGAGAAGGAATCTAAAGTTTTGTTTTCTATTGCCTTTCCTCTTTCATTAACATACTATTTCTCTATTATACTCTCTTATCAATATTCTACCCAACACCCACAAATGTTTTATTTAATCTTAAAATAAATTAAATGTCATTAGACCCATGAAGAATAAAGCAAATAATTGCTGACTTAGGTTAATTGCATTCCTTTTAGTTCAGTCATTAATCCAGATCCTGATGTTAAGCAAGCCAGTATAATAAGAATTCAGATGATCAAGTTGATAAACACTCTTGTGGATTTCACTAGCTATCAAAGAGGATAGAATTTTACCACTCTGGCCAAGTGAAGAAACAACTCCAGTGGTATTTGTTTGTTTGTTTAACCATAAAACTGTAAATATGAAATAGTCTTGAAAATACCTCAACCTTGGCAAAAAAAAAAAAAAAAAAAAAAAGCAACCATACCTTCTCCTCTTATAGTCAGCCTTGTTGCTCCATTTATGCTGCCATATTTAGGTATTATTTCTGTGACTTTGGGGATTATTTGAGAGCCATCTGAAAAATATTAAAATATAGTAGAGGTAAAATCACCAAGTTCTTCATTTCAGTTATCAACATTTGTAACACATACCACAAGGTTGCAAGGAAAACATCGTGAAGTTTACAGGACTGAAAGTAAAATTCACCCAGGTTTTATTTTTGGCTCTGCCAATGACTTGACAGAGTCATTAACTTAGTTAACACCCACTGGCTTTGTGCAAAGCACTATCTTAGGTGCTACCAAGAGCAAAACTAACACGTGATCATTTTCATCACTTACCTATCATATTATAAAACACGTATTAAATCCTTAATTTCATGTAGTGTTCTGCTAACTGCAGATCTATAACTATGCTTAACAGCTCATGTAACAGCAGACACCAAGAAGATATAGGTCATTATAAGAGCACAGAAGAAACGTAATGCTAGGTAGGTTGAAAGACTAGACCAGGTACAAAGAGAAATGTTGGTTTTGAGAAGAAATTGTTTTCCGTGAGGGAGTGTGGCTTCAGGAAAGATAATTTCTGGGATCCTTCTAGTCTCCTGATGATAGTGAGTTCTTAATATAAAGGTCACTAATTCATTCAACAAACTGTGTTAGCTTCCTAGAAATACGGAAATGTGTCACAGTCCTAACTTTCCAACGGCCTAGGTTAGACAGTACCAACAGACAGAGGAGAGCATAGAGGCTATGGGTGACTCAAGGAGCATTTCACCCACACTGCTTGTGTTGCACTGGCTTCTACAAAGAAGACATGCCCCTTCCACATTTTTGAGGGCAAATATGAATTAGACTGGGCCCATCGTCAGAAAGATAAAGATAGCTCTAGATAGAGGGAACTGCCTGGGCAAACAGGGTTATGTGAGCTGCTTCTTTGGAGTACTGCAAATAATTCTTTAAAACAACTCAAAGCTACATAGTGGATAGAGGTGTTTATTTTCTGCTTACACTGTACAGATCTAGTAATTACTGGAATCCCGAAAGAAATGTTCACAGTAGGTAGAAAAATTTAAGTGATGATACAAAGAAAGGCCACAGAAATTATTAATTTCTCGAAATGGATGTATACAAAAAGGCTAAGGGAATTATGATTGGCTTGTTCGGTTCTGTCTTAAAAAGATTTACAGTGGACTTCACCTATAGTAGCAAAAGCTCTCTAACATAAAGGAGACCAGTTCCAAGGCCCCAGACCCAGTGCCTCTGTACTTCGGGTCTGTTTTTGCCAAGAGCTCCAAGGTGTTCTTGCTCCCACACATTCATATCTCAGGGCAGCCCACAGCCAAGAGTAGGAAACTCCAGCGGGGCAGCTGGATCCTATCTCCAGACAGTGCTGCTGCTCGCCTATCTCAGGTTCATCCTCCTGTTATCTCCACAGACAACTCCAATTTCTTATCTTATCAGTCTCTTCCCAGAGCTCTTCTGGGTATTACTTTGAAGACACGGGGCAGCTGCCCCTAGAAATGACTGACACCTGCCACGAAGGCCCATCCCCGTCCTACTGGGGGTTGTTGCCCTTTCTTTTGTGAGAAAAGCGATCCAAGAAGAATGGAGAAAAAGGGACTCAGGTTGCCTCTTCCCAGTCCCCACTCCCCCGCCAAATTTCAGTCTCCTTTCACGTGTGTCACTTTGGGGGTGCAGGTGAGACATTTCATCATTCTAGTAGCAGCATTGGTGAGTTAAAGGCAATCTCTCGCAATCTCTTTCTCTGTGTCCTTGTCTCTGTCTCTCTCTCTGCGTGTGTCTGTGTTTGCTAGGCCTGCCATCCAGCTCCCCTGGTCCCCAGGATCGTCATGCAACCGCACGCACAGCCTCAGCCGGGTGCCAGGTGGTCCCGCCTCTTCCAGGACCCCGGGAGCACGGGTAGTGTCTACGCGGGCCTCTCCTGCTTGTCTCCCTAGCTTGCCCAAAGGGTTACCTGTGCTGGGATCCGCTGCACACAGGAGCAGTCCCCAGAGGCCCCAAATCTCCAGGAGCCACAGGTGTCCCATTGAAAAGCCAGTTCCGCGGAGCTGGTGCCCTCCACTCGCAGCTGGCGCTAGTGCTGGAGCTCGACTCTGGGGACTGCGACTCGCTGGCGCGTCCGCTTTGCCCCGGGAGCGCTGGGGAACTGGGCCGCCCTCCCATGGCCCGCCCCGCCCCGGCTGTCGGGCTGTGCCTCTGGGATTGACGCGCGCGCGGACACACACACACACACACACCCTAGAACCTTCGCGGGAGAACCAATCCGGCCCCGAGCCAGTCCATGATAATCAAACCTCCACTCTCAAACCCGGTTGCTGCCTTCCCAAGGCTGTTCCCATAGGTGGAAGGGCCTTACTCCTGTTTGGCGAAAGGAATCAATGGTCCTTGAGGTCTCCCTAGATCTCCTCTATTTTCTTTTTGGTTTTTTCTTTTTTCTTTCTTTCCCTGCATACTTTCATCTGCGTGTCTGCCTTAGTCATTAATCCTCCCCAGATGGGCCTATAAATCCACCTAATACACAAACCCCACGCGTTTTTACCCCTTCACATTCATATGAGATTGTGCTATCTCTTTAATTGACAATCATAATAGTTGTTGATTTCTCAGCCTGTCCCAAACACGGCGCCTAGTACTTTATAGACAGTAGTTCCAATAGTTACCATCACGCCCATTTTTCTAAGCAGTAGACTGAGGCACAGAAATGTTAGGTGACTTGCCCAGGGACATACAGCTAAGTGCAGAGTGAGGACTCAAGCAGAGAGACTCCAGAGCCAGTTCTCTTATCCCCTCCACTGCCCTCAGTTCTGTAGACTGAGGGCCAGTGCTTACTGTTGGCTTGGAGGGAGGTCCAGCACTGCTGACCTGTTTCTGGAATGCCAGATAGCAGAGGAATGAAACGCAGGTGTCTCTGACCTCCCTGGAGAAGGCAGTTTATTATTCCCCACTGAATGCTCCCTGGGGGCTCATTCCAAATCCTCTCACTGTTGTTAATATCCTAACCTCAGGATCTCTTGATTGCCCACCTCTCCCTACTCTTTAAAAGGTGAGAAGGGGCTGGACACAGTGGCTCACACCTGTAATTCCACCACTTTGGGAGGCCGAGGTGGGAGGATCACTTGAGGTCAAGAGTTCGAGACCAGACTGGCTGACATGGTGAAACCCCATCTCTACTAAAAATACAAAAATTAGCCAGATGGTGTGGCGCATGCCTTGTAATCCCAGCTACTTGGGAGGTTGAGGTAGGAGAATTGCTTGAACCCAGGAGGCAGAGGTTGCAGTGAGCCGACATCGCACCCTTGAACTACAGCCTGGGCGACATAGTGAGACTCTGTCTCAAAAACAAACAACAAAAAAAGGTGAGAAGCTCCACCCACCTAGTTTGCAGTTTCTACATTTAAAAATGTTATGTGTTTTTAAAGATATTAAAAGATTATTACCCAAATAGCAATACATAAGCTTCTATTGGATCCTGGTGTGTAATAATAATGATAATGATAAAACTATGAAGGACGTTTGCAAAACAAATTAGGGAAAGTGAATATGGATTAAGTAACAAGTATTGAAAGATATTACAGAAGTGTTCATTTCATTAGGTATAATAGTGGTATCATACTTTAGTCAAAGAGTGGTTTCAAGTGATGGAATTGCATGATGAGGTATTTGGGGTTGTAGTGTCTTTATGTCTGGAATGTACTTCAAAATAGTTTTGCTGAAAAAAAAAGCTGGCAAATTTTAAACAATGTTTGAATTTAAGTGTAGGTATGATCCTTTGCACATTTTTATTAGTTTAAAAATTTTTATAAGTAGAAATTTTTAAATTTTCTTTCTTTCTCTTTCTTTCCTTCCTTCCTGCTTTCATTCATTCTTTCTTTCCCGCCCTCCCTCCCTCCCTCCCTTCCTCCCCCCTTCCTTCCCTCCTTCCTTTCTTTTTGTTCCTCTCTTTCGGAAAGAAGTATTTTTCTTCCATGACATGGTCAATCCCTTCTTTGAACTCTTGGTGAAAACTGATTATTATTCTAACAATATCCCCCTTATCTCACTTCTAATTAAATCACTCTCCCCATTCTCCTCTTTTCCTAGAAAGATATACAGTATTTATTACTAAAAAACTAAACACAAACCAAAAATCCTTTCTTCTCTTCTTAATTGGGGCAAACTCTCTAGTTTACTTGTTATTAAACTTCTTGAAAAAGCTGCCTATTTTAGTAAACTCCTTGTTCAAGGTCACTGTCCAACTACTCATTCATCTATTGTACAAGGACATCTGTGTTCCAGGGTCTGTTCTAAGTACTTACTGGGGGATGGAGGAAAGGTAGAGGTTGGGAGTAAGGCTGACAGATAAAATACAGGCCACCCAGGTAAATTTGAATTTAAGATAAGTTACAAATTATTTTTTTTCCAGTTTTAAGTATGTCCAAGCAAGATTTAGGACATATGTATACTAAAAATTGTTCAGAGTTTATCTGAAATCCAAATTTAACTCAGTTTTCCATGTTTTTGTTTACTAAATCTGACAACTCTAATTGGGAAGGAAGAGAGAAGAAATAGAAGAAAGAATCCTAAAATAAGTAAAGTTAGGCCCTTATTCTTGAGGAGTTTATATCTGTCCAGTGGGGTTAAGAAAATAATTTTCAGCCTGGGCAACAAGGCGAGACCCCTCATCTCTAAAAAAATTAAAAATAAATAAATGATTTTTTAAAATTAGTCATGCATGGTGGTGCACGCCTGTAGTCCCAGAAACTCAAGAGGCTGAGGTGAGCAGATCACTTGAGTCTGAGAGGTCGAAGCTGCACTGAGCCATGATGGCACCATTGCACTTCAGCCTGGGAGACAAAGACTGACTTTGTGTCCAAAAAAAAAAAAAAAAGAAAGAAAGAAAGAAAGAAAGAAAGAAAAAGAAAGAAAGAAAGAAAGAAAGAAAGAAAGAAAAAAAGAACCGAAAAATAAAAGTAAATAATTTTGTTATCTAGTTATATTCATCTCATAAATTTTTGGAATCTCTCTCCAAGTCATCAGCTACTGAAAATTGTGCCTATAAAGGTAAAGTATGTAACAGTATATACTTCACCATGGTAACAGTCCATGGCCTGGGGGTCGGGAATCCTAACCATATTATATACTGGAGTTGTAATTTTTAATGAGAAACCATTAAATTAGACAGACTTTCCTCTAGACAGAATTCATATAATTTATAACAAAGAGAAAAACTTGTCTAAATATCGAGTGTATAATAAAGCACTTCAGATTTTTTATGTTGACTTCCGTTTTGCCAAACTTTTAAAAGATTTTTTTCACCAAATTTTTAGATAGTATATCAACCAGCAAATGACATGCAACATTCAAAATATAATATGGCTACTTTTATTGTGTCCTATTTTATTTTTTGACTTAACACATACTAATTGCATGGTTCATTATACTAGTTTCTTTCAGATAGCTTCACTTTCTTTCACACTTAGTCTTCTTAGAATAAGTTAAGTATATATAAAATATGTATTAGGTATACATATTATATACATACATATGTATTCAATATTATATGAATATGTAATTTTTTTCTAGGTGTATTACCATTAGTCACTCATATTAAGCAATCATATTAAAGCTGATAAATACTGTTATTAAACCGCAGTCATCCAAGTCGGCAAATTTAGCAAATTAGTCATTCAGCAAAATGATCATTGGACTAATTAGCTTCAGGAAAGTTGATTTCTGGTAAATTAGCCTTCTTTCTTGTCTTATAATGTCTTTAAAAAAAGCCCATAATTTGCATATATAAATTTTTAATAAACTTTTGTTGAATGAATGAACATCTTTAATTGATTTTTCCCTTTAAGTAGTGCTTATTTATATGATAAATAAATGTCCTAAAAAAGATCACACCAGTGAGAATTTTGGTCTTAAAATAATTGGATGGGATAGTGTTATTATTAAAATAATTGGATGGGATAGTGTCCCAATAAATAATTGTAACTAGATGGAAATTCATATAACCAAAAGGTCAACTTGGAACCAGAAAAAGCAGTTATGGAGTTGATGTAATTTATGATTTAAATAGTGTCCATTTTTACAATCTTCAAACCTGTCTTGCAACACAGACTCATCATGGAAATGAGAAAACATGAAAGTAGAATCCTAATCATTAAACCCCGTGTTTCTTTTGTAGGTTTTCAAAAATCTAGCTCTAACAAAACCCTGCCTAAAGGGCCAGGATAGTGGGTGTGACCTGTGCCATCTCATAGGGCCCATACTCGGTTTAATACTTTGCTGTCATCTTGAGATTCTTAATATTTTTTGAACAAGGGACTTCCCGTTTTCATTTTGCATGAGACCTCACAAATTATGTAGCCTGTTCTACTGGCTCATATGGTGAAAAAAGAGACTGTTTTTAAACATATTGGTCCCTTGACTTAAAAACAATAAGAAAATGATAAGGGATTGATAGAAACTCTTGCAGAACTAGAGGGAATAAGGAATTTAATTGTGAATGTATCACTCAATTCAGGGCCTAATTTCAAAACTAGACCTATTAGTGAAAGATGGTGAACAAAATGAGGTACTTGGAAAACAATAGTTTGCCTTTAACATATGTTCAGAATTCTAGGCATTAAGAAAATGGCAGTGATTAAGAAAACTCCCCGTGCTCGTGGAGCTTACATTCTTGGTGGAGATAGACAATAAACACAAAAATTAGTGAAATATATAGCATGTTCAAAACTAATAGATGCTAGACAGAAAATACTAACACAAGGAAGACAACAAACAATGTAACCTTGTTGCTTAATGTCAGGAAGGAGATGGAAGGTTTTTAATTGCTTAAGTGTGCAAATACGGGACGGTTCAAATAAAAATCATTAACTCTCCATTGACAAATTTGCATGGAGCTACATGGCCCAGGTAATGTCGAACATATTTGACTTTTGAGACAATTACTGGAGCGTGTTAAAGTCATTCATTACTGCTAATGTGTTGTGCAGTAACAAAGGTTTTACAAAGTTTGGTACCTTCTGTAAGTGTCAGTATTTCCTTCATTTACTTTTTTATTTCCTTCAAATTCCTTTTTGTATTTGGTGTGTCATAAAATGGGTATTTGTGATTGCTCCTTCATGAATATAGTGTGTATTTTAAAAATAACTGTGAGAAAATTATGAATATCAGAAATGAGAATGATTATTTGTAGTAAGGCACAGACACAAAAAGTCATGAAATTCCATGCTCGAAACTATTCACTCTCCTAGAAGAGCGTGGCTTCTGGACTCCTGCTGAAACCTTGTATCTACTTGAGGGTTAAAGTAATAAAAAGTGTTAAAAAAATGAACAAATTGAAAAAAAAAAAAACTTGTCTTATTTCACTTGTCTTACAAATTTCTTGAATATCCTATAATTTGCTTAATTGACAGCCAAATTACTTGTTTCTATGACATTTATCAAATTGCTTAAAAGCCTTAAGGCTTGTAATATAGAGTTTCAAAATGTCACTTGAATCGAATGTTTTATTTTATCATTATTTCTTATACATTTGACAGAACCTATTTCAGTTTACATTGAAGAGAAGAATGATGATGAAGACTGGGTTACAGTTTCACTTGCATAAATGTGGTGGGACACCAAGGCCACAGTGTCCTTATTTATAAAATGTCTTGGCTTGGGAGGCCGAGACGGGCGCATCACAAGGTCAGGAGATGGAGACCATCCTGGCTGACACAGTGAAACCCCGTCTCTACTAAAAAATACAAAAAATAAAATAAAATAAAATAAAATAAAATACGATGTCTTGCCAATAGTAGATTTTTGTTATGCAAGAACAATCTCAAGGTGTAAAAGCTAGGACACTTTGAAAACATGAATTCTCCATTTAGTAAAATTCTTTTACTTAAGATCCTATAAAGTTGGAGAGACTTCAGTTCAGTCATGTGCACTGGAGATGCTCAAGCTGGTTTTTGCCCAGAAATAGAGGAGAAATCTAGAAGAGGTGCTTGATACAGTGTGTTGATACATTCTAGAATTATTGAAATACCTTAATATTAAAATGAGCCATCAAAGGATTGATGCTCTCACCATTGCCCTTCAGTATTGCATCTGACAAAATTCTGATTTTGTGAGTCTCTTTTGGAGGCTAACAAGGCTGGTGACATTTTGGGAAAGGTAAAAAATTCTTTTATTGTTCTGCTTTGTTTTATATTCTTCTTCCAAATAAAACATTGATTGGAAAAATTAAAGCATTATATACTCTTAATTGGTTCTAACAATGCTTTTCAATACATCTGGTATTGTTACCTTAGTAATAATGAAAGCACCTCATGCTGTCATTACTTGTTTTTTACATAGACATGCAATAGGAATAAAGGCTGTTTTTACAATCCTGAGAGAAGCTTTGTCACCAAACATAGAAGTCATTGACATTATTTAAAGTACCCTCTGAATTATTGCATGTTTTAAAAAATGATCAAGAAATAGGGCAACCAAAATATAAAGTACATTTTATCAAATAGAAGTTCACTGATTTCCAAGGGTGCAGGAGTTATTTATTTATTACGTGTGTGTGTGTGCGTGTGTGGTGAGAACACTTGAACTCTTTCTTACCGATTTCCAAGTATACAATATGTTGCTATGAACTGTAGTCACCATGTTGTACAATAGATCTCTTGAAATTATTCCTCTGGTCTAACTGAAATGTCATATCTATTGACCAACATCTCCCAAAGCCCCTCACCTCCAACTTCTGGTAACCAACATTCTACTCTCTGTTTCCATGAGTTCGACCTTTTTGCATTCCACATATAAGTGATATCATGCAATATTTCTCTTTCTGTGCCTGGCTTATTTCACTTAACATAATGTCCTCCACGTTCATCCCTGTTGTTGCAAATCACAGTTTTTTACTATTTTTAATGGCTGAAAAAGTATTCCCTTTTGTATACATACCATATTTTCTTCATTCATTTACTGATGTACACTTACATTAATTCTGTATCTTGGCTACTGTGAATAATGCTGCAACGCACATGGGAGTTCAGATGTATCTTAGAAATCCTTATTTCAATTCCTTTGAATACTTACCCAGAAGTAGGATTTCTGGATCATATGATAGTTCCATTTTTAATTTTTTGAGGAACTTCCATACCATTTTCCTTAATGGCTGTACTGAATTACATTGCTACTAACAGTGCACCAGGATTCCTTTTACTCCAGATTCTTGTTAACAGTTGTTATCTTTTATCTTTTTTATTATAGCCATTCTCACAAGTGTGAGGTAATATGTAATTGTGGTTTTATTTGCATTTCCCTGATGATTAGTGATGTTTTTACTGCAGCTCAGACTCTGAGTTCTTGGCTCTCAAGTAAGTAGAAATGAACACCAGGCCAAACAGAAATTTTTCTTAGGCAAGGTTTTAATAGGCTTCCAGCTCACACAAAGCAAAGGAGAAATGTACAGAAAACGGATCTCAGTGCCAGCTCCCCAAAAGGCTTGGCTGTTGTCATTTTAAGGGAGCTAAGGTGAGAAAAGGAGCTATGTGTAGGCATATAGAGGCAGGAAACTTTTAGCACCTGCCCAGTTTGATAACATATTTCTTCATGTGTCGTATGTCTCATTAGCATGTCAAATCCCCACCCCTGGGTGTGATTTTCAGTATTATAATGAGATTATAACAAGGAAAAACTTCATGAAAGGTCAGTGCTGGAATTCATTCATCTTATCTTCAGTTGGCTGAATCTGGTCTGTTTATTACTGGGAATGCCAGAGTCTCACTTCAGGAACCTTGGAGGACATCGCTCAAATGTCTTTCTGTATAAATGGTCAGTTTCTTTTTATACAAATGGTCAGTTTCTTCTTTTTAAGGTTAGGGATTCAGCCAGGACAGCTAAGTTAGGAGGAGGCAGCTTTCTACTCCCTGACTTGGGTCAGCTTGTTAAGGGAGGCAAGAAGGTAGGGCAGGGAAATGCCTGGACATTTGAGGTCTATGGAGTGGCGGTGAGGGGGTCTTGGTTACTGTGTCTCTTAACTGCCAGGACCGAGTTTCTTTCCTATACTGGCTCAATGTTGACCACCTTGCTGTATACCTGTTGGCCATTTGTATATCTTCTTTGCGGAAATGTCCACTTAAGTCCTTTGTTATTTTTAATCTGGTTATTTGTTTTCTTACTGTTGAGTTATAAGAGTTCCATATATATTTTGGATATTAACCCCTTATCAGATATACGGTTTGCAAATATATTCTTCAACTTAATAGACAGTCTCTCCACTCTGTTGATGTTTCCTTTGCTGTGAAGAAGCTTTTTAGCTTGATGTTAGCCCATTTGTCTATTTTTTTTCTGTTGCCTGTGCTTTTAGAATTATATCCAAAAAAAAAAAAAGTATTGCCCACACCAATGTCATGAAGCTTTTCCCCAATATTTTTTTTCTAGTGGTTTTATGGTTTCAGGTCTTACATTTAAATCTTTATTGTAGTCGATTTTGGTTTATGGTATGAGATGAAGGCCTAATTGGATTCACCTGCTTGTGGATATCCAGTTTTCCCAGCCCTATTTTTGGAAGACACTGCCCTTTCTCATCATGTGTTCTTGGCATTTTTGTTGAAAATCTATTGATCACAAAAATGTGAATTCATTTTGGGGGTGAGGGGTACGATTTAAGAGCTTGTTTAAGGGCAACTACTTAATTTTTCTTAAAGAAAAGAAATTCTGCATTCAGAATACTTCAAAAAAAAATCTATTGATGCATGGGTTGGCTTATCTGGCAATTATTTTTAGCCACATGGATGGGCTAAAATTTTCAAGTTCATTAGGCTTTCTACTTTAAATAATACTATAATCTTTCCAGAATATGTAGCTTATTTGGAAGATCAAAATAGAAACTGACATCCTTGCCAAACTCTGAAATGTTTTACCCCTAGCTAACTATCCATTTCTTTGAAAAGAGACATCTATAAATATCTGGAAACTGTTTAGTAGCCTTTTGGAAGTTACTTCTATCTTAATTGTATTAAAGTTGAACCATGGATCCAGAATCCTTTCCTTTCTGATATAAACTGTATTGAAAGCATTGTCCTAGTCTATAATCTTTGCTCTTAGGCTCAAAAACATTATAGGTAGGATTTAACTCAAAAAATCTTTGAGGATTCTAATATCTTTTGAGGCAAGCTTATCTTGGCCTTGTAAAATGAGCTTAAAAAACTTTAATTTAATGCTATGATCTAAATGTTTGTATCCTCCCTAAATTTATGTGTTGAAAGTGATGGTATACCAAAGTTATGCTGTTAGGAGGTGGGGGCTCTTGAAAGGTGATTATGTCATGGAAAGCCCTCATGAATGGGATTAGTGTCCTTATGAAATAGGCCCAAGGGAACTCATTCACGCCTGCCACCATGTGAGGATGCAGTGGAAAGACTCTTTCTATGAACCAGAAGATGGCATTCATCAGACACTAAATCACTGGCACCTTGATCACCAACTTCCCAGCCTTCAGAACTGTAAGAAACAAATTCCTGTTTGTAAGTAATAAATTTCTGTTATTTATAAACCACCCAGTCTGTGCTATTTTGTTATAGCAGCCCAAATGAACTAAAACATCCTTTTTGCTACACACACACACACACACACCCCTTAACTAATCAAGAGTTTCAATACTTATAAACCTTAAAACAAAAAATTTGAAATTGACAACATATCCTGTATAACAATAACAAGCATGTTGTCCTGTCAATCACAACCCCACAGTGTAATGTTCTTATCCAAGTTAAGAAACAACTTTACCCTGATTTTTAAGAATAAGGTAAAATTTTAAAGTTACTTGTATATAAAATATATTGTCTTATTTTTGTGTTGATAAAAATGGACATCATGCATTTATTTTGAAATATTTGATAACTATAATTTTAATATAATTTGTTTTCTATATAATTCTACAAATTTTATTTGGTGTACTTAAACTTAATATTCTGAGAAAGAGTTCATAGCCTTCACTTGACTTCCAAAGGGACTCAGAAAAGGTTAGGGACACCTGATTTAGGCAGAGGGTAAAGATACAAAAGAAAATGGGTCACAAGATTAGGATTTTGGAAACTCCAACAGTTAGAGGTCTAGCAGAAGAGAGGTTAGCAAATAAGACTGAGAGACAGCAGCCATGGGTGAGAGGGAAAGTAGAACACTGTTGCAGTACAGAAATTAAGAGGAGAACACACCTGAAGATGTAGAATCATCACTTGTTATAAATGCTTTTGGGAGGTTGAAGAAGGTACTAATCTCTCTGGACATAGATTCAGTGAAATGGTGATTTCCATAAGCCCAAATTGAGTGAGTTGAGAGGGAGGTGAAGAAGTAGAGACAATCCAATTAAAAAGTTTTGCTTATAATGGCAGCAGAGGAATAGGGCTGTTCCTAGAGGGAGATATGTGATCAAGACATGGTTTTTACAAAAGATTGTAGTTACCAGGCCAAGTAACTATGCTGCTATGGCTGATGTGGCAGAGGGGTAAAATACCAATGGAAAAGAGGGAGGGACAACTGTAAGAGAGAGATCATTGAGAAGAAGGGAGGTGCTGGAATCCAGGGGACAAGTGGAGGCAAGGTTAAATGTATGGGTCCAGATTCAGGAAGGCTGGTAAATTTGGTGATGGGATGATGCCAGGTTCTTGTCTGATTGCTGCTGTTTCCTTGATAAACATGAGGCTGGGGAGAAGTGCGAAACAGGCATTTTGGTGAGTTGGAAAGTGTATACCCTAGGAAAGTGTACTGGAGTTCCTGGGCAGGAAAAAAGTGTTCATTTGAGTTTGTGACCATTATTTCTTTTCAAACCATGTTCATGGCTTAGACTACCTAATGCTGTTAAACTATCCATACTACTCAAAGGAATATACATATTCCATGCAATCCCACTAAAATGTCAATAATATTTTTCACAGAAACAGAAAAAGCAATACTTAAATTCAAAAGGTACCACAGAAGACCTGAGAAGCCAAAGCAATCTTGACCAAAAAGAACAAAGCAGAAGTCATAACTTTTCCTGGTTTCAAATAATTTTATAAAGCTATAACAAATAGAGTAATCAAAAAAGCATCATACTTCGGGAGGCTAAGGTGGAAGGAACACTTGAGCCCAGGAGTTCGAGATCAGCCTGAGCAACATATTGAGACCTGAGATCCCAACTCTACAAAAAAAGTTTTTTTGTAAATTAGCCAGGTGTAGTGCCACATGCCTGTAGTCCCAGCTACTTGTGAGGCCGAGGTGGGAGTATCACTTGAGCCTGAGAGGTTGAGGCTGCAGTAAACCATGATCATGTCACTGCACTACAGCCTGGGTGACAGAGGTAGATCCTGTCTCCAAAAAAAAAAAAAAAAAAAGTCATTCTGGCATAAAAAGACGTGAGCCAATGGAACAGAATAGAGACCCCAAAATAAACCCGTGCATGTACAGTCAACTAATTTTTGACAAAAATGCCAAGAATATAAAATGGAAAATAACAGTCTTTTCAATAAATTATGTTAGCCAAACTGGATGTGCACATGAAAAAAGAAAAAAACTGTTTAATCCATATATCATAAGTACCAGGAAATCAACTCAAAAATTGATTAAACACTCAAAGACATGAACCAGTAAAACTGGAAGAAAACAGGGAAAAGGCTCCTTGACATTGGTCTTGGCAATGAGTTTTTGGATATGATGCCAAAACATAGGCAAAAATAAACAAGCAAGATTACATCAAATTAAAAAGCTTTCTTGCAGCAAAGAAAGCAATCCCGAGTGAAATGGCAATCTATAGAATGAAAGAATATGTTTTTGCCAGGTGCGGTGGCTCACGCCTGTAATTCCAGCCCTTTGGGAGGCTGAGGCAGGCAGATCATGAGGTCAAGAGATCGAGACCATCCTGGCTAACACAGTGAAACCCCGTCTTTACTAAAAACACAAAAAAGTAGCCAGGCGTGGTGGCGGGGGCCTGTAGTCCTAGCTACTCAGGAGGCTGAGGCTGGAGAATGGCGTGAACCCGGGAGGTGGAGCTTACAGTCCACTGCACTCAGCCTGGGTGACAGAGCGAGACTATGTCTCAAAAAAAAAAAAAAAGTTTTCAAACCATGTATTTGATAAGAGATTAATATCCACAATACTAGGAACTCCTACAACTCATAACAAAAAACAAACAACAAACGAATCCAATTAAAAAATAGACAAAGGACCCAATAAATATTTCTCTAAAGAAGAAGACATACAAGTGGCTAAAAGCTATGTGATGAGGTGCTCAACATCACCAATCAGGGATATGCAAATCAAAATCACCATTTCACCTCACAACTTTTAGAATGACTATTATCAAACAGTCAAAAGATAAATGTTGGCAAGAATGTGGAGAAAAGGAAACCCTGATACATTGTTGGTTTATATGTAAATTAGTACAGCCATGATGAAAAACTGTATAAAGATTCTTCAAAATGTTAAAAAATAGAACCATCATATAATCCAGCAATTCCACCTCTGGGTATATATACAAAGGAATTGAAATCAGAATTTTATTTTTTTGAGACAAGGTCTCATCTGTCACCCATGCTTGAGTGTAGTGATAAAATCATGGCTCACTGCAGTCTTGACCTCATGAGCTCAAGCAATCCTTCCACCTCAGCCTCCCAATTAGTTGGGACTATAGGCGTGTGCCACCACACCCAGCTAGTTTTTGAATTTCTTGTAGAGATGGGATTTTGTTATATTGCCTAGGCTAGTCTAGAGCTCCTGGGCTCAAGCGTTCTGCCCACCTTCGCCTCCCAAAGTGCTGGGATTACAGGCATGAGCCACTGCACCCGGCCAGGATCTTCAGTATGTGTCTGCCCCTTCTGTCCATTAAAGTATCATTCACTGTAATCAAGATATGGAATTACCCTAAGTGTCCATCGATGGATAAATGAATAAAGAAAATGTAATACACACCTCCACATTCATCTATCCACCCTCCTCCACACGAGAATTATTCAGTCTGAGAAACGAGAGAAATCATGCCATTTGTGAAAACATGAATGGACCTAAAGGATACAATGTTTAAGTGAAAAAAGCCAAACACAGAAAGACAAATACTGTATGATCTCACCTATATGTGGAATCTAAAATAGTCAAACTGATAGAAGCAGACAGTAGAGTGATTGTCAGGGGCTGGGGTGATGGGGAACAAGAAGATGATGGTTAAAGCATACCAAGTTTCAGTTATGTAAATTCTAGAGATCTATTATGCAGCACAGTGCCTGTAGCTAACAATACCATATTGTATACTTAAAATTTTCTAAACGGATAGATCTTATGTTAAGTGTTCTTACTACATACAAGCACACACATACACACACACACACAAACAATAATGAAGGGTGGGGGGAGGAAAGTCTGGGAGATGCTGCATATGTCTATGACCTTGATGGTAGTGATGGTTTCACAGGTATATACTTATCCCCAAACTCATTGAGACATATGCATTAAATAAGTATAGCTTTTTACATGTCAATCATACCTCAATAAAGTGGTTTTTGAAAACATAGAAAATAAAGGCAAGTTACATATATAATATAAAACATTTATCCAAAGATATAAAAGGAATGCTGACATATAGTATTATTGTTCCATACATATTAAATGTACCCAAACCAGAAAATATTTTTATGTAATATTTTATTCATTTTTAAAATGAAGCAAAAAATCACACTTGTATTTTGAAAAATTTTAAACTTATTTACAATAAGTAGGTATATAAACTTCTATTGGATTCACATTTTAAATCTTTATGTCCATATATATAATTTTTTCTGTTCATTTTTCTATTCATAGTCTATTCATATAGTACCAGTTTTTGCTATTAAAACATTTGAGAGTTAGTTACAGTGTGGCACTTCATCCTTAAATACTTCAAGATGGAACAGGATCATTCTTCACAAATACAAGTGTAAGACTCAAGAAATTTAACACTGAAGCTACAGTCCATGCTTACAGTTTTCCAAATGTCCAAATAACATTTTAGTTGGTTGCGTTTTGTTTATTTATCAAGGATAACACATTGTTTTAAACTTTAATATATCTTTCTTTTAATCTAGCACAAACCCTGCCTTTGCTTTTACTTTTCTCTTTTTTTTTTTTTAGTGTTTCATTCCTTCATGACATTGACTTCTTTTTGAGAAATCCATGCCAATTGTTTTTTCACAATGTAGTGATTTTTATTTTAAAATGAGACTTATCGGAAGGGTTGTGTAATTTTCTTCAACAAAGTTCAGATAAACGTGTATGCATGGACTAGGCTTTCAGAGTAGCGAGGTTTAGACAGGACTGTGTGTGGTTAGAAAACAGAGAGAAGTTAAGGTTAATAGTGAGGAGGTTCTAACGATAAACCGATCAATTTTAAGCTTAATAATGACCAAATTTAAGCTGGTAAGGAGGGAAGTGAGAGCATGCGGGGAGCAATGATAATGATAAAGGGGCGGTTCAATGGAGGTCTCAAAAAGTCTTCATAAAATGAAATAATTAGATCAAAAACACAGGAAATGCAACTAATCAGCAAATATGTCTGTTTACCTGGAAGTCCAATTTTTATGTAGGAGGTGAAATATGGGTGATAGACTCCACATACAAAATTATTTTATGAGTACCATTACTAGAAGAATAGTACAGCATATACACAAATCCACGTGTGTGCGTACGTGTGTATATACACATGGATTTGTAAAGTTCTTTACTATAACTTTGACTTTAGGTCATACCTTTGAAAGAAGCACCCATAATTCTTTTACTTGATTATATTGCCAGTATCCCTAGCAAATCTGAGATACATTGTTGAAAGGCAATTGTCACATGAACTCCCAAATGAGTAATGAAATTATTAACCACCTTAATGGTAGAACTGAGAAGAGAACCAGAGCACTCACTCACATACTGTCAGTAACTCAGCCCAACTGAATGCTCCTCAAATCAGACAATATATATCATTACTTAAATTACCTGCATATCAGGCAGGTATGGTTTAATAAACATTTCTATTTCCAGTATTCTACTCTGTAGCTCTTAGCCTAAGCAAAAGCCCAAGTTTGATATACATAGCTGTCTATGAGGGATAAATTATCAAGGGTGTGCCCTCAACAAAATATTTTAAGGTAAAAAGTTATACGGCAACTGAAAGCCATTTTTTATCATTTAATTCTAGTGATCCCAGGCACAAAGGCGAGGCATTAATGGATGTGATAAGCACTGACACCAACTCCTGTACTCAAAATTACTTAATGAACAACGCAGCACCAGGACTGCAGGTTCTACATGCCTTAGTTTATTGACGTTTTTTACCATTGTAATCAAAAGTCAACATTCATTCAGTGGCCACAGGGTTTTGGCATAATATAAGGCTCTATTCATAGTGTGTGTGTGTGTGTGTGTTTTGATAAAGTGATGCAGATTTTAAAAGGAAAATATGAATATTATTACCTTTAAAAAAGTCTATGAGAAAGGTACAGCAAGGAAAATAAACACTGAAAATTATTTTTCTTTCATTTTCATTAAGAATTTACTATGCTTTTTATTATTATTGATAAAGTAAGTGAAATAGACTATTTCAGTAGCAGTGTATGCTATTTAAATCATCTTCTTGCTTGAATTGCTGAATTGACTTCAGAAAACGATCCCAGCTAAACAATATCTACATCACACAGTAGCTTCATCTTAATTTATACAAGAAGCACTTTCTGAAGTCCTCACATTAAGTTTTAATTCAGTAACACTTTCATCTTGAAAAAGCTGGCTGGCTGGACTGAATTGGAAGCGGATCTGTTTGAAAGAATACACAATTCAGTTAGAGCCCCAGGGAGGACCAAAATACTGGCTTCAAGTGCCCTCTTGTGGCTGATGACAGTATAATCAAATATAATTTGAAGCCTGGAATAAACTGGAACATGCCATATTTTTCTCTTTTGCACACTTACTTATCAGAAATTTATTAGACATTGCAAATTCAAAGATAAATAAGATGCAGTCCATGTCATAGAGAACTTCATAACAGAACAAAGGCAAAAATGACTAAGTGCTCTACTATAGTGATATTTATTCTATTTCAATCAAGTTATTGTTCATCTTCATTTTTGTAGATATTATGTTAATTAATATTAGGCATTCCTAAAAAATAAAAGTAGCTATTTTCCACACAAGTGTAATTCACGTACTGTATCTCTGAACAACTAGAAAACACATTGTAAATAATCTTATATTTTTAAATTATTTATAAAATAACTTGAATCCATATTACTTTTTGTTTATTCTATTAATAATATTTGTTTTATTATTTGCATTCCTTTCAGGTAAGCACTATCAGACATATTATGCAGATAAGGAAACTGAGGCAGAAGGGTCGGTCTTACCTGGTAATTCAGTACCAGAGATGAGACTAGAACCTGCATTAATTGCACCCATTAGTTTCCTTGGCAGATTCATCCAATGACTTTTGTGTGATTTCTAATGGTAAACATGAGGGGTTTTATGAAGTCATTGAGTAACATGAGTCATTTACAAGATGGGTTTTACACACACACACACACACACACACACACACACACACACAGAGGATCATTTCCAACATCAGCTACTGAACAGCTGTCATAGCTCTCTTCAGTTGGATGGAGCTTTTGATCAAGTTATGAAAAGTCCCATATCCAATTACCAATCCCCAGTATCACCATTTCCTGGTTTGGCACTGCTCAACCAAATGATACACTTATAATGCCAAAGCAAAGTGATTACATAAACAATTTAGTCGGGTCTTCTTTAATCCTATACGAGAAGCTTACAGTAATCCTAATTAGTATTTTACTCACCTGGTACAGTCATTTAACAATAATCCTATTGAATTTCCAACACTGAGCATGAAAGGGTGCAAGAATTTAAAGAATATATTCCTAGTTTACAGAAATCAATCATGTGAGTCAAGATGTTCACAAAGTTGGTTTATTTGAAAGATATAAGTGATTCTAGATACAAACTAGAGAACATTTGTAAGATGTCAAAGAAGCCTATAGGTGGTGGGGTAGCGGTGGGGAGTTCTCAGCACTATCATTTTAAAGCTATGCTCCTTAGTATTCTAAATTGCTGTGATGTTCTCAATTCAGTTATTTTTAAATCTCATTTTAAAATATTTTCATAATGTTTTCATTTTTATATATTTTTGAGGTAATAAAATAGCATCTCTATGAGCAAATTTGGTTTATTTCCATATACAGTACTGTGAAATAAGAACTATCCTCTATTTCTCACCTTTCCTGTGTACTATTTGATTGTTTTCATTGTGATGACAGGTAGCAGAATGATGAGCATCCCTATCACTTACTTTAGAACACTGTTTTACAAGAGATGAAGTGAAACAAAAAACTCATTTGGGTAGGTTTTGAGATTGTGTGCTTGTCTCAGGCTCAAAACTTTACATAATTAAACCCAGTTGGTTCAAAGACTACACTTTAAATTCATCAGAAAGATGAAATTGTGTTTGGAACAGTGAAACAAAGATCAATTTGAATCCTTTTCTCAGCTCTACCCAATTTATACCTTTCAATACTCCCATACTGTTCATTCACTTGTTTGTTCCTTCATTTGTTCCCTTGCCCATTCATCCACAAATAAGCATCATACAGTCAGAGAAGCCATTTCCTCCTCCCCAGGAGAGGCCTGCAAAAGTTCAAGAACTACTGTGTTGAAGAGGAATTACGCATAGCTGCTTCCTATAAAAAAAAAAAAAAAAAAAAACCCAGCGGGGGCGTGGGTTCTAAGTCAGATAGAGGAATGTCTGAATGTTTTAGCAACTAAAGCTGAACTTTGAAGGGCAAACAGGATGAGAAACAAATGAGAAAGCGAGCTTCTAGGTTGATGGATTTTCAAAGGTACTTAGGGATGAAACAACTTTATAGTGGGGATTCTTTAGTCTAACTAGAGAAACAAGATGTCAGATCAAGAAGGGCCTAGGTGTTAATGCTGAATGAGTTTCATTCTACATTGAGAAATTCCAAGCAGGGGAATAAAATAACCAGACTTGAATTTTACTAAGGCCACTTAGGCAACAGGGTGGAACAGATACTGGAGCAGGCACAAATCAACTACGGCAAAGAAATACTAAGTCTACTGCAATAATCTGGACTTGAAGTAAGACAATTATGAGGGCACGCAGTGGATAATTTAGAGCCTTGCTATACTCAAAAGTGGTTCTCAATCAGCAGCATGAGCACCAGTTGGGTACTAGGCAGAAATACAGAATCTGAAGTCATGCCCCTCATCTTCAGAATCAGCATTTCGGTAAGCTCCTCAGATAATCTATATAGGGAGGAGGTACCATCCAGAAATACGGAATATAGCATGGGCAGTTATTGCGGGAAAAAGTCATTATTTTAGGTAAGGTCAGTTTGAAGTGAGGATATCCTAAAAAGCTGATCCATAGCAGTTGGGTCTCTGGGTCTGGAGTCTAGGATGAAGTTTGGTTTGGAGACACAAATTTATCAACCTGTATTTGAAGTCACGGTCTGACGCAAGTTTCCTGGGATTTGCCCAGGAAAAGTATATCCAGTTAGTGAGGCAGAGGGCCCTGGAGGGAGCCCTAGGAAACACCATTATCTACAAGTCCCAGACAGCAAAAGGTACTCCACAAGAAATAGAAGGAACTTCCAGTGGTAGAAAAAGCAATGTGAGGAGTGGGAAGAGAGTTCCAAGTGGCAGGATGGTCAACATTCACATTTTCCAGCAGAAGTCACATAAGAATAGACAAGAGTCCATTGGATTTGGCAATCCTGATGTCAGGATAAAGCTAATGGGTGGAGATTACTTCCCATTAAGTTCTTTCTTGACCTTAGTATGTGGGGATGCAATTTAAAGATTCTGCATTCAAAGTTCGGATGAGTAGAGTATGTGGAAGGAGCTTGATATGGAGTCAACTTGCAAATGTTCTCTTCCATTAGATGGTAAATTCTTTGAAGCATAAGGAAGGCACATAAAGATGAGTACGACCCAGTCCTAACCCTCAGAGTTTATAAACAATACGAATAAGACAACTGTAGTACAAGATGGGGCATTACAATTTATAAAATATTATGGGGACTCAAAAGAGGAATACACCATATGCAGTCAGAAAAGGTTGCTTACTTCTCAGCTGTTAACACAGAGAACTGTACATACTAAATACTTACACTACATTAATTGCTCTTGCTCTCAACAAATTTGGTGAATTAGTAATAAAGACAAAGTCCCATTCATTTCAAAATCCAAGCAAACTTCAAACTCATTCATGAGATATTTATTAAAATAACACATTTAGGGAAAAAAATCAATACAATGTATACATCATTACTGAAAACTGTATACCATCATACAAAAAAGGATTTTATTTTGGGAAATTGTTTTCTAATTTATGGCAAGTTTTACTTTCAGAAATAAAACCACAACAACACAATCTAATTCAATCTTAAAGGCTGGCATGCTGAGCAAGGAATGTTCTTATTCTTTGTAGGAGCTCCTTCTTTACACTGTCAGGTACCAGGGCTGAAAAACAAAAATAAAAAAATAAGAGTAAGAAGGTTCCAATTAATACATGTCACTTTAAGATCTGACATTTTGCTCAGGGTAAACAACATAAGAATTTCATAAATAACCCTCATGGTCAATTAAAAAAGTAGGTAAAGTTATCTGACAAAGAAAAGTGTCTTCTTGCAATTCATTATTTTAAATGAACTATCCAATGCCTAAATGCACTGCATGTTGATGAAAGAAAACAGGAGAAAATTCTTTTAAACTAGGAGTAAAGAAGACCATTTTTAAATACAGAGGCTATAACAGATGGATGAATTTGATTAAAACACAGTAACAACTTATGCTTAATGAAAAATCACCATAAGCAAGGCCAAAAGATAAAAACTGAGGAAATGTTCTTACAGAAAAGGGCTGATCTTTCTACTATACAGTTGTTTCACACCAACAAGGAAAAGTTTAAAAGGCTAACAGAAACGTGAGCAAAAGAGATGAAGAAAAGGAGAGTTCTTGAACACAAAAGTGTCTGAATCTCAGAAGAGAAAGGAAATTAAAACCACATTCATATAGCGTATTTTACCAATCACAGGAAAAAATACAAAGGTCAATAATATACTGTGTTGGTTGGGTACGATGGCTTATGCCTGTAATCCCAGCAGTCTGGAAGGTTGAGGCAGGAGGACTGCCTGAGTACAGTAGTTCAAGAACAGCCTGGGCAACATGACAAAACCTGTCTCCACAAAAAATAAAATTAGTGGAGCATGGTGGTGTGTGTCTGTGGTCTCAGCTACTTGGGAGGCTGAGGCAGAAGGATCACTTAAGCCTGGGAGGTCGGGGCCAGTAAGCCATGATCATGCCATTGCACTCCATCCTATCTCAAAAAAAAAAAAAAAAAAAAAAAAAGGGTATATATATTTTTACATATATAAAAGCATACATATATTTAAGTATATATATACATAAAATATACAAACATATAAGTATATACATAAGTAAAAATATATATATGTATACATACACACTGTGTTGGCAATACTGTGTTGGCAAGACTACGGGAGCACTCTTATATTAGCTGGAGTATAAACTGGCATATGTTTTAGAAGGTAATCTGTATTTTACTGAAATAATACATTTATATACACTCCAAGCTAGTAAAAATCCAAAATATTACAACTGTTATATGCTATACTTTTGACCCATTTGACTATTATCTATTCAAAATATTAAACCATAAATGCAAAAAAAAAAAAAAGTGAGGGGGGGCAGTTAACTACAACTTCTAATGTATTTACTTGTGTTCCGGGGAAATGGAAAACTTCAGATACAGTTCAGTATCTCCATAAAAAAATTATACAAATCAAATAAGGCAGATATTATTCTTTATAAACTGTTTAAGCCAACCCACAAATCAAGACTACATAATTACTTCAAGTCCACTGAAAATGTAATCAATATGTATACTAAAAATAATTTTAATAAAAATTACGATGATTGAGAACAGGATCAGTCAGTTGCCTTGAAATAAGATGGGACTATAAAGGAATACCATGAGGTAGGTTTTGGTGGTGAGGGAACTATTTATTCTGTATCCTGACTGGTAGCTACATGAACCTATACATATGTATAAAGTTCACAGAACTGTGCACTATAAAAACGGCAATTTTACTGTATTAAAAAATATGTCTACTTTTAACAACACTAAGAAGACTAAGAACATAAATTAAAACATCTACTTTTACTTCTCTTTTATTTGCTCATTATCTAGCAGGGGAGCTACAAGACATTGAAATAGCCAAGGTTTAAGTATTAAAGGAGAAGCAAAGGGTAGTTTCTAACTTGTATAGCTGGTTCCTAAATAATGTTAACAGACTAAGTGTAAGTCACAGAAGAAAACAAACAAAAAAAAGAATTTAGAGAAATTTAAAAATATAAATTCATAAGGGGAACAATAATTATTATTATTATTTTTTTTTTTTGAGACGGAGTCTCGCTCTGTCGCTCAGGCTGGAGTGCAGTGGCCGGATCTCAGCTCACTCCAAGTGCCGCCTCCCGGGTTTACGCCATTCTCCTGCCTCAGCTTCCCGAGTAGCTGGGACTACAGGTGCCCACCACCTCGCCCGGCTAGTTTTTTGTATTTTTTTAGTAGAGACGGGGTTTCACCGTGTTAGCCAGGATGGTCTTGATCTCCTGACCTCGTGATCCACCCGTCTCGGCCTCCCAAAGTGCTGGGATTACAGGTTTGAGCCACTGCACCCGGCCAATTATTTTCAATAATTATTTTTTCCTTTCCCTGAGACATACTTGAAGAAAAAGTCATGTTTTCCAGTTGTAAACAGGCCTAAAGAGATGG
The DNA here is from genome assembly GCF_037993035.2 of Macaca fascicularis. Lineage (NCBI taxonomy): Eukaryota > Metazoa > Chordata > Mammalia > Primates > Cercopithecidae > Macaca > Macaca fascicularis. The sequence continues at coordinate 118,893,090 of NC_088382.1, read as the reverse complement.
CTGAAAAGAACCATGGGATTCTGTAGCTTATTCCCAGCAGAGAAGAGTTCAAAAATTCATGTTCTGTAGTAATAATTTTCAAACTTATTTACTTTTTACACTTAAATTCTTTTCACAATTTCTGTGTGACAAAACAACTTGGACCATCTAATTTATCTTCCAGTTACAACTCCTTTATCAAAGTAAATGAAAATAATGTAGTTATCTCTAAGATAACAATGATGTAGGTCCTGACATTTACTACACATCATCAGTTTTAATATAATATTTCCTATCTTAACTTTGCCTTCCGTAAACAAGGCATTAAAGGGTGAACTTAAGTAGACAGACCTTCGTTAATTTTTAATAAGGAGATAGAGGAGCGATGACTCAGGGGTTGGAATAAGACTTTGAATTATTAAATATTTAAGTAGAGTCATGCCACATCTGATAAAGTTTATAAATCCTAGCTTCATGTAATATTTGATGCTACAGAATCCCGTATTTTAAAAATTATTTGTTTAAACAACTGTATCAACTTGCACTGGTGCACCATCCTAGAGTGCAAGAACACTGAAACCTAGTATCTCATTTGTTACTCCCAGACTATGCTAGGAGGCAGGTAGGCAATTTTAACTCTTTACAAGAGGCAATGTAGGTAGCGCTTTTCCTTAAAAACAGAAAGAAAATCTGAATCAGCAAGGGATTTAAAAAAAATCACGTCTGCAGCATGTTTCCTTTAAAACACTCTGTATTCCTTACCTCTGCCTTTTGGAGTGATTTCAGCCACCAAGTCATCAACAGTAACGTGTTCTAGTCCTTTTTCTTTAATTACCTCTTATGCAAAAGCAAAAAACAAATCATATCATTTAAAATCATTATCTGTAAGAAAGATTTTCATAGAGGAAGGGTTAAGATCATGTTTTTAGAGTGTAGACTGGTTCTTTTAAAAAAAGGACACTGAAAATTTAGTTCAACCTTACAAACATATCAAATATTCTTTAGATCTAAAAGATAAAAGTCTGTTCATAAGTCTGGGCTAAATAACCTGCAACTTAATACGTAATTGTGACACTTAAAATAAACGTAAACTGTAATATTCAAATCTAACATCTGTAAAATGCTGAAAACTTGTGTTATAATTAATATTTACTAGATCTCTACAAGGTGCTTTACAACATTTAATATTCACAATGATCTAATGGGCTAGGCATTTTCCCACTTCACAGGTGAGGCAACTGAGGCTTAAAGATTAGTCATCCAGCCCTGAGTTGAAATCCAGCTCTATTCTTCCAGTGATGAACATCTATATGACCTTAAAGTCTATGCTTTTACTAATTTGTCGCATTGCCTTCTTACAGTTAACATATAAATAGTTTATTATTTTTATTTGTAGAAACTATTACAATACAATGGGGATTCATTAAAAATATCCAATTCCATTATATCAAAAGCTGAGACAGAAAGGAGGCTCCCCTTAGTGACATGCGTAATCTATCAAATGGTATCATCAACAATACCCAGTAATTTAATAAGCTTCCCTTCTACTTTTTTTTAAGTGCATTCTAAGAGGTTTCATAGATGAATTTTTCAAATTTTCACTGTTAAAGACAGGAGAGAGATAATTTCTATAAGTCTGCCAACCCTAAAGTGTTCCATTTGTTAAGTTAAAACACAAGAAACAATAAAGTTGCTGAAAGACATGAGATTCCATATTCTGATACTAGAGAAAATCTTAAGTGCTCATGTTTCACTTGTTTTAACAGAAACAGATAAAATTTCTAAAAATTGGGAATTGGGTCTACATATGCCACCGAGAAGAGGAAACCATTACAGGATTAAATTCCGTATTTGTTTAAAATCATGCTTGAGTACTCAATATACCTTAAAATAAGCAACCCCCAAACCAATCCTGATCAGAAAAAATGGGATTAGTTTATCTTCCAAATGAAACTGATTACCTTTACAGTGTGCCTTCAACTGATCCTTCCAGCCACATTCAATTAATTTAGCTCTCAGCAACTCTTTGAGGCTGTTGAAAAAGAAGTATTTTCAAACTGAACAATGTATAACATCTTAGACAGCAATGCGTAAAACAAAGCTTCAGTGTTCAACTAAAAATTCCCTGCCTTCCAGTTACAAAACTTTAACTGTGGCCTAATCTTGGGTCTATTGCTAAATAGTCCTTTGATCTTATGCAAGTACTTAAATTCTGGGCCTTTCATTTCATCTGGGTCTCATTTAATGAGTAAAATTAAATGAAGTGGAGGGGCTAAAATACTTTTCAAGGATCTCTATTCTTTGGCCACGTTACATACTTTCTACTGTACTCTACCAACAGGAATATCATGGGTCTTGTACAACATCTAGAGAGTATTAACTGAACTTGGAGCAGCTGCACCTCTGAAATCTTCAAATTCCAAAATCCATTCTTTAACCTCAACTTCTTATCCTTTAGCTCTCCTATTTCCCCCATTACCTTTAACTTCACAGGCTACCCCCTTCTTTGATCTCTATCAGGCCCTTCTAAACTACAAAACGACAATGGTATTTCATTGACTGTAAGACTGTTGTTCCCCCCACATTTTAATGATTCAGTAATTAGCATGCCCCTCATAATTTAATTGGCAGTGTTTTCTTTTTCTCAATGGCAAAAATGTGGCAGTGTATATGCAACTAATGGCATCACAGGTGCAATCAAATATTTTCTTATTCTTTTGCCATACCTACTTTTACAAATCTTCAATCCTCAACCTAAATCATTTAACTTCTCAGCTTAAAAACGTCACATCCCAAACAAATTCTCTTTCCCTGCAAACCACTTTCACTATCCCTAGACATCCACTATGTGACATTCTCATCTTGATATTTAATTAGGTCTTTCAACCTAATAGGGCCAAAATTCAACTTTTGATTCTCTACCACTTCATCCTGTTTGTTCTTCTTCTGAGAATGGTAATTCCATTCTTCTGGTTTCTCAGACTAGGAATCTCTGTAGTATCCTTCTGCTCAGCTGCCTTGTTGACACTACACATCCTATCTATGAGAAAATCCTATTGGGTTCAATTTAAAACATACACCTAGAATTCACCTTTCTCACTATCTCTGCCATTACTACCCTAGTTCAAGCCATCATCTCTTCTCTAGAATATTACCATAGCATTCTAGGTTGTCTCCCTGCTTCTTCCCTTGTACACTTAGTTCTCCTGCTGCTCAAAAACCTTCAGTGCCTTCCCAATATACTCAGAATAAAACTCTGAGACTTTATTACAGCCCACATGATCCTTCATGATCTGCCTTCTCCTCAGCTATGCCACTGACTTTATCTCCACTCTCCCTCACCCAATTTACTCAGTCTCCCTAGCATCCCTGCGCTCCTCAAAAATGAAAGGCAAGTTCCTATCTCAGGAACTTAAGAGTCCCTGCTCTCCCTCATATCCTTCTGATTTCTTTTTTCTTCTTTTTTTTGAGACAGAGTTTCACTCTTGTGGCCCAGGCTGGAGTGAAGTGGCACGATCTCAGCTCACTGCAACCTCTGCCTCCAAGTTCAAGCGATTCGTCTGCCTCAGCCTCCCGAGTAGCTGGGACTACAGCCTACCATCATGCAAGGCTAATTTTTGTATTTTTAGTAGAGATGGGATTTCACCATGTTAGCCAGGATGGTCTCAATCTCCTGACCTCATGATCCACCAGCCTTGGCTTCCCAAAGTGCTGGGATTATAGGCGTGAGCCACCGCACCAGCCTCCTTCTGATTTCTTCTTTGTTTTTTTCTATCTAAAATATTACACCTCTTTATTTTCTGTTTTATTGTTCCTCTAGTGCTCATCACCATCTGACATACTACACATTTTTATCTGTCTCCTCCCATTAGAATGCAAGCTCCATGAAAACACAGACTCCATTTCTGTCCACTACTGTTACCTCCAACACCTTAACAGGACATGGCACATGATAGAAACTCAGTAACTTGAAGCTGCATGAATGAAAAAACAAACAAAAAAACAACACACAATCCGTATTCCTTAAAAGCAGTACTATCCTCTAAAGCTACCCAAGGCAGTTACAGATGCCTCTTTCCTCATTTTGAGGGTTGCTGTTTCTACACTTGATTAAAATTCTAAGATATCCTTTCCATTTTTGGAGTTTTCCATTTTCAACCCTATATAATCTTCTACCTCATTTTTCTGCCATCTATCTTGTCCCCTTCAAGTCCAAGTTCCGTTTCAACAGAGTAAGATTCCTAAAGAGTAAACATGATCTAGTTTTTCCCTTTCTTAAAACCTTTTAATGACTCCCATGATCCAAAAATAAAGTCAGCAACAGATGTACTTCTTATTATTCTGTGAGCTCTTACCTGACCACCGTAATGCCCAGGTCGAGTTGAAAGATTCCCACTCTTCCTTATACATATTTGTCTTACTCACTTTATAACCCTGGCTCTGGGAGCCTTTCTTGATTCCTCAGCCCCTTCTTTGTACTTTTAAACCTGTTCATTCTGCAAATATTTACTTGGCCAATTATGAACCACACAAAAAATTAGATACTGGGTATATGATGTTTTTGGTGTTAACTTAGATTATACTGGAGGATACAAATAAGCCAAGTAGATTGTTAGAATACAGTGTTGATTAAATGCTATCATGGAACAAGGTATTTGGGACTTAAAAACATTCCTTGAAGACACAATATATAAATGAGACCTGAGAGATGAGCTAGAATTAGCTCAAAAGGAAGAGAAGGAAGAGTGTTTCAGAGAGTGGAAAGAGCCCTTGCTGCTTCAAGGTTGAGAGCCTGGTAAATGAAGCTGGTTCCACAACGTTGTCTCCCTGTTAAAACCCAGGTAACATTATGTCTCCAATTGTAATTTAGGTACTTTTTCTTCTCTGTTAAATTAAGAGCCATTTCTTGCTCATCTTTCTACATCAACATTTCCCTCCAAGTCCTGCAATACTTAACACACCTAAATTATTTTTTCCAGATATTCGGAATAGAAACTTTTTATAATGTCAATTGTAATTCCTTCCAGTGACGTTTTATTTCTTGTTTAGATTCTTAGAAGTAACTATTAAAGATGGTAAAATGTAATTTACTAACACAATCTATTACTTACCGTTCTCTTTCTCCAGTTTCTATCAACTTTTGGTTAATCGCTGCTCTCATCTGCGCATCTTTGTTCATCTTGCTAACCTGGACATCAACATGTATTTTCAGATATAGAACATTTACAAAGCATTTTCTTCTAAATCCTCTAGGCAGGCATCCTAACATATTTGCCATTCTATCAACTGAAGGGGTGATACATTTCAAGTGTGTGAACAATATCATTACTTTTCATTAAACACTTATGTGCTTGGCACTGGGCTAATGCTGTGGGGGTTTGCTTTTTTTTAAACATCACATTTAATTCCCAGAACGTATTGTTACATATTTATATTAATAACATAATCTGTATTTTACTGATGAGGAAACTGAGGCACAGAGATAGAAAGTGGAAAGGCAGATTTTGAACTCAAGTACTTTGACCCTAGGAGCTCCAAAACTGAACATAACTGCCGAACACTTCTGCACAGACTGCATCCAAAAATTGGGAGAAGTCATATAAACTAAATATCAAAAAAGATTAAACAGTATTAGTAAAAAAATAAAATTACCAGGCCGGGAGCGGTGGCTCACGCTTGTAATCCCAGCATTTTGGGAGGCCCAGGCAGGTGGATCACGAGGTCAGGAGTTCAAGACCAGCCTGACCAAGACGGTGAAACCCCGTCTCTACTAAAAACAGAAAAATTAGCTGGGCTTGGTGGCAGGCGTCTGTAATCCCAGCTACTCAGGAGGCTGAGGCAGGAAAATCGCTTGAACTCGGGAGGCAGAGGTTGCAGTGAGCCGAGATCGCGCCGCTGCACTCTAGCCTGGGTGACAGGGCAAGACTCCATCTCAAAAAAAAAAAAAAAAATTAATTAATTAAAAAAATAAAATTACTAGATAAGGCTCTAAGTGCTTTGCTTTACTCTTCATTAGGATGAACCCACAATTACAAGTGGTAAACGTAAGTGTGTGGATGTGTTTGTTTACACACACATTGCTGGTAGGATAAGGAGAAAACAAATCTCAAACTAATTCTTAACTTACAAAGTCCTCAATTTTCAGTAAAAAGAGGCAACTCAAACCAAAATGATGTTAAAAGGAGAGGAAAGTTAGGTTTTGAAAGCATTCAAGCCACTTAAAAGTTTAAATAAAACTTGGTGTAAACTAACGTTTTCCCACCTAATCTGTCACTAACTTCAGATTACTTTTGTTGTCTTCCATCTGGCCTATTGAAAATTCAGACTGGCAATGAGTTTTCAGAGTTGATTTTTTTTTCTTTTTTGAGAGGAACAGGGAAAAGGAGAAGTTGAGTAAGAACTAGGAAATGCTTGCTTTTTTAATTGGAGGTTAACATTTTCAAAATAACTACAAGGTCTAGTCAGTACCATTCCTGGAATATTGAACTTGATCTCCTCTTGGCCCCTAAAATACGGATAGTGACCTTGGACAAGTCACTTAATTCTTAAAGGCCTCAGTTTTCTCACTGGTAAAACACGGGCGCTAGGGTATCCCTCCCAGTTCAGACATTCTTAGGGAAAATAGAACAGGGCGGAGACAGCGGGAGAGGCGGGAGGGGAGGAGCCAGAAAACAAAGCGAGGACTGGCTTCAGGCCAACTCCGGTAGCACGCCCTGTCGGAGAGCCCTACAGGCCCGCGAGCGCGGGTCGGGGACGCTAACGAAAGACAGTACATCGAAAGGAGCCTGGGCTGGGCCCGGGTCCCGGCCCTGAGGACCACAGGCATAGCTCACCACCATCACCGCGGGCGAGGGCCGTCCCTTCCCAGCGACGAAATGACCCTTGCGCTGACGACCGTTACCTACCACACTCTTCGGCTGCCCGGACTTAGACCCTCAGTAGCTCGGGCACCTAAGCACACAGAAAGCTAGAACACGCATTTCCGGGGCGGGGTCTCGCCACCCTGCCTATAATGTGAGAATTTAACCAGCGCGGGCCGCCTCCTGGTCGCTAGGGCCTCTGGGTAAGATAGTTCAGACCTTGCCGTCGCGCGGGCGGTAAGTACCAGGAGAACTACATAGCCCAGCATGCAACAACCTCAACTTTTTCACGGACACTACATTTCCCAGAAGGCAGTTCGCACCGCAGTGTTTTCTGGGATGGGAACCACGCTGCTTCCCAGTCTCTGTGCGAGGCGTGAAGCGCGGACCTTTCAACAAGGGCTTTATTAATTCTCACGCTGCGACCCTGGAAAGCGATGGAGGTGGCGGCTAATTGCTCCCTACGAGTGAAGAGACCTCTGTTGGATCCCCGCTTCGAGGGTTACAAGCTCTCTCTTGAGCCGCTGCCTTGTTACCAGCTGGAGCTTGACGCAGGTGGGAAGCGGCAGCGCCTTTAGTACTCAGTTCCTTTCCCCTTTCGGTTGCCTCTGGCCCGACCCTTCCCGCAATTTCTTTCTTTCTGACGGGCAAGCGAAGCCACCGTGGCCTTCCTCAAGGCCGGTCCGGCTTGGGTGGACTCACGGAGGCCGCTGCTTCTGGGGAATGATGCCCATCCCAGAACCTGGTGGGAGCCGCCTTTGCGCGCTCTTCGGTAACGGGACCCTGGGCCCCCTCCGCTCAGCAGCCCAGCCTCTGAGGACTGAGAGCTGAGGGCTGAGGGCTGGCGTGCGGTTGCTGCCTGGGGCCCTGGCCGCTGTGTGTTCACAGCCTGGCTCCTGTTTCGGGGGACGCTGAGAACGTTCCTTCCTCCTGGAGCTTCCCTTGTGAACGTGTGCGTTGAGAAACCACACCTCCTTGGAGGACCCACAGCTCCTGTTTCCTCTGACCGAGAGCCGTTTCTTAGAAGAGAAACTACATTCCAGTCATAGCATTTTTAATTACTCAGTTCCTGGCACATTAAGAACTCTGTGGTAGAGAACGGCTCTAGAAGATAGTGAGGAAAAGTCGATTTACTCCCACGCTGCTACTCCTTGTTTTATCTGTAGCGGGGTAGAATATCCTTACTCTTGTTTTTACAACTTAACGGTGTCGTCGTTGTGATAGAACCCAGAGATTTGCATTTTAAAATACACACCCCTGCTGATTCTGAGGCATGTTTTCAGAGGTCACGCTTTGAGAAGCAGTGATCTGCAGTTAATTATAATAACAAACATTTAAGTGTAAAACAAGTTTTTGCTAATTGATTTATTAAATTCAGCACTATTTACTGAGTGCATGTTTTGTGTTACGTGCTGATGATATCAACATGAGCAAGACACCTTCCATAAGAGGACTATTAACTCGTTAGGAAGAAAATTGTAAACAGATAATTGTAAAACAATATGGGAAGGCAGTGATAGGGATATGTACAAAATACAATGATAGTACTTGAACATCTTTCCTAAACTAGCTTGGGGATCTGGGAAGGCTTCTTGGAGGAGTTAATATCTAAGTTGAGCTTTGAAGGGTAGGTAAGAGTTGACTAGGATGAGAGAGGATAAGCTTGATTTTTCTTTTTATTTGCTTCCTTTTCCTCTTTGCCACCGTGTTTCTTCCAGTCACCCCATGTGTCAGTAGATGGTATCACCATGTTTAGTTAGCTAGTGCATTGGAAAGTGAAGCCAAAACTCAGTGTCTCAAAACAAGAAGCCGTTATTATTGCTCAGAAGTCTACGGGTCTGTCAGCTGAGTGGTTCTTCTAGTCCTAGTTGGGCTCATTGATGCATCTTTGTTTAGTAATGGATCTGCTAGGAAGCTCTGCTCATTTGGCTGGATTTCCTCATATGTTTGGAGGGTGGGGGTAGGGCCTCAGACTATAGGCTGGTTTAAGATTCTTTCACATGGTCTCGTCTTGACTCTTCTCCTTGTGGTCTCTTATCCTTTAGCCTACTAGCCCAGCTTGGTTCCAACAGACACTTGTGCTGGAGTCATTTGGGGTTTCTCTCTTTTAGCCACTGTCTACTTGGTAGCAAGTCTGGTCAACTCCACATTTTGATATCTCCAGGCCTCCACCCTAGTCCAAATCAGAGTTCTCTCTTACCTGAACTGTAGTAGCCTCCTGACTAGTCTTCCTGCCTTCACTTTTGGGTTTCGTCATTGCATTCTCCATAAGAGAGTATTTATTGGCCTTTTAAATTCTATCTTGATTTGTTGTCTGTTTCCTCCACTAGACTATGAGTTCCTTGAAAACAGTGATGTTTTCCTTTTGCTCACTACCCTGTATCTAGTGCTTGGCACATAGTGGGTACTCAATAAATTGAGTATATGAAGAAGAGAAGAAATTGTTGAGGGCATTCCATTCATGGGAAAGTATGAGGAAAGGAAAATAATTAATAGGTTGTATGCTGGATATCCTTGCACTCTTACATTGCTGGAGCAAAACGTCTGGGAAAGTGAGAGGAGATAGATCAGTGACTGCCCTGTTTGCCTTTTTATTTCCGGTCATTCAGTGTTTCCCTGACATCTTTGTATTGAGCCATTATAATATAAAACTCAGCTGCCATAGTTCTGTCAACTTTTCTGTTTACTAGGTGGAGATGTTTCTTAAAAACTATCATGTACTCACCCATCTTTTCATAAACAAAAGGATATTTTAACACCAAAAAAGCAGGAAGCAAAATCTCACAATAAACAATCCATTGAATACTTTAGAAAAAACTCACAAAGTTGTCCTTATTCTATACTCATTTCATCAGCGTTAATCTTAGATTCTGTGTTTGGGACGTACAACTGGAGGATATCAGGTGCCATTTGAACATTTTTTTTTTTTTTTTGAGGCTGAGTTTTGCTCTGTTGCCCAGGCTGGACTGCAGTGGTGTGATCTCGGCTCACTGCAACCTCTGCCTCCCAGGTTCAGGCGATTCTCCTGCCTCACCCTCCCGAGTAGTTGGGATTACAGGCTCCTGCCACCATGCCCAGCTAATTTTTTTGTTTGTTTGTTTTTGTTTTGTTTTGTTTGTTTTTTGAGATGGAGTCTCACTCTGTCGCCCAGGCTGGAGTGCAGTGGCACGATCTCAGCTCACTTTAAACTCTGCTTTCTGGGTTCAAGCAGTCCTTTGCCTCAGCCTTTGGAGTAGCTGGGATTACAAGTGCCTGCCACCAAGCCCAGCTAATTTTTGTATTTTTAGTAGAGACGGAGTTTTACCATCTTGGCCAAGCTGGTCTTGAACTCCTGACCTCGCGATCCACCTACCTCAGCCTCCCAAAGTGCTGGGACTACAGGCCTGAGCCACTGCTCCTGACTGATTTTTTTTTCTCTCTGAAGTTCCGGGGTACATGTGCAGGATGTGCAGGTTTGGTACATAGGTAAGTGGTGTGCTGCACCTAATACCATCACCTAGGTATTAAGCCCAGCATGCATTAGCTATTTTTCCTAATGCTCTCCCTCCCCCGCCACATCCTCTGACAGGCCCCAGTGTATGTTGTTCCCCTCCCTGTGTCCATGTGATCTGATTGTTCAGCTCTCACTTACAAGTGAGAACATGTGATGTTTTGTTTTCTGTTCCTTCATTAGTTTGCTGAGGACAGTGGCTTCCAGCTCCATCCATGTCCCTGTGTAGGATATGATTATTTTCCTTTTTATGGCTGCATAGTATTCCATGGTATATGTGTACCATATTTTAAGTAAAAGGGCCTTTTACTTAAGATTTGGGAGTTGAGAAGCTTACCTCAGACTCTGTGGAGATTGAGTTTGGAAGATGAGAGTACTGCAGACAGCAAATAGCAGGCTTTTGCAATAGTTCACGTGGTGAGTTTTTCGTTAAGAATTACTTGAGGATGGTGAAAAAGAGATTATTTATTTTAAAAACTGTCATTTCTAGAGATAGTGAAGCATAATTGAGGAGCTCCTGATAATTTGATTTCTTTTATTCTAACTGAAGGAGTTCACTTTAGTTCCGCAAACCTTTGATGGGCACCTTGGCTACAACAAACACTGCATTTAAGATGTAAAGATAACATGGTCTCTGGTGTCAAGAACTTGATGCAATGAAGCTTATTCTCTTGTCTTAAATAATGTTATTAAGTTGTAGCAAAATTTCCTTTGCTACGGTAAGCAGTAAATGTCACTGTCTTTCTGTTCCAAAGAACTAAACAAAAAACTTATTTTTAATCAAATTGTAATTGCCTTTTGATCTGGCAGTTCCCTTCCTAGGCATTTATAAGCATCGTTTTCCTAGAACCTTCATTTAGTACATGTCTTTTTATATGTTTTTATATGTTTCCCACCTATATTTCATCTAGCTAATTCGTATTTCATTCTTTCATGTTGGCTTACATATTCCTCAGGGATTCCTTTCTTGGCTAGTTAGAATCTGCACTATAGAATCTGTACTATATGTTGTCATAGTAACCAGTACTTCATAGACTTTATCATACTTCGTAGCATCCAGTATGTTTTCTTTGCTAAGATTATTGATTTTGTATTGAAGGGTCCCGTGCCCATCATTTTCAATGCTTTATCTCCAGGGTTGGAGCATACCTGGTTAGTAGGAGATAAATTTGTCTTACAGATTAAACAACTTTATGAAGACATAATTGACAATAAACTACAAATTTAAAGTGTACAACTTAACAAGTTGTGATATATGTATACACCCGTGAAATCATCACCACAATCAAGATACTAAATTTAGCTGTCATCCCCAAAGTTTCCTCGTACCCTTCTGTAAACATCTCTCTGCTCCTTCTGCATTCTAGGTTGACAGTTTTTCTTTCAGTGCTTTAAAGTTAATAGCCTCAGTCTTCTTGCTTGTATTGTTTCTGATGAGAAATCTCACATTACCCTATCTTTGTTGCTGTATACATAACATGCCTGTTTTCTTCTGTTTTAAGATTTTTCTCTTTTACATTGGTTTTTAGCAGTTTGGTAATATTGTGCCCAGCTGTGGTTTTCTTTATGATTCTTACATTTGGGGTTTGTTGGGCTATAAACTGTGAACATATAGTTTTTGTCAAGATCAATGGCAATATTTTGGCCATTATTTCTTCCAATTTTTTCCCCCTGTTCTCTCCTTTGAAGACTCCAGTTACACATTTTTAGATCACAGAAGTTGGCCTCAGCTCATGAATGCCCGTTTCATTTTTTCTTTATACTTTTTTTCTGTTTTATTGCCAATAATTTCCATTTTCATGCCTTTAGTTTATCTTTTTTTTTCCACAATATTAATCTCTTGTTAATCCCATCTGATATATTTTTCATCGTGGACATTGCAATATTCACATCTAGAAGTTTGACTTAAATCTTTTGCATCATTTTTGCTTCTACTTATTTGTTTTGAACATACATGGAGTACACTTGGGAGTAATTGTTTTTACATCTTGTTCTGTGAATTGTAGCTTCCATGTCAGTTTTATATTGGCTTCTATTGATTGGTAATTCTCTTCATTATGGATTTTGTTTTCTTTCCTCTTTGCATACCTGGTAATGTTTGATTGGATGCCAGACATTGTGAATTTTACCTTGTTAGATGCAGATTATTTTTGTATTTTTATAATGTTCTTGAGATTTTTTTTTTTCTGGGATGTAGTTGAGTTACTTGGAAACAGATTAATTCCATTGGCTCTTGCTGTTATGATTTGTTAGTCTGGTCAGGAGCAGTGCTCAGTCTAGAGTCATTTCCCACTACCGAGGTAAGACTTTCCTGTGTACAGAAATTAAGGGTTTTCTCCATTCTGCTTATTGGGAACAGTTATGTCGCCTCAAACACATGCCATTAGTACTCTTGAGTACTTGAGGCAGACTCTCAGATCTCTGGGCTTCTCTCTGCATCTGTCTTTTCTCTGCTACACTGTCTCATGAACTATAGCTGCCTTGATCTCCCCAGGCAGCCCAGTTTCTTCAGCTCAGGGAGGTTGAAATCAACTCTACATACAAGTACTCTGTCCTTTTTCTTTCTACAGAGAAGTGGGAGGAAAAGCTAGTGAAGATTTACACTACAGTTAAAGGGAGGGAAAAGCCATGTAACCATTGTATTTATGTAAGGTTGACTATACATCACTTTCCCTTCTTTGCGCTGTGGTCTGGAAACTCCTCAAGGCAGTAAACTAGGTTGGTGGTAGGGCTAACCTCCTAAGTCTCCGTTGTTGCTTGACGTCTTATGTCTTGAAAACTGTTGTTTCTTTTAACTGTCTCTGGTTTATTTCATCTTATTGGATGTTTCTGGTGGAGAGATAAATCTGGTTCCTATTCTTCCATCTTGGCTGCGAACAAAAGTTGTTCAATGTATATTTTTAAGTGAAAAAAGGATTTCTGTAGAATGATAGAGCTAGAAACGATTGAAAAGGGCTAATGAAGATAGTGAGAAATTGGATGTATAGACGGCCTTTTAAAGAACTTCGAGAAGAATAGGGTAGGGGAGAGCTCTGCTTTAGTGGCCAGGCAGAGAAAAGGAAACCTTTTTTATTTGTTTATTTTGCGAGTGGGGAGGTTTCAGCCTATGTGAGTGGAGGGGAAACACCAGTGGAGACTAGGTAACTTCTGGCAGGAGGAAGTTGAATCATAAACACCTGTGTGGGAATTAGCCTTGGATGGGAGAAAAGGAACAGGGAAATCAATGCTTAATCTTATGTGCCATGCATTGATAGTAAATGCCTTGCATATTTCAATTGAAGCTTGTCAATGCTCTTGTATAATTAGTATTACTAGCCTTTATTATAGATAAGGAAATGGGCAATAAGATGAGCTAACTTAACCAAGCTGTTCATCAGTGGCAAAGCTGACCCTAAAGCTCATGCTTTTTCTAATGATCTTTGTGGTCACTCTGGCCTTTTTCTTTCTTCAGAGCAGGGGGAAGAAAAGCTGGTGAAGATTTGCACTACAGTTAGAGTAAAGGGAGGGAAAAGCCACGCAACCATTGTATTTATGTAGAGTTGACTATAAAACTCCTCTCTACCTTTATGGAGGAAAAGATGGGGAAGATAGCCACATGAATGTGTTACCAGAGAAGTATTGCATAAAATAATTTTATGGGAGCAGTGCTGTTAACTCTGGTCCTCCCGTGTTCTTTAAGTCTCGCTTTAGAATTTGTGGACTTGTACTTTTACTTTTTTACACCTTCAAAAACAAATAGCAAGCTCAGTAACTAGGTGAAAAGAAGATTTATTGAATTGATTCTAGAAGATAAGTGGTCCACGAAGTGACCTTTGTAAGTTAATGTTCTTTGCCTCTTTCTTCTCCCTTTTTAAAAATTATTGTACTTTGCCTACGTAAATATTAGACTGCATCATATTTAACTGGTGTCAAAGAGTTAAATATTGGCAGTATCATGTGGTTCGAGTAATAGAGTATTTTGAGAAGCCAAGAAACAGTAATGAATATCATTGTTAGCACCATTAGTGCAGGAGACAGGTCTTTTTATTCAGGAGACAGGTCTATTTTATTCACCTGTGTGTGCCCAATGCCAACCACAATGCCTGGTACATGTAGTAGATAGTCAATAAATAATTTATGAATGAAAAACTATAGGTCTTTGAGGTCCCATGAGACTTTGTGGTTTTCACATGAAAAACTAGGTTTTGAGGTTCGGTAAGGATTTGGGCAAATGTTAAGGGAGACTCTCTTCTTGTGAGGCCTTAAGTTCTTTTTAGAAGACTAATCCATATTGGATTTTTCAGCAAAGCTCTTTTATTTTCAATGCAAGATATCATTAAATAATAAAAATATTTACTACACTGGCTTCTCTGTAAAAAGTTCCTCTTCTTCAACCCTTACAAAGATCTATGCAGAGATGAAAGCCTCGCTGCGCCCTACTTCTTTTTTTTGGGAGAACTCTGCAAAAGAGCTCTGCCAGTAGCTAAGAACTGTCACATTCTGGAGACTGCTTTTCTACTTTCAGTTGCTCTGCGTCCAACTTTTATAGACAAGATAATTGATGTGGTCATCATCATGTGATAACTTTTCCTTTCTCATTTAGGGCTGGAGTGGTGTCCTTTTTCTGTGGCCTACAGGGCTTTTACAAAATAGCATGTAATGTGGCCTAGACTCACATCTGTGTCTTAATAACATATAAATTATCTTGTTGGAATGAAACAATCATGAAGTGTTGTAATAAGGCAGATGTTTAAGAAGCCTCCAGGTGGTTCAGGATTGCCTGGAGGTCTTTGCACAGATATGAAGAAAATGTATTTGTTGTATCATTGTCTAATATTACTGCTTCAGGCCCTTTTGTTACCATGCACATTTCCTGCAGTATCTAGTTTCATCCACACAGTGGTGCTAGAAAACCAAGAAATGATGATTGTTTTCCTCCTAATCAGTAGAATACATATTTTCTAACTGTTCCTTGTAAATAAGTTGTGTTATATGTTTCCTCAACCTCTATCAAATCTATCATAATTAGGATTTTTACCTGTGAAATGTTTCCATCATCTCTCAACCAGATTGCAGTAGCTTTCTAGTGGATCTTCCTGGATTTACCCTGCTTTATTCCAATTTGTTTTCCATATTATAGTTATAAGTACTTCTTTATAAACTCAAATCTGAACTTTACTTTCCTGCTTAAAAACCGTTAATGAATTCTTTTAAATTGAATTTGTCAACAAAAATAAACACAGGCCGTTCATAATCCAGTTCTTGCCGAGTTTTCGTTTATTGCAACCTTTCCTGTACAAGTGCCCTTGTTGCTCTGCATTTCAGCGAGTGTGGCCTTCTTTGAACAGTGTGGACGTCTTTGTGTTCTTTGAACCCAAGTTTTTCTTCCTACTTTTTACAGATTTTCCTTCTGTCTGGAATCAGTAGAGTTGTGGGTGTGCATGTATATACATGTATTTTTTATTTTAAAAATATATTAAATTGATACATAATTATGGGATTTTGTGTTATATTTTGATACATGCATACAGTATGTAATGATCAAATCAATATTTAGGGTGTTCATCACCTTCAGTATTTACCATTTCTTTGTGTTGGGGACATTTGAAATCTTCTAGCTATTTTGGTACTCGCTGTTTTGAAATATACAATATATTGCTGTTAACCGTAGTCACCCAACTGAGCTGTCAAACGTGAGAACTTAATCCTTTTAATTGTATGTTCGTACCCATTAAGCAACCTCCCTTCATCCCGCCACCCCTATCTTTCCCAGCCTCTGGTAACTATCTTTCTACTCTCCCCGTCCATGAAATCCACTTTTTTAGCTGCATATATGATGCCTTTCTGTACCTGGTTTATTTTATTTATTTATTTATTTATTTATTTATTTATTTTTGAGATGAAGTCTCGCTGTGTCCCAGGCTGGAGTGCAGCGGCGTGATCTCGGCTCAGTGCAATCTCTGCCTCCTGGGTTCAAGCGATTCTCATGCCTCAGCCTCCCCAGTAGTTGGAATTACAGGCATGCACTGTCACACCCAGCTAATATGGTTTTCATATTTTAGTAGAGACGGGGTTTCACCATGTTGGCCAGGATGGTCTCGATCTCCTGACCTCGTGATCCACCTGCCTTGGCCTCCCAAAGTGCTGGGATTACCGGCCTGAGCCACGGTACCCGGCCCTGTGTCTGGTTTAGTTCATTTAACTTAATGACTTCCAGTTCTATCTGTGTTGCTGCAAATGACAGAATTTCATTCTTTTTTATGGCTGAATGGTATCTCAGTGTGTGTATATACTACATTTTCTTTCTCTGTTCATCCTTTGATGACCACTTAGGTTTCCTCTATGTCTTGGCTTTTGTAAATAGTGCTGAAGTAATCATGAAAGTGCGGATATTCCTTTGATATACTATCTTTTGTTTTGATAAATATTCATTTGTGGGAGTGCCGATTGTGGTATAGTAGTTATAGTTTTAGTTTTTTGAGAAATCTCTTTACTGTTTTCCATAATGGCTGTACTAATTTATGTTCCCACTGACAGATTATGCATTCCCTTTTCTCTGTGTCCTTGCCAGCATTTGTTACTTTTTTTTTGTATTTTTTTGAAAATAGCCATTCTAACTAGAGGAAGATGATATCTCATTGTGATTTCGATTTGCATTTCCTCAATAATTAGTGATGTTGAGCATTTTTGCATATGCCTGTTGGCTATATATATATATTCTTTTGAGAAATGTGTATTAAGATCTTTGCCCTCTTTATACTGGGATTTTTTTTTTTTTTTTTTTTTTTTTGCTTCAACAGCAAAAAAAGTTTTTCATTCCTTATAACTGAATAGTTTGCAAATATTTTCTCCCATTCTATAGGTTGTCTCTTCACTAGGTTGTTTCTTTTGCTGTGCGAAGGTTTTTGTTTTGTTTTATTTTTTGGTTAAGTATAATCCCATTTGTCTTTTTGTTTTTCTTGCCTATGCTTTTGAGGTCTTAACCATAAAATTTTTGCATAGACCTATATCCTGAAGCATTTCTTCTCTGTTTTCTTTTGGTATTTTTATAGTTTTTGAGTTGATTTTTGCATATGGTGAGATTTTATTTTTATTTTAATTTTATTCTTCTGCTATGGATATCCAGTTTTCACACCATTTATTGAAGAAGGTATCCGTTTCCCAGTATGTGTTTTCACACCATTTATTGAAGAAGGTATCCTTTTCCTAGTGTGTGTTCTTTGCACCTTTGTCAAAAATCAGTTGGCTATAAGTACATGGATTTATTTCTGAATTCTCTATTCTGTTCCAGTGACCTGTATGTTTGTTTTTATACCAGCACTATGCTGTTTTGGTTATTATTGCTTTGTAGTATATTTTGAAATCAGTTAGTATGATGCCTCCAAATTTGTTCTTTTTGCTCAGTATTACCTTGGCTATTTGGGGTCTTTTGTGGTTCCATACAAATTTTAGGATTGCTTTTTTCCTTCCTGTGAAGAATGTTATTGGTATTTTGATGGGGATTGCATTGAATGTATAGATTGCTTCGAGTAGTATGGTCATTTTAACAATACTAATTTTTCTGATCCATGAGCATGAGATGTCTGTTTGTGTCCTTTTCAATTTCTTTCATCAGTGTTTTGTAGTTTTCTTATAGAAGTCTTTCACCTTCTTGGTTAAAATACTTTTCCTTAAGTTAATTCTTTCTTATCTTTTATATCTTGGCTCAAACCCTGGAAAGCTTTCATTAATCTCCGCAAGTAGAACTCTTACATTATGTGTTCTCATGTTACCCAGTGATGATTATTTATCACAATTTAATTATATAAAATTTATTTCATAAAAAATGTATACAATTTATATGATTATTTGACTAATGCCCATTTCCTCACTGTATCATAAGTGCTAATTGGCAAGATTCCATTCTTGGCTCATCACTGTGTCATCGATGCCTATTGAAATTTTATTTATTTATTTTTAAATTTTTATTAGTTGCTGTATAAATGAATATAAGTCAGGCAGGACTCAAAGTGGTATTGGAAGTAGGAACCGGTGAGCATTTGGGGGAAGAAGGAAACAGTTGCAATCAGAATACAGTAAAATGAGTTTTATATTAGGGAAGAAGAAAACAGTTGTAATCAGAATACAGTAAAATGAGTTTTATATTAGGGTAGGATATTGGCCCAGCATAATCCATTTATATGTTTCCTGTTGAGGCAGAAATTAAATCCAGATCAGGAGCAGTTCTGAGCCATAAAAGTTTCCATCTTCATGAAAGGGCAGGAGGAGTGAGAGGAAGAGATCACATTTGCTAGATTTAAACTTAGGGAAGCAGCTAATGCTTAAGTGAAGAAATCCCTGTTCTCTAAGCAGGAGATCTTGTATCTAGTCCAACTGTGATACTGTTTTGCTCTGTACCCTTGGAAAAGATGTAGTATAACGTTGGAGAAGTCATTATTTGTGTTTACATTTATTTATATAACTGTATAATGAGATTTTAAAAGTTAATTTCTTAAGGTGTATTAAAATGAATGAGATAATAGTATATAAAAACATTTTTAAAGTATATAAACATTTCATAAATTGGGCTTAACATTTTCCTGGAAATGGGAGATTCTTCATTTTAGAATTTCTATTCTTTTTATTCAAAATTATTAGAGGTGCCTAAAAGAGGGTCATGACATAAAATGCCCTATTTCCTGTGGCCACTGTATTGTAAGTCTTGTAAGGACATGGGACTGTATCAGTTTTACTTACTGTTTATCCTCTGTACACAGTACCCAGAAATTATCTTTGAAAGAATCATATACTGAATTGTCCTGAAGGCCTTTGTGACTGGCATTCTGTGGTTTCTTTGCCTTCTAGGCATTCTACAGAAAGAAACTATCTGAGGCAAAACTCTTGATGTTTATGTTTGCTTTCCTTGTATTTCAGCTGTGGCAGAGGTAAAACTTCGAGATGATCAATATACACTGGAACACATGCATGCTTTTGGAATGTATAATTACCTGCACTGTGATTCATGGTATCAAGACAGTGTCTACTATATTGATACCCTTGGAAGAATTATGAATTTAACAGTAATGCTGGTAAGAGAAACATGTATGTAATAATAAATATATGTATGTAATATTAAGCAAATTTGATAATTAAGTTTCCCTTTTGAATCTAATATCCAGAGAAGTGAGGTGCACATACTTGTAGTATATGGAATCCTATCTATGTAATACTCCATTTCTTATTTCAATTTTAATTTTTCTCTTTGATCTTGTTATCTACACTTACCTCCACTCTCACCATTGGGCAACAACTCTCATGTATTTTATATATTATTAATACTGATGTAACTGTGAGGTATTGTCCCCAACTATAATGGTGAATTTGCTTTTGTTTTAGTTTTTACTTTATGTTTTCTTTAACTATCTTAATTTGTACAAACATTTAGGATTGTTTTGTTTGTACTGAATTGATTCTTTTAGCATTATAAAGTGTCTCTGTTTATCTCTAGGTTCTGTGAATAATTTTTGTCTTGAAATCTTCTTTGGTATTAATACAGTTATTTCTGGCTTTTTGTAAATTAGTATTTTTCTTCTATCCTTTTTCTATTTATCAGTGCTCTTGTTTTTAAAGTATGTGTCATAAAGAGCATTTGGTTGGCTCTTATTTTTTCCATATGACAATCTCTCTCTTAATTGGAGGGCTTACATTTATACTTAATTTAATCTAGTTCCTGATATTCTTGGGTTGATATTACCATCTTGTTCTTCTCATTATGCCCTGTTTGTTCTTTGTTTCTTGGTGTCTCTGTTCCTACTTTTTTGCGGGAGGAATTAATCACAGTTTTTCTTTTTTAAAAAATGTCTTTAGAACTCGATTTAATTTCCTCCTTTGGCTTTTTATTTAAACCTGTTTGTATTATTTTTTAAATGGTTGATACAGAGATTATAGTGTTTTCCTTGACTTACCACAGTCTGCCTCTAATTAGTATTCTTTTACTTTAAAAACAATGTGAAAACCTTACAACAATATAATTCCTTTCACTTACCCTCTCACTGTTTGAGCTAATTTTGTCGTATGTTTTACCCCTTCGTATGTTGGAAACTCCACAATACATTGTTAATATATTTGCTTCAAACAGCCAATAATCTGTTAATAGCTTCCTAAGTACTCTATTCCGTCTAGCCCTCCTGTGCATTGCATCTACAGAGTAGTCTATCTAATTTGCGTGTTTATTACTATCACTTGCTGAAATTCTTTTAATATTTCCTTCATGGCAAAATCCATGTTTTTAATATGTAATTTAAAAATAGGCAATGTGTTCATGTAATTTAAAAAACAAAAAAGTTTTCAAAGGTATTTAGTGGAGCCTCTTTGATCCCATCTTTTATCTATCCTGTCTCCAGTGTCCATTATATCCCCTGCAATTTCTTTACTGGTTTTGTGTGTCTTTCCAGAGGTGGTAGGTTGTTTGTTGTTGTTTTTTGCAAGTATAAACACAAAATGATATATATGCTTAAAATAAACTTTTCATCTTTGCATATACGTTTATATGCCAAGTTTTCTCCAACCTTGCCTTACAGCACTTTGTATACTGCATTCTAGCCATACTAAACTCTTGCAATTCCTGAGACATGCGCTGTATCCTATTTCTTCTGGTCCTTTTCTCATCGATTAACTATCTGGAGCATACTTTTAATTCAGTGTCAGTCTACCTTGCAATCTTTACTTAAGTCCCAGGTAACCATTTTGTCATCTAGCATGCTTGCCCTGACATCTTACCTCTATTCCCCCAGGAATATTCACACCATTGGCTCTCGAATATACATGTGCTATGAATTTCATCTAGTCTAGAGGTTCATACGCTTTTTTGCACAAGGCAAGCTAATTTAGGCTTTGTGGGCCAGACAGTCTCTTGTTGCTCGCTTTTGCTGTTGTAGTGTGAAATCAGCCATAGATGTTTATACGCAAATGAATGTGGCCGTGTTTCAATTAACTAACCTTTATTAACAAAAACTAAATGGGCAGGAATTGGCTTGTGGACTGTAGTTTACCAACCCCTGGACGAGGCCATGGGTTCTAGCACCCAGCAGAAGACTTGATCAATATATTTGTTGAATGGATAATAGCTGTGTAAAGTTCGTTATTACTGTTGGGAGTTGGCTTTGCATTCTGAATAGGATCTTCCTCCTGTTACTTCTAATCCAAGTATTTGTATGAGTTCTGTATTGGCAATGCAGTGTTTATCTCAAAATGTTCGGAAAGGAGTTAGACATTTCCTGGTAATGATAAATATTTTCCTCCAGATGATTCCTAAAACAGATAGTATAAAATTCTGATTGTTTCTTGTTGGATCAGAGGAGATGCAGTCTGGCCTCTTACTCTCTTAGGTATTAGTTACTTTTTCTTGCTAGCCCCATGTTCTACCAAGAATTACTATCTAGGCCTAATGTGTATAAGCCAACTAAAGTGATAGGACATGCATGTTTATGAGTGGCTATGCTCTGATCTCTCTGATCAAATAGATTTTAATGATCAAATAGATTTTGATGTAGAGTTCTGTGTGTATGTGCATGAAAGTTTTTCCTTAATCCTTTTTGTGTTGATGAATAGGGCATTTGTTCATAGCATTTGCTGTACCATAAAGTTTGCCAATAACATTTATTCTACCGATTTTCTGACTCAGGAAGTCAAGATGACATTATGGTAGATCTGAAAGTGTTAAGTTTTTTAGTACCATCCATATTCATAATTTATTTTCTTTTCCATAGGTATCTTGTGGCACATGTGATGTAGCTCTAATACTTGTTAGGGAGGTAGGGTAGTTAGTTGAAAAGGAAGTAGACATTTAAGACAGACTTACCAAATGAGTTCATTTTCACATGTTTATTGAAAATCTGCTCCGTGTAGGACACTAATGTATAGGTTGGTGCAAAAATAATAGTTTTGCCATTACTTTTAATATGTTCAAGTACTTATATGTATAGTTATACATATAAGTTCAGGTAACTTGTATGTTATACTTTTTACGTGCTAATATGAGTGTATAGGTAACTATTACATGGTAATATGTAGCTGACAAAAAGGGTACAGCAGTCTCTATATATCCTTGGCTTCAGTTTCCTAGTAGAAAATAAGCATAATGATAAGATTTTTTTAGAAGTTAAAGCAAGATGTGTGAAGATGCTTTGAAAAGTGGAAGGCATTATGCAAATATGAAGAGATATTACTGGCATATGCCTTGGGGTATCACTTTATGGGAGACAAACACTGGCTGGGATTTTTGCACATATTCCTTCTTTGAGAGCAGTAGAACTGTATGATAAGAATAAATAATGTCAGGTAACTTTTATTGAGTAGAGATTATTACATATCAGAAACAATTCTAAACACTTTACACATACTGTTTAATCCACAGAACCGTGGATCCTGTGGATCCTATCTCATAGAATAATATCCTCATATTATCCTGATATACAAGATACTATTATTACCTTATAGTTGAGGAAACTGAGGCATAGGGATATTTCTAAGAGTCTGGATTTAAACTCATTTATTCCAGAATGCCACAGTACTCTACCGGTTCTCCTTATTTCTTGTTAATAGAGACAGATATTATGTGTTAATAGACACAGAGTTTCACCATGTTGCTCAGGCTGGTTTTGAACCCCTAGGTTCTACAGAGCCTGCCTCAGTCTCCCAAAGTGCTGGAGGATTACAGGCATGAGCAACAGCTCCTGGCCTCTGTTACCATTTTCAGTGCTAGTTCTCTAATCACCTGTTCAGTTTTTTGTGCAGTAATGGGTTTATTCAAAGTGTGTTTCTAGGGTAATTTTGTAATATGTATTTTATAATTTATTATTTTATCAAGCACCTCAGACGGTTTTGCTTGCGGTCCAGGGATGACCAGGTATTAAGAAATTCTGTACCTGGGATACAGAAGAATACTGCACTTATTTCTTATTTTTCTCATCAGCACAAATGAAATCAACCTACTCTTGAGTTTCTGTCAGGTGCAGGCCTGTAGAGAATGTTGACCACTGCCTAGACTATTGTCTTATAGCAGAAAACAGCTCTTCCAATATCCATTTTATTGTTTAATACGTTGTTTTGTTTTCTTTTATTTTCATCAAAGGCACACATGCACAAATCCTAGACAGGCTCCTTTTCTGTGACTGATGTACAAATGACCACCTTAGTTAAACCTGAACTGTTGTAGTCAAAGTGAATGCTGTGGGACCCAAGACTTGAAAACCATGAGTTGCTTGGTCTTCAGACTGTCTGGAGCCAGCAGGTGGCAGCAGGTCTACATACTGGTTTATAAAGACGGAATACACTACTTACAAGAAAATTTAACTTGTAGGTTTACAGTAGTTAATTTTAGAGAATGTCCCTTGGGAGGAAGTGTGCCAAGGAAGTAGAAAAGGCCTTGGGAAAGCAAAAAAGTGTTTAAAATTTGGTTTTTTAATATATCATTATTTTATATGATATTATGGCTCATTTTAAAGTAATGTGTTTCGTTTCTTAATATTTAGGAAATTATGTCATAATTCGTTTTCTATTTACCTGAAAAGCTAATTTGTTTCTGCTACTAAAAGAGTGTCATCTTATATTGCCTCTTTAATTTGTACTTAAAGGTCTAAGGGGCAGTTACTGGATTTCATTTGTAAGAATATACGTGTGAGACTACATCTTGGAGTGACAGGTTACAACCATTTGTTAGAGGAACTCAGTCATATGTCAGTATGTTCATCTCTAGGCCTGAATGTCAGCTTGTTTTCACAGTTGAGTTTATTATTATGGGACTGCTTACTTTACCTGTGTAGAGACAAAGGCAAAGTGTCCCCTTTATTCTTAGAAGGTTTGCTGAAAATCTCTTGACAAAAGGCAGATTAATATGAGAAAAAGGCATATAAATATATTTTAACGTGTACATGGCGGAATCCAGGAAAATGACTACCCTGTAATCCAGTGGGGTACAAATGCTTATATACCATTATTCATACCCTTCTTGTGCTTGATCAGTAGGGGACATGGGGGAAATGCGGGATAGCAAATGATTTTTAGGAAGAAATGAATGAATGGGCCTAATGATCAGATGATGATTAGTTAATACTTTTCTTTGGAAATTGAATGGGATGGAGAGCAGACAATGGTTTGTGACTAAGTTCATCTGAGCTGTAGGTGGGGTGTTCAATTTTCAGCCTCTTCCTTGTGATAGAAGTTTTAATCTTCTCTGGTTAATGAAATTTCAGGGAAAGCAATTGTGTTTCTCTTTGGCAGTTCCAGTTTATAGGTAGATGAAGGAACTTCAGAGAATAACTTCATCCTGTGCTTGGGAGAGACAGGAAGAGAAGGGAGGCCAGAAAGACGTTGAGGCTGCTTCATGTTGAAGTGCTATTATTTCGGAGTAACATTTTCTGAACTGCAATACCTGATTAAAGAAAAAATAATAATAAAGAGTGGGGTCAATTCTTAGAATTGTGCATTTAATACAAAAAAAGAGAAAAGGAAAAAGGAACTTTTTATATTCTTTCTTCCAAATAAAGTTAATGGTTATTAATGATGAAAAGACTTTCTCCAGAAAAAGATCACTTCCTTTTAAAAGGGCAAAGTTTTAAATGTCATTGTCTCATAATACTAGTAAATGGTATCCAATAATACTAGTAAATGGTATCCCCACTTGCTTATTTCTTTAAACTTGAGTAGCCCTTTCTATAAATCTATATATATTAGAAAAATACTTTGTTAGTTCAAAGATTCTCTACTTGTAGCTGCAACTAAGAGGGCCCCAAAATCTGTTTAAAGATTTTTTTTATAAGTATAGTTTTTGTATTATTTGTTTACTGTTTACAGTGACATTTATATATAATATATGGGCATTATAATTTTTAATTTACATCTATATTGACTCAGGAATCTGCATTAAAAATACTGTGTAGAGGCCTGAAGAAAAACTGAATATAGTAGTTACATTCAAGGTTGGTTTGGGGGGTTGGGGATGGGTATACTAAAAATTGCATTGAGAGCTGAAGTATTAATTTATTTAGAAAATCTTGAGAAGTGGTTTATTCTCAAGCAAATGTGGAGTAGGGGAAAGAAAATCAACTTTTGGAGGAGGGTTTATCAGGATTTTAATCTTGGCCCTGTCATTTTCTAGCAGTGGAGCTCCAGACAAATTATTTAATCTTTTTGAAACTCTCTTCTAAGTGTGGTTAATAATTTTAACTTCATAGAGTTTGGTGATAAATACATGATGTGTTAAAAAGTCAAAGCACTTATTTAATACGATTCTTGTACATTATAGTGATTCAGTAAGTATTCTGTTCATCACTGAAATTTTAATCCTGCATCAGCTGTGAAATGTTGCCTTTGAATGATTTTCAGTGTTAGCTCTTGAACGTAGTTACATTAACTTTTTGTGAGGAAAAAGAAAATGATTATGTGAGACCTGGACATTATAGATGTAAGCCTATAAAGTGTTGTTATGAGGGCATGTAGTGAAATTGTCAATAGAGGTTATTCAGATATAAGTAAATACTGTGTTTTAGGATTTACAGAAAAAGGTATTTTATTGCTTATAGTCCAGTTAAAATTAAACTGTACTTTGAAAATTAGATCTAAACAATCAAACATTTAGGTTACTTTTACTTTAACTGTCATTAATGCAGGTAAGAGAGCCACTATGTGTTTCTTTTTGTGTTTTAATTTAATTTTCACATTTAGATACTCAAGTATCTTAATCATTCTGTTGGATATTGTACCCATTTATCTGATTGATAATTAGACTTCTAGCAACCTCCGTCATGTAGAACCACGTATTTTAAAGAAAATGGCTTAAAATGCTCATAATTGTGTATGAAATGAAGAATAGTAATTTAACAAGTTTATCTCAACATTCTTCCCGGTAATGGTTTATTAGATTAAATGCAGTGTGGGGCATGTAGTAGAGACAACTAGAAACCTTTACTTTGAAATAACTGTTTTGAGGAAAGCATCCCATTTTATCTTACTAATACCTTTAAAATTATGTCTATCGCCCACAAGTTGCTTGGTCTTAAAAAAGTAATGTATTTGAAGCAGAAGGGGAAAATTTTCTCATA
Organism: Macaca fascicularis; assembly: GCF_037993035.2. NCBI lineage: Eukaryota > Metazoa > Chordata > Mammalia > Primates > Cercopithecidae > Macaca > Macaca fascicularis. The sequence continues at coordinate 118,866,703 of NC_088382.1, read as the reverse complement.
CTCCTGATCTCCCCAACCACTACACTTCAGTCTTATTTTCCTAATGGTAAACTAGTTCTTAACAGGTCAGCGTGTGTCTGTCTATATTTTGTGCTGTTGTATCATAATGTTTGTTTTGGCATATATGGATTCATATTGTATGTATTCTGCGTCTTTTTAAAAAAAAATCAGTATCTAGGAGATCTTTTTATGTCAGTATTATTAATCCGCCTCAGTATATTTAACAGTTACTTGGTATTCTGTAGGGTGGATGTTCCATAGTTAACCATTCCTGCCAATGCTCTCCAAAGATACCAGGCAAGCATCTGTGGTTGAATGAGTTGGATTTGTTACTTTTGCGGTAAGGGAGAACACATACCATGGGAACCACAGACTGTTCAGTAAAAGGATTTAGAAACAGGATACTGTTATAAGGTTGGTCTTCTCTGCTGGGTGATTTTGGAGGAAGGGTTAAAGGAAGTGAGGCTTTATTCTGGATTGAATACTGTCAGGAAAGTGGTTGTTTATGTAATGGGTATCTTAATAAGTCTTATCTAGAAGGAGAGAAGACTAGACTGAGGCTCAGACCATAATTAGTAAGGAAGCTGCAGCTGCTTATATTGGCCTGGTCATATTTGTAGCCTTGACAGTGTTCCTGTTGTATCTGTGTTCAGATATCACTGTGAAGTGCTGCTGTTTTTGTCCTCCTCCATCACGGTCATTCAGAGGCCTTATCTGATGTTTACATTTTGTGAAACTATTCCTGTTCAATAGAACACTTGTTAGTGCCAATCCAGCTCATAACAGAACAAAGGCCTGGCTGATAGTGCTAGGCCTTTTCCGTAAGGTCAGGGGCTGCTTTCTTCTTACCTACTTTATTGATAAACAACTAGGTTGTTTTTCCTAGTTTTTATTGGCACAGTTTTTCCTTTTCATTATTAAAATAAACATTTTTGTTACATGGATCTTCATGTACATATGCAGGTATTCTTATTGAATAAATTTCTGTAAGTGGAATCATGTCAAAAGGCATATAAAACAAAAAACTTAATAAAAACATAGCAGTACCTCATAGCTTTACATTATCTCCAAAAAGCCTATAGTTATTTTTACTCCCACTGACATGGCATTTTAGCTAACAATAGTCATTACTAGTGTAAGATTGTTTTCTCTGGTCAATGAGGTAATTATATTCTATTAATCCATTATTTTATAATAGTGATTTGGGTTTTTTTGTTTGTGTTTGTTTTTGTTTTTGTTTTTGTTTGATGGTGTCTCGCTCTGTTGCCTGGGCTAGAGTGCAGTGTTGCGATTTCAGCTCACTACAAACTCTGTCTCTGGGTTCAAGCAATTCTCCTGCCTCAGCCTCCCGAGTAGCAGGGATTACAGGTGCCTGCCACCACACCTGTCTAATTTTTGTATTTTTAGTAGAGATGGGGTTTCACCATGTTGGCCAGGCTGGTGTTGAACTCCTGCCTCAGGTGATTCACCTGCCTTGGCCCCACAAAATGCTGAGATTATAGGCATGAGCCACCGTGCCTCGCCTACTTCTTTTAAACTGTAGTTTTCCTGTTCAAATACTTTCCCCATGTAACATTTTTTCATTTTTGCTTTTTAATTTTTTTATTTCCCTAGGTGGTTGGGGGAACAACAGATGGTGTTTGGTTACATGAGTAAGTTCTTTAATGGTGATTTGTGAGATTTTGGTTCAGCCATCACCTGAGCAGTATACACTATACCCTATTTGTAGTCCTATTTGTAGTTGAATTTTACCCCTCACCCCTTCCCACTCTTTTCCCAAGTCCTCAGAGTCCATTGTGTCATTCTTATGCTTTTGCATCCTCATAGCTTAGCTCCCACTTACGAGTGAGAACATACAATGTTTGGTTTTCCATTCCTGAGTTACTTCACTTAGAATAATAGTCTCCAGTCTCATCCAGGTAACTGTGAATGCCATTAATTCATTCCTTTTTATGGCTGAGCAGTATTCCGTCATATATATACACCACAGTTTCTTTATCCACTGGTTGATTGATGGGCATTTGGGTTGGTTCCACTCTTTTGGAGTTGCAAATTGTGCTGCTATAAACATGCGTGCGCAAGTATCTTTTTTGTATAATGACTTCTTGTCTTCTGGGTAGATACCCAGTAGTGGGATTGCTGGATCAAACAGAGGTTCTGCTTTTAGTTCTTTAAGGAATCCTTATACTGTTTTCCATAGTGGTTGTACTAGTTTACATTCCCACTAGCAGCACAGAAGTGTTCCCTGTTCACAGCATCCACACCAACATCTACTATTTTTGATATTTTGATTATGGCCATTCTTGCAGGACTGAGGTGGTATCACATTGTAGTTTTGATTTGCATTTCCCTGATCGTTAGTGATGTTGAGTGTTTTTTCATATGCTTTTTGGCCATTTGTATATCTTCTTTTAAGAATTGTCTATTCATGGCTGGGTGTGGTGGCTCACGCCCATAATCTCAGCACTTTGGGATTACAAGGAGGCCGAGGTGGGTGGATCACAAGGTCAGGAGATTGAGACCATCCTGGCCAACATGGTGAAACCCCATCTTTACTAAAATATAAAAAATTAGCCGGGCATGGTAACGTGCGCCTGTAGTCCCAGCTACTCGGGAGGCTGAGGCAGGGGAATCACTTGAACCCAGGAGGCAGAGGTTTCAGTGAGTCAAGATCCCACCACTGCACTCCAGCCTGGCAACAGAGCGAGACTCCATCTCAAAAAAAAAGAAGAAGAATTGTCTATTCACATCCTTACCCTACTTTTTGATAGGATTGTTGGTTTTTTTCCTTGCTGATTTGTTGGAGTTCGTTGTAGATTCTGGATATTAGTCCTTTATTGGATGTATAGATTGTGAAGATTTTCTCCCACTCTGTAGGTTGTCTGTTTATTCTGCTGCCTGTTCCTTTTGCTGTGCAAAAGCTCTTATAGTTTAATTAAGTCCCAGCTATTTATCTTTGTTTTTAATCTCATTTGTTTTTGGGTTCTTGGTCATGAAATCCTGGCCTTAGCCAATATCTGGAAGGGTTTTTCCAATGTTGTCTTCTAGAATTTGTATAGTTTCAGGTCTTAGATTTAAGTCCTTAATCCATCTTGAGTTGATTTTTGTGTAAGGTGAGAGATGAAGATCCCGTTTCATTCTCCTACATGTGGCTGGCCAGTTATCCCAGCACTGTTTGTTGAAAAGGGTATCATTTCCCCACTATATATTTTTGTTTGCTTCGTTGAAGATTAGTTGGCTCTAAGTATTTGGGTTTGTTTATGGATTCTCTCTTTTTTTCCGTTGGTCTATGTGCCTATTTTTATACCAGTACCATGATGTTTTGGTGACATGGCCTTATAGTATAGGTTGAAATCAGGTAATGTGATGCCTCCAGATTTGTTCTTTTAACTTAGTCTTGCTTGGGTTATGCAGGCTGTTTTTTGGTTACATATTTTTTTTTTCTAATTCTGTGAAGAATGATGGTGGTATTTTGATGGGTATTGCCTTGAATTTGTAGATTGTTTTTGGCAGTATAATCATTTTCACAGTATTGATTCTACCCATCCATGAGTGTGGGATGTGTTTCCATTTGTTTGTGTAATCTATGATTTCTTTCAGCAGTGTTTTGTTGTTTTCCTTGTTTAGGTCTTTCATCTCCTTTGTTTAGGTATATTCCTACGTGTTGTGTTTTTGTTTTTTTTTTTTGCAGCTATTGTAAAAGGGGTTGAGTTCTTGATCTGGTTCTCAGCTTGGTGGCTATTGGTATATAGAAGAGGTACTGAATTGTGTACATTAAGTTTGTATCCGAAAACTTTTACTGAATTCTTTTATCAGTTCTAGGAGCCTTCTGGAGGAGTCCTTTAGGATTTTCTAGGTAAACAGATATCATCAGCAAACAGCGGCATTTTGACTTTCTCTTTACTGATTCGGATGCCCTTTATTTCTTTCTCTTGTCTGATTGCTCCAGCCAGGACTTCCAGTACTATTTGAAGAGGAGTAGTAAGAGTGGGCATGCTTGTCTTGTTCCAATTTTCAGAGGGAATGCTTTCAACTTTGCCCCATTCAGTATTATATTGACTGTGAGTTTGTCATAGATGGCTTTTATTACATTGAGGTATGTCCCTTGTATACCGATTTTGCTGAGAGTTAATCATAAAGCGATGCTGGATTTTGTTGAATGCTTTCTCTGCATCTGTTGAGATGATCATGTGATTTTTGTTTTTAATTCTGTTTATGCAGTGTATCACATTTATTTGCTTGTGTATGTTAAACCATCTCTGGTATGAAACCCTCTTGATCATGGTGGTTATGTTTTTGATATGTTGTTGGATTCGGTTAGCTAGTATTTTGTTAAAGATTTTAGCATCTGTGTTCATCAAGGATATCTGTCTGTAGTTTTTTTTTTGGTTATGTCCTTTCCTGGTTTTGGTATTAGGGTGATACTGGCTTCATAGAATGATTTAGGGAGGCTTCCCTCTTTCTCAGTCTTGTGGAATAGTGTCAATAGGATTGGTACCAGTTCTTCGAACATCTGGTAGAATTCTGCTGTGAATCTGTCTGGTCCTGGACTTGGTTTTTTTTTTTTTTTTTTTGATGGAGTCTCGCTCTGTCACCCAGGCTGGAGTGCAGTGGCGCTATCTCGGCTGGTTGCAAGCTCCACCTCCTGGGTTCACGCCATTCTCCTGCCTCAGTCTCCCAAGTAGCTGGGACTACGGGTGCCAGCCACCACACCCAGCTAATTTTTTTTTTATTTTTAGTAGAGACGGGGTTTCACCTTGTTAGCCAGGATGTTCTCAATCTCCTGATCTCGTGATCTGCCTGCCTTGGCCTCCCAAAGTGCTGGGATTACAGGCGTGAGCCACTGCGCCCAGCCTGGTCCTGGACTTTTTTTAATTGGTAATTTTTAAATTGTAACATCTCCCATTTTGTTACTTATTGATCTTATTTGGATTTTCTCTCTTCATTTCTTGATTAATCTTGCTAATGGTCTATCCATTTTATTTATCTTTTCAAGGAACTAACTTTTTGTTTCCTTTATCTTCTGTATTTTTTTGTTTGTTTCAATTTCATTTAGTTTTGTTCTGATCTTGGTTATTTCCTTTCTTCTGCTGGTTTTGGGTTGGGTTTGTTCTTGTTTTTCTAGTTCCTTGAGGTGTGACCTGAGACTGTCTATTTGTGCTCTTTCAGACTTTCTGACATAGGTGTTCAGGGCTATGAACTTTCCACTTAGTACTGCCTTTGCTGTGTCCCAGAAGTTTTGATAGGTTGTGTCACTGTTGTCTTCAGTTCAAATAATTTTTTAATTTCCATCCTGATTTCATTTTTTGACCCAATGATAATTCAGGAGCAAGTTTTTTTAAATTTCCATGTATTTACATGGTTTTGAATAGAATGTATATTCTGTGGTTGTTGGATGAAATGTTTTGTATATATCTGTTAAGTCCATTTGTTCCAGGGTATAGTTTAAATCCATTGTTTCTTTGTTGACCTTCTGTCTTGACCTGTGTAGGGCTATTAGAGGAGTACTGAAGTCCCCCACTATTATTGCGTTGCTGTCTATCTCATTTCTTAGATCTATTAGTAATTGTTTTATAAATTTGGGAGCTCCAGTGTTAGGTTGTTATGTGTTTAGGATTGTGATAGTTTCCTATTGGACAAGGCCTTTTATCATTGTATAATGTCCCTCTTTGCCTTTTTTAACTGCTGTTGCTTTAAAGTTTGTTTTGTCTAATATAAGAATAGCTACTCCTGCTTGTTTTTGGTGCTATTTGCATTAAATGTCTTTTTCCACCCTTTTACCTTAAGTTTATGTGAATCTTTATGTGTTAGGTGAGTCTCTTGAAGACAGCAAATGGTTGGTGAATTCTTATCCATTCTACAATTCTGTATCTTTTAAGTGGAGCATTTAGACCATTTACATTCAATGTTACTACTGAGATGTAAGGTACCATTCTAGTCATCATGCTCTTTGTTGCCTGTATACATGTTTTTGTTTTTTAATTGTATTTTTTTATAGGTCCTGAGTGATTTATGCTTAAAACAGGTTCTGTTTTGATGTGTTTCTAGGATTTGTTTCAAGATGTAGAGCTCCTTTTAGCAGTTCTATAGTGGTGGCTGTCACACGCATCCATGTAAAGAGACCACCAAACAGGCTTTGTGTGAGCAGCAAGGCTGTTTATTTTACCTGGGTGCAGGCGGGCTGAGTCCGAAAAAGGAGTCAGCAAAGGGTGGTGGGATTATCCATTAGGTCTTACAGGTTTGGGATAGGCATACAAAGTATATTTTTAAGGGCGGAGAGAATATTACAAAGTACCTATATTACAAAGTGCCAGGACAGGAAGAATATTACAAAATGCCTTCTTAAGGGCAGGGGAGAATATATCCTATCAGTTAGGGTGGGGCAGGAACAAATCACAATGGTGGAGTGTCATCAGTTAAGGCTATTTTCACTTCTTTTGTGGATCTTCAGTTGTTTCAGGCCATCTGGATGTATATGTGCAGGTCACAGGGGATATGATGACTTAGCTTGGGCTCAGAGGCCTGACATTCCTGTCTTTATATTAATAAGAAGACCAAAATATAATAGTGGCAAAGTGTTGGGGTGGTGAAAAGTTTTGGGGGGTGATATGTAGAGATAATGGGCGATGTTTCTCAGGGCTGCTTCGAGCGGGATTAGGGGCAGTGTGGGAACATAGAGTGGGAGAGATTAAACCGAATAAAGATTTTCCTGGGGTAAGGGGTGATATTGTGGAGTTGTTAGAAGGAGCATTTGTCGTATAGAATGATTGGTGATGGCCTGGATGTGGTTTTGTAGGAATTGAGAAACTAAATGGAAGACACAAGCTCTGAATAAAAGAAGGAGGAAAACAGGTATTAAAGGACTAAGAATTGGGAGGACCCGGGACATCCAATTAGAGAGTGTCTGGTGGGGGGTTCAATGTAATTATTTTCTTGGTTGGCGAGGTTTTGGGCTCTATCCTTGAGTCTTTTTTTATGTTGTCATATACCAGGCCAGATTGATTTAAGTAAAAACAACGCTCTTCATTAAAAAATTGTGCAAAGTCCCCTCTTCTTAGCAGTGAGTAAATAGAGGCCTCGGCGATTTTGGAGGAAAGAGAAATGCAAAGCCAGCAATGTTTGTTAAAGAAGGATTAGAAACTGCTAGGAGAGAGTGAATGAGATTGATAGTGTGCTGGAGATAGCTGGGGAGAGGTAGACGGTGGCATAAGAATGGGAAGAAGAATAAGAGTGAGTATAAAAGTAAAGAATAAGACTTCATCAGGGTGAAAGTATTGGAGTGTACCCTGTCAGCAAAGATCATCCATCCACTTCAAGAGGGAGTTAAGAGTGGTGGATTGGGGATAGTACCAGAAGATGTCCACTATGATGGTTTGGAAGAAAAGTGTAAACTGGCAGTGTAAACAAGGGTGGGGCATTTATGAGTAGTTGAGAATGGTGAATAGGAGTATGACTGGACAGAAGATAGTAGGGATGACAAGTTTTCGGGGTGCAGTCCAAGTAGTGAGAGTGACTGCGTAAAACCGTAAAGCCCTGTTGCAAAAAGTTGGGTAAGGACGAGTAGACCTAATAGAATGAAGGGATGTATTAGGCTTATAAGGGTAATTACTGTTCTTCAGAAATGCGAGTGAGTTTAAGGGAAGCAGGGGAGAGTACTTGCGACTTCCAGGAGGAAGAGGAGAAATCAGGCTGACTGTCTGATGGGCACAGTTTTACTCTGGAACTATGAACCTAATGGGGGGTCCTGCAGACGAACAGCCATTGGGATACTATAGATGACTAATGGGGTCCGGTCCACCGAGGTTGTAGAGTTTGAGGGGTCAGTTTTTTAATAAGATTTGCAGCCTGACGAATTTCCTGTCTAGCCTCCTGGAGGACTGGAAGATAGTTGCCTAGAGGGCTAGTGTTTGGGGTGAGGTTGGGGCTGAACAAGAAAGTGTGTCCATATAAAAGTTCAAATGGATTGTACCCTGTAGCATCTTGAGGGCAGGCTCTAATTTTGAGAAGGGCAAGAGGTAAAATTACTGTCCAGTCCTTTTTAAGTTGGAGGCTGAGCTTGGTGAAGGTGTGTCTTTAAAAGACCCTTAGTCTGTTCTACTTTTCCTGAAGATTAAGGACAGTAAGGGGTATGAAGTTTCCACCGAATACCAAGAGCCTGAGAAACCGCTTGGGTGATTTGACTAATAAAGGCCATTCCCTTATCAGACTGTATACAGGTAGGGAGGGCAAACCAAGGAATTATATCTGACAAAAGGGAAAAAATTACCGCGGTGGCCTTCTCAGACCCTGTGGGAAAGGCCTCTACACATCTGGTGGAAGTGTCTACCCAGATCAAAAGGTATTTTAGTTTCCTGACTCGGAGCATGTGAGTGAAGTCAATTTGCCAGTCCTGGGCAGGGACAAATCCCTGAGCTTGATGTGTAGGGAAGAGAGGGGGCCTGAACAGTTCCTGAGGAGTAGTAGAATAGCAGATGGAACACTGAGAAGTGATTTCCTTGAGGATAGATTTCCACAATGGAAAGGAAATGAGAGTTCTAAGAGACAGGCTGGTGGCTGGTAACCTACATGGAAGAGGTTATGAAATGACGACAGAATAGAATGGGCCTGTGAGGCTGGAAGGAGATACTTTCCTTGGTCCAAGACCCATTTGCCTTGTGTGGGAGGAGATTGATAGGTGAAGTTTCAGTGGGAGAGTAGGTGGGAATGACCGATTAGAAGGAGAAAAACTGGCGCTGAGGGACAGAAGTTGGAAGCTGGCTGCTTTAGCTACCTTATCAGCATAAGTGTTGCCCTGAGTGATCGGATCTGATGCCTTTTGATGTCCCTTGCAGTGAATGACTCCAGCTTCCTTTGGAAGTAAAGCGGCCTTGAGAAGAGTTTTTATTAAAGAGGAATTAATGACCCTTGCATAGAGAGGAAACCTCTTTCAACCCATATAACAGCATGGTGGTACAGGATATGGAAGGCATATTTAGAGTCAGTATAAATATTGACGTGTAGTCCCTTTGCAAGAGTGAGGGCCCGAGTTAAGGCAGTGAGTTAGAATTGCTGAGAGGTAGTGGAGTGGGGCAGAGCAGTAGCCTCAAGGATAGATGTGGAAGATACTATAGCATAGCCTACCTTTGCTGGTGAGTGGCGATTAGGCCTGGTGGAACTGTCATCAATAAACCAAGTGTGATCAGAGTGAGGAACAGAAAAGAAGGAAATATGGGGAAATAGAGTGAATGTCAGGTGGATCAGAGAGATACAGTCATGGAGGTCAGGTGTGGTATCAGGAATAATGTGGGGGCTAGCCCAGAACAGTAAGGTCAAGTTGTTTGGAAAGAAAGGCTACATGGTATGGCCCTGGCTCTCGTGTAAGCATTCCGACCACGCAGCCCTGCACTTCAGCTGTGTGTAATGAAAAAGGTTGAGATGAGTTAGGGAGAGTTAGTGTCGGAGCAGCTTTTAGGGCTGTTTTTTAAGGAATGGAAAGGGGAGTGGGGAAAGGATTTAGGATTTATGGAGTCAGCTAGGTTTGTCTAGAACAGAATAATGGGTTGTGGAGGGAGGTATTGAGGATAGGAGAGTATATGGGTTTGGCACTACAGGGTGGATAGGTAAGATAATTAGGTTGATAAGGTGCAGATCCTGAACTAACCTGTAAGACTTGTCTGGTTTTTGGACAGGTAAAGTGGGGGAATTATAAGGAGAGTTTATAGGCTTTAAAAGGCCATGCTGTAGCAGGCGAGTGATAACAGGCTTTAATCCTTTTAAAGTGTGCTGTAGGATGGGATATTGGCATTGAGCGGGGTAAAGGTGATTAAGTTTTAATGGTATGGTAAGGGGTACATGATCGGTTGCCAAGGAGGGAGTGGAGGTGTCCTATACTTGTGGATTGAGGTGGGGAGATACAAGGGGAGGATGTGAAGGAGGGTTTGAACTAGGGGAAAAGGCAGCAATGAGGTGTGGCTGTAGCCTAGGAACAGTCAGGGAAGCAGATAATTTACTTAAAATGTCTCGACCTAATAAGGGAGCTGAGCAGGTGGGGCTAACTAAAAAGGAGTGCATAAAAGAATGTTGTCCAAGTTGGCATGAGAGTTGGGGAGTTTTAAGGGGTTTAGAAGCCTGGCCATCAATACCTACAACAGTTATGGAGGTAATTTATGCCCTTGAAAAGAAGGTAATGTGGAGTGGGTAGCCTCTGTATTGATTAAGAAGGGAACGGACTTACCCTCCAGTGTAAGAGTTACCCAAAGCATCTGTGATGGTCCTGTAGGCTTCCAAGGTGATCGGGCAGTGTCAGTCTTTAGCCGCTAAGCCAAGAAGATCTGGGAAGCCGTCAGTCAGAGAGCCTTGGTCCAGAGTTCCAGGGGCTCTGGGAGTGGCTGCTGGGCAAGTTGGATAGTCCGATTTCCAGTGGGGTCCTGCACAGATGGGGCACGGTTTAGGAGGAATCCCAGGCTGCGGGCATTCCTTGGCCCAGTGGCCAGATTTCCGGCACTTGAAGCAAGATCTTTGGGGAGGCGATCCTGGAGGAATGCCTGGCCCCTGCAGTTTAGGCGTTTTGAAATTCTTGTGTGCTGGAGATGTGGCTGGGGTTTCTTTCACAGCGGAGGCAAGTAATTGCAACTCTTCTCTATTATTGTACACATTGAAGGTGAAGTCAGTTAAGTCCTGTTGTGGGGCTGATGGCCAGAATCTAATTTTGGAGCTTTTTTTAATGTAGGGAGCGGGTTGGGTAATAAAATGCATATTGAGAATAAGATAGCCCTCTCGCCCCTCTGGGCCTAGGGCGGTAAAGCGTCTAAGGGTTGTTGCCAAACGGGCCATGGACTGGACTGGGTTTTCATATTTGATGAAAACGAGCCTAAAAGCTAACTGATTTGGGAGAGTTCTGATAAAGAAAGAGGAGCATTATTAACCTTGGCTATGCCTTCAGCTCCAGCCACCTCTCTAAGAGGAAATTGTTGAGCAGGTGGGAGAGGGCTAGTCACAGAGGGAAACTGTAAGCCAGACTGGGTGTGAGGAAGGGAGGTAATAGGAAGGTTATAGGGTCGGGGAGCAGAGGCTGAAGAAGAGTTGGGACCTGGCTCGGCCTGGCGAGGGGCAGCCTGGGAAGGAGGGGAGAGGTCAGATGGCTCTGTAGAAAAGAAGGATTCACAGGACTCAGAGCTTGGGGTGGAGACTGAAGGAACAGACAGGAGAGAAAGAAGAAAGATTTGGGGCGAGTCTCACTCATTGGGAGCAGAGATTAGAAAGGGACCGATGTGTAAAAGAATGCCTGGACGTCAGGCACCTCAGACCATTTGCCCATTTTATGACAAGAATTATCTAGATCTTGTAGGATGGAGGAATCAAAAGTGCCGTTTTCTGGCTATTTAGAATCATTGTCAAGTTTGTACTGGGGCCAAGCGGTGTTGCAGAAGAAAATAAGATGCTTAGGTTTTAGGTCAGGTGTGAGTTGAAGAGGTTTTAAGTTTTTGAGAACACAGGCTAAGGGAGATAGAGGAGGAAGGAGGGTGGAAGGTTGCCCATAGTGAAGGAGGCAAGCCCAGAGAAAAGAGAAGGTAGAGACACGGAGAAGGGAGGTTGGGAGCAGCCCTGGCCTGCAATGTGGGTGAGCAGCCAAAGCAGGCATCCCTGCAATTGACTTGCCACCAAGGGAATGTGGGTGAATGACCAAGGCAGGCATCTCCGCAGTGATCAGACACCAATGGAGTGTGGGTGAATGATCAGGCAGGCGTCCCGCAGTGATTAAACACCAAGGGAAGGCTGTCTTCCTGAGTCTGTGACCGGCGCCAGAGTTTTGGGTCCATGGATAAAATGTGTCTCCTTTGTCTCTACTAGAGAGGAAAAAGATCTGGAATTGGAAGGACAGGGAGATTGAAGGGTAGCAAAAGAGGGAGATTGACGGGTAGCAAGAGAGACTGGAGAAGAGAGTGAAAAGACCGCTTACCTGATTTGAAATTGGTGAGATATTCCTTGGGCTGATTGGTCTGGGGACCCTAGGTCGTAGGTGGATCTCCTCACGGAGTGAGGGCGAGGACAGGGGATTGGTCTCCCAAAGGAGTCCTCCTGTCCTGGGTCTTCGGCACCAAATGTCACGCACATCTCTGTAAAGAGACCACCAAACAGGCTTTGTGTGAGCAACAAAGCTGTTTATTTCACCTGGGTGCAGGCGGGCTGAGTCCGAAAAAGGAGTCAGCAAAGGGTGGTGGGATTATCATTAGTTCTTAGAGGTTTGGGATAGGCATAGGAAGTACATTCTTAAAGGCAGAGAGAATATTACAAAGTACCTTCTTAAGGGGGGGCGGGGCGCGGGGAGGGGGGAGAATATTACAAAGTACCTTCTTAAGGGCCAGGGAGAATATCAGTTAGAGTGGGGCAGGAACAAATCACAATGGTGGAATGTCATCAGTTAGGACTATTTTCACTTCTTTTGTGGATCTTCAGTTGCTTCAGGCCATCTGGATGTATACTTGCAGGTCATAGGGGATATGATGGCTTAGCTTGGGCTCAGAGGCCTAAAAGTAGCTTGGTAGTGGTGAATTCTCTCAGCATTTGTTTGTCTGAAAAAGACTATCTTTCCTTCACATATGAAGCTTTGTTTCACTGGATACACAATTCTTGCCTGTTAATTGTTTTGTTTGAGAAGACTGAAGATAGTGCGCTAATGCTTTCTAGCTTGTAGGGCTTCTGCTGACAAATCTGTTCATCATAGGTTTTTCTTTATAGGTTACTTGGTTCTTTTGTCTCACAGCTCTTAAGATTCTTTGCTTCGTCTTAGCTTTAGATAGCTTGTGCCTAGGCAGTGATCCTTTTGCAGTGAATTTCCCAGATATCCTTTGTGCTTCTTGTATTTGGATGTCTAGGTATCTAGCAAGGTCGGGGAAGTTTTCCTTGATTATTCCCCCAAATATGTTTACCTAACTTTCAGATTTCTCTTCTTTCACAGGAATGCTGATTATTCTTAGGTTTGGTCATTTAACATAATCCCAGACTTCTTGGAGGCGTTGTTCATATTTTCTTATTATTTTTCCTTTGTCCTTGTTGGATTGGGTTAATTCAAAGACCTTGTCTTCGAGCTCTGAATTTCTTTCTTCTACTTATTTGATTCTATAGCTGAGACTTTCCAGAGCATTTTCGATTTCTATAAGTGTGTCCATTGTTTCCTAAAGTTTTGATTGTTTTTTATTTATGCTATTTCATCCAATATTTCCCCTTTCATTTTTTGTGTCATTTTTTTTATTTCCTTATGTTGGGCTTTGCCTTTCTCGGTGCCTCCCTGATTAGCTTAATAACTGACCTCCTGAATTCTTTTTCAGGTAAATCAGGGATTTATTCTGGGTTTGGATTCATTGCTGGTGACCTACTGTGATTTTCGGGGGGTGTTAAAGAACCTTGTTTTGTCATATTACCAGACTTGATTTTCTGGTCCCTTCTCCTTTCGGTAGCCTCTGTCAGAAGGAAAGTCAAGGGCTCAAGGCTGTTGTCAGATTCTTTTGTCCCATGGGGTGTTCCCTTGATGTAGTAGTCTCCCCCTTTTCCTATGGATGTGTCCTCCTCAGAGCTGAGCTGGAGTGATGGTTATCTCTCTTCTGGCTCTAGCCACCCAGCAAGTCTACCAGGCTCCAGGCTGGTACTGGGGTTGTCTGCACGGAGTCCTGTGTTTTATACCATTTGTGGGTCTCTCAGCCATGGATACCAGCACCTGTCCCTGTGGAGGTGTCAGCGGGGTGAAATGGACTCTGAGAGTTCTTAGGTTTGGTGATTTAATGCACTATTTTTATGCTGGTTGACTCCCCGTCAGGAGGTGGTACTTTCCAGAGAGCATCAGCTGTGGTAGTATGGGGAGGAACAAACAGTGGATGGGGACTGTAGAACTCCCAAGAGTATATGCCTTTTGTCTAGAGTTCCCAAGGCGGGTAGGGAAAGACCATTGGGTGGGGGCAGGGCTAGGTGTGTCTGAGCTCAGGCTCTTCTTGGGCGTGTCCAGGAAGAGCTGTGGGAAAAGGGGGTGAGGTTTCCAGGTCAATGGAGTTACGCTCCTAGGAGGATTATGGCTGCCTCTGCTGAGTCATGCAGATTGTCAGGGAAGTGGGGGAAAGCAGGCAGTCACAGGTCTCACCAAACTCCCATGCAATCCGAGGGGCCTGTCTCACTCCCACCATGCCCCTGCCAACAACACCAAGTCTGTTTGCAGGCAGTGGGCAAGCAGGACTGAGAACTTGTTCCAGCTACCCGTTTCCCAGCTGCTAAAGCAAATATGGCTTTCCTTCTTCACCCGCCTGTGGAGTCTGCCCACCAGATTCATGCCCTTCCCTGAATTCTGGGAAGCAGACTTTTCCAGGAGACTTCTCCATCAGTTCAAAATGTTACAAAATTCAGCTGGTGATTCCTTTTCCCTGTGGCCTTTCCCCGGTCCCTCTGGCTGCCCTCCCGAAGGACCCCTGTGAGGACAGGGAGAAATGGTTTATTAGGGAACCCAGCAAGCTCACAGGGCTTTCCCTGCTGCTTTCTCTACCCCTGTATTTTGCTCAGCTCTCTCAGTTGACTCAGTTCCAGGTAAGGTCAGAATTTTCTCCGGTAACCTAGACCTTCAGGTTCCATAGTGCGGGTGTGTGTTTGAGGGATCTCTCTTTCCCACTTCCACAGTTTGGGTACTAACAGTATTTGGGGTGTCTCCTGGGTCCTGCAGGAGCAATCCACTTCCTTCAGAGGGTCTGTGGGTTCTCTCGCCTTTCCTGATTTATTCCTGCGGTCATTCTGGAGCAAAACATCATGATGTGAGGCTCCACAGGCTGCTCTGTCCATCAGAGTTGGAGCTGTAATCTAGTCCTGCCTCCTGTCTGCCATGATCTGCCCATCCCCCTAAACATTTTAAATAATCATATGTTTCTTGTTAAGTTTTAAGGGCTCTTTTTATGTTATACATATTAGCCCTGAGTTATATTTATCTCCCTTCCTTCTACATGCCTTTTATTTACATGTAGAAAGACTTTTTCCATCCTGAGATTATAAAAACAGTATTATTTTCCTTTTCCTTTACCACATTTAGACACTTGATCTACTGGAATATGGTGTATTTTCGTTTATGGTATGAGGGAGAGAATAAGTTTAATTTTTCCCAGAAGTTCTCTGGTGTCCCAGTAGCATTTGTGGACTAGTCTATTTTCTTTTTTTTCCACTAACTGGAAATACCACATCATCCTCTAAATGATGTTACCTACAGTAAAATTTATCTTAATTGACCTCCACTTAACATACTGAATGGATTAATTGATAGTCTCTATTCTCTCTGTAAAACATACTGATGGAAGATCACAGTAAGCTTAATGTTTACTACTAATAGGCTACTTACTACTATACTGGTATGATTCTGTTTCTTGCTTGTGGTTTTAGATCACTGATACTCAGATTTGATCATTCTGCAAACTTAATGTGAACTCAGCTTGCCATTGTGTATTAATTTAATTTACGTAAAGCAGTGAAATATGAAAGGAAGGAAAGGTGGTGTTTTGGAGAAAGCTAAATTAGGTGCTTTAGAAAGAAAAAATGAGTCACCAAAAATTTTGTGGCTAGTAAGGACATTGTATACAGTTTATTTAAATATTATATATAGATCTAAGTTCTAGGAGCAGGGAATGAAATATGGATATAAAGGATTACTTTTCTCCTATAGAAAAACTTGTAGAGTTCAGCAACAAAAACAAATGGTTGAATTTGAGTACAGTTTGGTATATGAGAGGAAGTTTATTTTCTGAATTATAGACCTTTAAAAATGTATTCTCTTGTGAAACATTTTAATGATGTAACTGTTGTAGTCCATTTGTGCTACTGTAACAAAATACCTGAGAATTGGTAATTTATAAAGAACAGAAATTTATTTCTCTGAGTTCTGGAAGCTGAGAATTCTAAGATCCAGGTACTGGCAGGTTTGGTATCTGGTAAGGATTCAGTCTTTGCTTCCAAGATGATGCCTTGAACATTGCATTCTCCAGAAAGGAGGCATAATATGCCCTCACATGACAGAAGGCAGAGGGGGAAAAAGAGACAAACTCCCTCTTTCGGTCCCTTCTCTAAGGTTACTTATTCCCAGTCACCAGTGTGGAGCCCTAATGACTAGAAGCCCTAACTTCTAGACATCACTTTGGTGATTAGGTTTTAACTCAGCTTTTGGGGAGGATACAACATTCAAACCCTAGCATCAACTCATAGCTTTACATATAAGTACATAGACCCAATTAAAATTTGTTAACAAAAACCTAGATTCGTAGTAGGCTAAATGTAGTGTTTTCATACTGCAGACTGTTGTCTCTTTTGAACATGATGTGATATTTCTAACTAGTAAGTTAAAAATACTGATCTTTAACTCTAAAATAAAGAGAATGAAAACTAGATTACTGCATTGTATTAGTTTTCTGTCATTATACGACAACTTCAAAACTTAGTGACTTGAAACAATAACCATTTATCATATCAGTTTCTATGGTCAGAAATCAGGGAGTAGTTCAGGTGGGTGGTCTGGCTTATGATTTTTTCATGAGTTTATAGCCAAAATGATAGCCAGGGCTGCAGTCATCCGAAGCCTTGACTAGGGCTAAAGCATACATTTTCGAAATGATTAACTCATGGAATGCTTATTGTTGGCAAGAGCGGTCATTTTCTCCCCATGTGGGTCTGTCCATGGGGCTACCTTAAGCGTATTCATAGCATGGTAGCTAGCCTCCCTCAGAATGTGCGATCCGAGAGAGAGTGAGGTAGAAAATGTAGTCTTTTATGACCTAGTTCTTGAAGTCACATACCATCTGTCACATCTATGTATTTTTGTTAAAAGTGAATCAGTAGGACAGTTCACACTCAAAGGAAAAGGAATTAGACTGCAACTCTTAAAAAGGAGAGAAACCACCACACTGCAGATATTTGTGTGTGTGTGGATCAGTGAAGAGGAAGAGATTAATGTATAATGTTTGGTCTTCTTTTTAGGACACTGCCTTAGGAAAACCACGAGAGGTGTTTCGACTTCCTACAGATTTGACAGCATGTGACAACCGTCTTTGTGCATCTATCCATTTCACATCTTCTACCTGGGTTACCTTGTCAGATGGAACTGGAAGATTGTATGTCATTGGAACAGGTGAACGTGGAAATAGCGCTTCTGAAAAATGGGAGGTGAGGATTTGTTTGAGACTTATGCAAAGTCCAGAAAGTATATGTAAATTACACCCGACTTATTTTAAAATGACACTTTTCAAGGATGGTTTACATGTGATCTGTTGTTTGATATATAATGTTTTGGATCTCTTTTTAACTAAATTATAAAATGTATATTTTTCACAAACTGTTACATTAACCATTCCTGTTTTGATCTGGAGTCAGTGCAGTTGTCAAGAATTGCATTCATTTTTCAGCAGATATTTTATATGCGTAGAGTGCTTCACTAAGCGTTGACATTGCCTCTTCCTTTTTGAAGAGATGTTTTTCTCCTCTACCATTATGTTAGATTTGCTGGGATGTTTACATTGGTCAAATAGTGGTCAAATTACCAGAATATTCTCTATTTAGAAAAATATGTGATATAAATATATAGTTACATGCCAATTTCCAAGACAACATTTTTACTTTAATTTAAAAAGTTAGATATAAATCTAAAGAGTAGGTTGGGGTTTTAATAGTAATAAATAAGGAATTAATTTCTTTAGAACTACAGTTTTTGAAAGTAGAAGAAAATGATGCCAAGCAGATAATCAAAAGATTTAGTTTACTGCTTCAGCTCCTTTGAGTTATGCTAATAAGTGTATTGTAATATTGCTACTGTCTGAATCTCAGCAGGTAGCCTTTAGTTCTGGGTAAAGAGATGCGAGCTTAATATATTTATATCTTATAAAATAATTTCATCTGACCAACAGATGCCTGCAAAGACCAGGCTTTAGTTACTTGAAAAAAAACCAGGGAGGTCTTAGAACCAAATAGTTTACCTACCTTACTAAGTTATACTAAAAGTTATACTACCAAATTATAGTATGTTCAAAATACACAGTAAATAACCAGAACAGCAGTAGCCTATTTACAAGAGCCTGTTGCATTCACAGTTTCAAATATTCATTGGATACTGTGACAATTTCTGTTTTGGCCTTTAGTAACAACTTTAATTTTTCTGAAAAACAGAAGTAATGTGGTATGTAGCACAGCTACCTGAAACAGTTGGAAGGTATTTTGAGAATAATGGACAGGAGAGGTAGAGTGGGAATTTATATGGTATTGAGCTGTATGGATTCTGTAGATTTTGAACAAGACAAACCTACTTGGCTACTTTCATCTTAAAAATAATGCCATACATTATTTTATATGAACTTATACTTCTTTTGGTTTTGTTTTGTATATCCCCTTGGCATGTATCAGGACTTCAATAATATCTTTTAAATAAATTAAAAACTTAAATATACCTGTGGCTTCTTTAGTGTATACTGCCCTAGTGAGATAAGCTCCCTTAGCAGATGTTTTCAGCTGATAATAGTTTTGACTAAGTACTGGTAGGAGAGGGAGGAGACTTGGGCATTAATGGAGGTGGGAGGGATACTGTGTTATATTGGTCACTTTTAAGAAACAATTTAGGAGGGTTTTAGAACTTTAGGGTAACTAGTGTAAAAGAGAAGAAGCTGAAAGTGGAAGTGATTATGGAGCATGGTAAGGGGAAAGGGGGCCAAGGGTAGTAGTGGCGATTACTGAAGTTTAAAAAGAGAAATTAAAGGAGACAGCTTGCTTTCCAAATGTATTGCCTCTAATACCATGGAAGCGCTGTGTATCTGCGGTATCACAATTTAGATGCTGAGCTTGTTCAGAAAACTAGAAACATAAGCCTAACAATTTTTAAAAGTATGCCATCTACTCTTTTGGTTTCATTCCAGTTCCTTTCACTCATACTAGAAAGAAAAAAAGAAACAATAAACTAGCTACTTGTTCCTGCCAAAACTTGTCATTTTCTGTTCTTCCCTTTTGTTTCCACTGTTCCCCAAACAAAAGCAAAACCCAATCAACCAATAAAAACCTGCCTTCATCTGTCATCTCTGTTTTGAGTATTTAAGGATTTTTTTTTTAAGTTTTTGCTTTTTCAGTTTATGGAAATCTTAAGAACGAATTCTGAAGGCCCACTACTTGAATGATTCTGGCAGATGTTCAAATACATAGGGAAGTTGATGACATTAAAGCACACTTTTCTGTGTAAGTTTTCAAGTAGGCGTAGATATGTGGGGATTCCAGGTATAGGGTTTTTTGTTTTTGTTTTTTAAACCACCTTTTTTTTCAGTTAGGCTTTTTCTCAACTGTCCATATTTTATTTGGAAATCTTGTTTAGGAAGCAGCCTTAAAACGTTCTTTATTTTGTATTTACTCTTAAAAATATAATAGTAGTTGAGATCTTGTGTTTGTGGTATAAGAAAGAATTTGATAAGATTTTGTGTGTTTCTGTATGATGCTTAGGTAAGATTTTGTGTGTTTTTATATGATGCTTTTTTGCTTTTCAAAAAACACTTTAGGATTGTATTTTAAATAGAGTTTATTAACTTATTCTTAAATGCTAATAGGCTTTTTTGTTTTTGAGAAGAAACATGTTTTGGTGATTTATTCTTCAATGTTTTTGACTCTTGCCTTTGTAAACTTCTAGAGAATAAACAAACAGGAAAAAAGCGTACACACATGCACACTCATATACAGTATCTGGAAACTAAGAGGAAGCAAGGTAGCCAAGACTAATGATCAGTTTTTTCTTACACAAATAAATATTTTCTTAAAAGTTCTGTCCTCAGGGAACATTATCTAAACTCGCAGTCTTTATGTAAAGGCCTTTCTCTTTTTAAATTTCTTGTAATAAATAGTGTCCAGAGTAACTGTTGAATCACCAGAAACTTATGTATTCATCCTCTATGCTATCTGTGTTCATGTAATTATGTACACATTTTTGTGTGTCTAATTTTGTTTTGTAGATTATGTTTAATGAAGAACTTGGGGATCCTTTTATCATAATTCACAGTATCTCATTGCTAAATGCTGAAGAACATTCTATAGCTACCCTACTTCTTCGAATAGAGAAAGAGGAATTGGATATGAAAGGAAGTGGTTTCTATGTTTCTCTGGAGTGGGTCACTATCAGTAAGAAAAATAAAGGTAAAACAAAATCTGAATCTCTCTCTACTGGTTGCCATTATTTAGTAGATTTTGAAATGCAAAACTGTCCCTATAAATGCTGTTTGCTTTCTCTTGGGCATTGTGTTACAATTCTGGCACCTGCCACCACTGGTGGAATGAATATGTATAGGTAGTTTTTTCCTCAGGTATATTTTATAGAAAAAAAATACAGTGTGCTTCCACAGCCAATTATGCCTTTTATATAAAAGAAGACATTGTTATATAAGTTTTGAATAATTTAACAGGTATATTTTTAATATATACAAAAATATATGCATATATATGTGTGATACACAAAAATTTATACCTAAAACTAGATGTAAGTTAATAAATTATAGTATAATTTAAATATAAATAAATATAAATACTTACTTGGAAATGAATGTCTTTATTTCATTAAATTACAAGTATGATTTCTTTTAAATCTAATTGAACTTCATCATTTGTTTCTACATTTAAGAAAACTGTTACTGTGCTCCCATGTTTAGAATAGTCCTGAACCTTGGTCTGTTAGAAGCTGTCTGTCAAGCTTCTAACTTGACTTTAAAAATTACAATCTCATGAATTAATTAGGATTTTTTTTTAGTGGTATTAGGAAAGCTCTTTGCCTTTGCTTAGTTCCTACTGACTCATTGAGTGTTTTCTTTTTAATCGTAATTGAGTACTGAGAGTGCTTGTTTCCATAATGACTCTATGCTCTTTTTCTCAGTAGTTTTTATTAGCTGACTCATTTATGAGTAAGTTAATATAAATTAAATTATCTCTCATCACTATAGAAAAATATTTCTTTACCATAGCTACTAGTTTGCAATTCAATAAAGACATTAGCAGTTGTTTCCTAAGAGGGTTTTGCCTTTTATTCTAAAACAAACAGCTGTCTGTCTGTCTGTCCATCTATCTATCTATCTATCTATCTATCTATCTATCTATCTATCTATCTAATAGATATCTCAAAATAGTTTATAAATAAACTGAATAAGTCTCCTAGATTTATTCTTTGAAGTATTCAATATAATTTATTAGTTCTTTTTGGTGTTGTAGTTTTATCTCTGGAGGAACACAGTAACTTTAAACTTTAAATTAGATATTAGAAAACTTTTTTGAAGTCCCAGTTGGTAACCATAAGATCTATGTCACAGCTATCCAAGTATGCCGACACAGTGCAAAAGCAGCCATAGACAATATATAAATGAATGAGTATAGCTGTGTTCCAATCATACTTTATGGACATTGAAATTTGAATTTTATGTTTTTTTGACATATATTTAAATATTCTTTAAATATTACCATTTTAACAATTTAAAAATATAAAATTCATGCTTAGCTCATAGGCCATACAAAAGTAGACCTAGATTCAGCTTTGACTCAAGGGTCCTAGTTTGCAGAACCCCTGCTTTGGATAATGGAAACCTTAATTTTTTTAAGGTATATAATTCAGAATCTTACAGGAGACACTGTCATGCATATTCCTCCTCCTTTCTCCAAGACACTTGCTTCTGTAACATCTTTTTCTCAGTCTGTGGTAACTCATCAAATTGCCTCAAAACATAGCAGTACTCTGCTCCAGCTCTATCTTCTCCATCCCCTTTGTCTTCATTTCTTTGCCTCAACTGGACAGATACATTGAGACTAACCTTTTTTCTCCCAAGATTGTAGTTGTAGAATCATTAATTCTCTTTATTGTTCCCTTTATCTTTCTTTTATATCTTGTTCCTTCTCTCCCAGACTATTACTAATATGATTTTTTTCTTTTTCTTTTTCTTTTTAATTAACAGAACTGTGTTTTTGTAAACTATTTTGAATGAAACATTTCATAAATTATATTTATGGTCACATAAGTTTGAAAATGTGGGCATAAAATAACTCCATTACATATTAAGCATATTAAAGTTGCTAAAAATTGTGAGTAAAAAAAATTTAGGCTAGATGCAGAGGCTCATACCTATAATCTCAGCACTTTGGGAGGTCAAAGCAGGCAGATCACTTGAGCCCAGGAGTTTGAGATCAGTCTGGGCAACATAGTGAGGCCCTGTCTGTACAAAAATTACAAAAACATTAGCTCGGCATGGTGGTGTGCACCTATAGTCCCAGCTACTCTGGATGCTGAGGTGGGAGGATTGCTTGAGCCTGAGAGTTTGAGGCTACAGTGAGCTGTGATCGTGCCACTGCATTTTAGCTTGGGCAACAGAGCAAGGCCCTGTCTCAAACAAACAAAAAAATTTATGCTTAATTTTAACCTAGCATTTCTCCACATATTTAACCATGGAATCCAGTGTTTTAGAATTCCTATTCCTTTCTGTCCCATGCATGTTGGGAAAGGCCACCCTAGAAATATGTAATGTCTGTGTTTGGATCTTTAAAGTCGAGTAGGACTTTTGGCCCTGCTTGTATCTATAGGGGAAGTGTAGGAGTTTTGTTCATTCATTAAATTACAAGCCTGTCCTTAAATATGTGTGAATTGAATGTGTGAATGTAGGTGAGGATTTTGAGTAAAACCAATGAGATATTTTAGAACAGATGGTATTATTATGTAAAAACTCATAATAATATGACATTGAGTTGTGATGTTTGACTACTCAGTATGAAGCCTACAAGTACAACCCACTTTAAAGAGTAACAGTATAGGTAAAAGTATGGAGTCAGCTAAAATATTTGAGTACTTTTTAAAGCAAAAAATTACTGTCTTTATAGGAAAATAAATTCAATTTGTCAGAAACTTTTGGAATACAGTTAATTGTTTATATCTTAAAAGTAGCACTAATTTATGTTTAATTATAAGCATATAGATAAATGTCTTGAGTGGGTAAAAAAAATTATTTCTGCTATAAATTTATTTCATTGTTAAAATGCCCCTTATCAGGAGTTAGAGCAGGCAGAAAAATAGTCCACACTGCATGTTTCCCCTTGTCCTCAATTTGTGACTTTTCAGAAGATGCTTATCACATACCTGCTGAGAAGGCAGACAGGCTTTAGTCAAGGAGAGGTAGGTCATACAGAAGTTGTTATTCCAAGTAAGCCAGTCATGTTGGAGTTCTGGGGCACTGCTGTCTAATAGAGATTTCTCCAAGATGGACATGTCTTATATGTGTACCATTCACTGCAGTAACTACTAGCCATGTGTAGCTGTTGAGCAATTAAAATGTGGCTAGTGTGACTGAGGAATTTAAATTTTACTTAATTTTAAGTAGCCACTTGTGGCCAGTGACTACCACATTGGACAGGACAATCAGGAATAAATTTCACCAGACCCAGCATTTTAAAATAGGGACTTATTTACAGAAAATTAGGTTGTAAATTGTTTACCTTATGAAAAGACTCTTAATAGTATACCTTTTAATAGTACATTAAAAGTATTTAATTATAATTAAAATCAATATTTAAGTATCAGAATGTTTTGATAATAGTTTTTATTTGTAATGTTTTGTTCTAAAATACTTTTTCTTACAGATAAGAAAAAATATGAAATTATTAAGCGTGATATTCTCTGTGGAAAGTCAGTGCCACATTATGCTGCTATTGAGCCCGATGGAAATGGTCTAATGATTGTATCCTACAAGTCTTTCACATTTGTTCAGGCTGGTCAAGATCTTGAAGAAAATATGGATGAAGACATGTCAGAGAAAATCAAAGGTAATTTTTATTCTTAAAAGTACTTGTTTGTATTTGCGTAAACATATATTTGTCTTTTGTTTTCCCAGTTAATAGTTCTACACGGGCAAGATAAATGCATAATTTTTTCTTTATTTTCTCATATATTTTCCAGAAGTCTTTTGGAACGTATACCACCGTAATAGTGTGAATGAACTGGTTTAATTTGATCATTTTGTTATTACCAAAATGTTTTTTTAAAAATCGTTTATTAGCTTTCTTGATTAGATGCTTAATAAATAGTTATCAAATAAATAAATAATGTCTATTTGCTATTAGTATTGATGGTATTAATAGTGTAATATTGAAGATACTAATTTTTAAAAATAAATTAAGCTAACCTACCTGTTCTTACCTTTTATACTAAACTGAAAGTAAGTTCCTTGAGGGCAGAATCACATAATTTTATCAATGTTGAATGAATGCATGAAGGTTATGTTTTAGCATGAAAAGACTGGCCAGACACAGTGGCTCACGCCTGTAATCCCAGCACTTTGGGAGGCCTAGGCGGGCGGATCACAAGGTCGGGAGATCGAGACCATTCTGGCTAACACGATGAAACCCCATCTCTACTAAAAGTACAAAAAAAAAATTTGGGCACAGTCCCAGGCAACTGTAGTGCCAGCTACTTGGGAGGCTGAGGCAGGAGAATCGCTTGAACCCAGGAGGCAGAGGTTGCCGTGAGCCGAGATTGTGCCATTGCAGTCCAGCTTGGGCGACAGTGAGACTCTGTCTCAAAAAAAAAAAAAAAGATAAGACTAACAAGAAATTTCAGAAGAAATTTATATTTGTAAATAAAGAACAGACATTCTTTAAAAACTATTCAAGAGAACATTCCTCTGTAATAATTACTGTTCATATTTCTGATGTTCATAGCCAGAGAATAGTATATTTTACTTAACAGAGATTTTTACAATATTTAATACTTATACATATTTTTCTTTGAATCTACCTTTTTTGTTAAACAAGTTAATTATTTAAAAAAATTGGTTTTACCTTTTTATTTTTAAGTGAAATCACATTGATTAAGAAAGTAAGGAAATAAAAGAATGGCTACTCCATAAGCAGAGCAACCTAGGTTTAATATTTTTGGATGCCTTAAAAAATGAATTATTTGAAAAATATTTGAAAATATTAATGTAGTGTATAATTGAAAAATATTTTCCACAGAGTTTATAAATATATGCACCTCTGAATACAAATCTTGAACTTAGTAGGCCTTTAGACTTTTAACACCTTGGTTTCCTCATATGGGATTCGTTTTTTGTTAGATTATCTCTAAGATCCTTTCCTGAATAAATGTTACTATTCTGTCTAATTAGGATGCTAACCTCATCTAAAGCTTAGCCAGAATAGCTATTTATTTCTCTAGATCATGTGTCTTTAGAATTCCTTTGGTAAGCAATTGTGAGGGAGTAGAATGAATGCCTTAATCTTTGGAGCCATTCTGCCCAGATAACTTGGAACCATGTAGTTCCAAGAGAGATTGAAGCCTAAGTGGGACACATCATGTGTTTAAATTACTACCACAGGTATTGTTTTTCTTGATAACATCTCATGCTATATCTTGACTTCCCCCCAAATTCATTGTTTATTTTGTCATAGGATTTTCACAGTAATAAAGGAAAAGTGTTGTAATTTTTAAAAATTATGGGTAGTTTGGTCATTGATTGGCATGTGTAATACTTTCTGAATATTAATATATATACTGGTTTCCTTTCTGTTAACTTCAGGAAGACTGGTATTATCTATTGGCTGTTTGGCATTTTAATAATATGTTTTTAAAGACCTAAAACACAATCTCTAAAGGCATAGAAAGGTACTCAAAGAAACCAATAATTAAGAAAATTATTTCGGTGTTTGCATACATTCAACAATGTATACAGTGGAGAGGTGATTAAAAAATTGTGACTTTCCCTTTAGTCTACATCCATGGCCTTTAATTAATTAATACATTTTTAAAATTTCAACTTTTATTTTAGATTCAGGGAGTACATGTGAATGTTGTTTTACCTGGGTGTATTTGCATGGTGCTGAGATTTGGGGTACGATTGATCCTGTCACTCAGGTACTGAGCATAGTACCCAACAGTTATTTTTTAAACCCTTTCTAGCCCCTCTAGTAGTCCGTAGTGTGTGTTGTTGCCATCTTTATGTCCATGAGTACCCAGTGTTTAGCTCACACTTATAAGTGAGATCATGTGGTGTTTGGTTTTCTGTTCCTGCACTAATCTGCATAGGATTATGGCAACTTGCTATATTCATGTGTCTGCAAAGGACATGATTTTGTTCTTTCACCTGGCTGTATAGTATTCCATGGTGTATATGTGCCACATTGTTTTTTTCAGTCCGCTGTTGATGGCCACCTATGTTGATTCCATGTCTTTACTGTGGTGAATAGTGCTGTGATGAACATACTAGCCCATGTGTCTTTTTGGCAAAAAAATTACATATATATATATATATATCCAGTGTTGAGATTACAGGGTTGAACTGTAGTTCTGTTTTAAGTTCTTTGAGAGATCTTCAAACTGCTTTCCACAGGGGCTGAATTAATTGACATTCCCACCAATAGTGTATCAGCATTCTCTTTTCTCCACAGCCTTATCGGCATGTGTTGTTTTTTGACTTTTTAATAACCATTCTGACTGGTGTGAGATGATACTATCCTTGTAGTTTTGATAGTGCTGATGATTAGTGATGAGTATTTTTGCATGTTGGCCATTTGTATGTCTTGTTTTGCGAAGTGCTGTTCATGTCTTTTGCCTATTTTTTAATGGAGTTATTTGTTCTTTGCTTGTTCAGTTGTTTAAGTTCCTTATAGAGCCTTGATATTAGACTTTTGTTGGGTGCATAGTTGCAGATATTTTCTCTGATTCTATAATTTGTTTACTCATAGTTTCTTTTTCTGTGGAGGAAGTCTTTCATTTAATGAGGTACCATTTGTCAGTTTTTTTGCTGTTGAAATTACTTTTGAGTACTTAGTCATAATTCATTTTCAAGGCCAGTGTCCACAATGGTGTTTCCTAGGTTTTCTTCTAAGATTCTTACAGTCTGAGGTCTTACATTTAAATCTTCAGTTCATCTTGAGTTAATTTTTGTATATGGTGAGAGGTAGGGAACCAGTTTCATTTTTCTGCATATGGCTAGCCAGCTATCCCAGCACCCTTATTGAATAGGGACTCCTTTCCCTATTGCTTGTTTTTGCTGCCTTTATCAAAGATTATCAGATGAGTATAGGTGTGTGGCTTTATTTCTTGGTCCACTGGTCTGTGTATCTGTTTTTGTATCCTTTTTGGTTATTGTAGCCCTGTAGTATACTCCGAGGTCAGTTAGTGTGATGCCTCTGGATTTGTTCTTTTTGCTTAGGATGGCTTTGGCTATTTGGGCTCTTTTTTGGATCCATATGAATTTTAGAATAGTTTTTTCTAGTTCTGTGAAATAATATTGGCAGTTTGATTGGAATAGCATTTAATCTGTAGACTGTTTTGAGCAGTATGGACATTTTAATGATATTGATTCTTCCAGCCCATTAACTTGGAATGTTTTTCCAGTTATCTGTGTCATCTGTTATTTCTTTCAGCAGTGCTTTGTAATTCTCCTTGCAGAGCTCTTTCACCTCCTTGTTAGATGAATTCCTAGGTATTTTATTATTATTATTATTATTATTATTATTATTATTATTGGCAGCTACAGTAAATGGGATTGTGTTCTTGATTTGGCTCTCAGCTTGAACATTATTAGTTTGTAGAAATGCTACTGGTTTTCATACATTGATTTTGTATTCTGAAACTTTACTGAAGCCATTTGTCAGTTCCAGGAGGCTTTTGGTGGAATCTTTAGGATTTTCTAGCTATAGAATTATATCATCTGCAAAGTTTGACTTTTCCTAATTGGATACCTTTTATTTATTTCTTTTGCCTGATTGCTCTGGTTAGTACTTCCAGGACTATGTTGAATAAGAGCTGTTGAGAGTAGGCATCCTTGTTTTGTTTCAGTTATCAAGAGGAATGCTTCGTTTTCGCCTCTTCAGTATGATGTTGGCTGTGAGTTTGTCGTAGATGGCTCTTGTTATTTTGAAGTATGTTCCTTTGATGCCTAGTTTCTTGAGGATTTGTAAAATGAAGGGATGTGGAATTTTATTGAACACTTATTCTTCGTCTATTGAGGTGTTCCTATGATTTTCGTTTTTAATTCTGTTTATGTAGTGAATCACATTTATTGATTTGCATATGTTAAACTAACCTTGCATCCCCAGGAAGGAAGCCTACTTGATCATAGTCAATTAAGTTTTTGATGTGCTGTTGGATTCAGCTTACTAGTATTTTGATGAACATTTTTGCATCTGTGTTCATCAGGGATATTGACCTGTAATTTTTATTTGTTTGTGTGTCTTTGCCTGGTTTTGGTATCAAGGTGATGCTGCCTTCATAGAGTGAGTTGGGGAGGAGTTCCTCCTCCTCGATTTTTTTGGAATAGTTTCAGTAGAATTGGTACCGGCTTTTCCTTGTATGTCTAGTAGAATTTGGATGTGAATCCGTCTGCCCAGGGCTTTCTTTGGTTGATAGATTTTTTATGACTGATTGAATTTTGGAACTTGATATTGGTCTGCTCAAGGTTTCAGTTTCTTTCTGATTCAATCTTGGGAGATTGTTTTCTAGGGATTTATCCATTTTCTCTGAATTTTCTAGTTTGGGTAATACAGGGGTTCATAATAGTCTCTGGATTTTTTTTGTATTTCTGTGGAATTGGTTGTAATTACCTTTTCATTTCTGACTGTGTTTATTTGTATCTTCTCTTTGTTAATCTAGCTAACAGCCTATTGATCTTGTTTATCCTTTCAAAAAAAACCTTTTGGTCTCATGGATTCTTTGTTTGGATATTTGGGTCTCAATTTCATTCTGTTCTGCTTTGATTTTAGTTATTTCTTTTCTTTTGCTAGTTTTGGTGTTAATTTGGTTTTTTTCTTGGTCTTCTGGGTGTGATATTAGATCATTAATTTGAGATTTTTCTAACTTTTTGAGGTAGATACATAGCACTTTCCTCTTAACACTGCTTTTGCTGCATCCCAGATAATTTCCATGATATTGTGTGATTTTAGAGAGATCTTCTTGGTATTGATTTCTATTTTTATTCCACTCTGATCTTAGAGTATGATTGGTATGATTTCATTTTGTATTGAGACTTGCTTTATGGCTGAGCGTGTGAGTGATCTTGGAGTATGTTCTGTGTGCAGATGAGTGGGATTTATATTCTGTGGTTGATGGGTGGGGTCTTCTGTAGATGTCTGTTAGATCAAGTGTCAAATTTAAGTCCATAATTTTTCTTTAGTTTTCTACCTTGATGATCTGTGGGATGCTGTGAGTGGTATGTTGAAGTTCCCCAGTATTGTCTTGTGGCTAAGTCTTTCCATAGGTCTAGAAGTACTTGTTTTATGTATCTGGGTGCTCCAATGTTGAGCACCCAGATATTTGGGATAGTTCAGTCTTCTCATTGAATTAAACCCTTTATTATTATGTAATGCCCTTTATCCTTTTTTACCCTTGTTGGTTTAAAGTATGTTTTATCTGATGTAAGAACTGCGACCCCTTCCCTTTTTGTTTGCCATTTGCATAGCAGGTTTTTCTCCAGCCCTTTACTTTGAACCTGTGAGTGTCATTATGTGTCTGATGAGTCT
Source organism: Macaca fascicularis (assembly GCF_037993035.2). NCBI lineage: Eukaryota > Metazoa > Chordata > Mammalia > Primates > Cercopithecidae > Macaca > Macaca fascicularis. Next base: position 118,837,213 of record NC_088382.1, on the reverse strand, counting down.
GTTGTAGAATGCAGATGGGCCTTTTTTTTTTTTTTTTTTTTTAACTCCAACTTTCCACTCTGTGCCTTTCAAGCGGGATGTTTTGATCATTTACATTTAAGGTTAATATTCTTATGTGAAGTTTTGATTCTATCATGAAGTTGTTACTGGTTGCTTCGTAGTTTCTATCGTGCAGTTGCTTTACAGGGACTGTGACTCTGCCCTTGTGTTGTTGTGGTAGCAGATATTGTTCTTCTGTTTCTTTGTTTAGAACTTCCTTAAAGATTTCTTGTTAAGGCTGGTGTAGTGGTAACTAATTCTCTTAGTGCTTGCTTGCCTGGAAAAGATTTTGTTTCTCTTTCACTCATGAAGCTTAGTTTAGTGGGTATGAAATTCTTGGTTGGAATTTCTTTAAAAATTCTGCAAATAGGCCCTCAATCTCTCCTAGCTTGTGAGGTTTCTGCTGAGAAGTCTGCTGTTAGCCTAATGGGGTTCCCTTGTTTGTAATCTCTTTTCTCTAGGTGACTTTAAGGTTTTTTCTTTAGTGTTGACCTTGGACAGTCTCGTGCTATATGCCTTGGTGATCTTCATTTTGTATAGTATTTCTCAGGTGTTCTCTTGATTTCTTATACCTGGATGTCTACCCCTCTAGCAGGATTAGGGAAATTTTCTGAATTATTCCCTCAAATATGTTTTTCAGTTTGTTTAGTGTTTCTTCTCTGGAATGCCAGTAGTTCATAGGTTTGGTTACTTTATATAATTTCATATTTCTAAGAGACTTTATTCATTTTTTAAAATTCTTTTTTTCTTTATTTTTGTCTAGCTAGCTAGTTTGAAAGACTGGCCTTCAAGTTCTGAAATTCTTTCTTCTGCTTGGTCCAATCTGTTGATAAAGCTTTCAATTGTATTTGGAAATTCCATAAGTGAGTTTTTCAATTCCAGAAGTTTGTATTGATTTATTTTAAAGATGTTTATCTCTTCCTTCATTTCTTGGATTGCTTTAGAAGTTTCTTTGTATTGATTTTCACCCTTGTCTTAGATCTTGTTGAGCTTCCTTGCAATCCATGCTTTGAATTCTTTGTCTCTTATTTCTGAGTTTCTATTTTGGTTAAGGACCATTTCTAGAGAGCTAGTGATATTTTGTGTTGTGTCACTACATTCAGATTTTTTTATGGTGCCACAATTCTTGCACAGGTTTCTTTTTTTTTTTTTTTTTTTTCGAATTTTTTTGTATTATACTTTAAGTTCTGGGATACACGTGCAGAACGTGCAGGTTTGTTATATAGGTATACACCTGCCATGGTAATTTGCTGCACTCATCAACCCGTCATCGACATTAGGTATTTCTCGTAATGCTATCCCTCCCCTAGCCCCCCACACGCCGACAACACTGGTGTGTGATGTTCCCCTCCCTGTGTCCATGTGTTCTCATTGTTCAGTTCCCACTTATGAGTGAGAACATGCGGTATTTGGTTTTCTGGTTTCTTATCTAGAGATCCTGGCACTTCTAATTTTTATAATATTTTTGTGCAGGTAGGATTCTTTTTTCTTTCTTTCCTTATTTTAATATATATATATATATATAGGTTTTTTTTCTTTCTTCCTCTTTCCTTCTCTTGGGGGTGTGACTGTAGAGAATGCTGAGTAGAGTCTTTGGGCTTTCCTTCCATAGCCCTATGCACTTCTGTTGGCAGGTTGTATATTGGGCTATGCAGTTTAACCTACAAACCGGTAGATGGTGCTTATTAATAACAGCCAATTGCAGCCAGTGCAGCTGGGTATATACTTAATCCTTGTTTACTGGGAGAACTCTCTGTTGCCTCAGGCAATGGGCTGATTCTTGTATTGCACAGTTGTCTGAGCTCCCTGCTCAGCCCTGGGGATTGGGTGCCAAGATGAGCAGGATGAGACTGGGCAGATCTGCCTACAGATCCCCCCTGTGGCAGGTGTGGGCACCAGCGCTGAGGGAGAATCTACCTGGCAGCCACTAAATGCCCACAGGCGTGCCTAAGAAACACCCCCAGCCCCACGTTCTCTGGACAGGGTTCGGGAGATGGCATGAACTCCTAATTTAGGAGAGCCACCGGTGCCTGGAGCTCTGCCTGGGCAGGGAGCAGAGAGGGCCCCTCTGTATGAACATCTCTGCACAAGAAATGTAGGTTAACTCAGGCTGTTGAAATAGGCAAACAGGTGCTTTGAATGCCTGAAGGTCTGCCTGAGTGTGAAGCAGAGAGGGCCCCCCTACACCAGATCTACGCATAGGAAACGTGGGGCAGTTCAGGCTGCCAGTCTGGGCAAGGAGGTGCTTTGAATGCCTGGAGGTCTGCTTAGATGTGGAGTGGAGAGGGCCCTGCTGCACTGTGATGTATGCACAGGAAGGGTTGGGGTAGTATGGCCTTTAATTTATACTAAAAGTGCATGCGATTTTGCACATCCTTCCATTCCCATGATCTGGCAGAAGCTATCCATTGAGATATTATTATGTAACCGCTTTGCTAGCTTTTCTGGGTAACATATTTTGTGTTCTTTTGAACTAAGGAATCACTCTGTGTGTGTGTGTGTGTGTGTGTGTGTGTGTTTAAGGGAAGGAGTGAAAGAGGGATGAAGGGAGGGAGAGAGGGAAGAAATGAGGATAAAGGATTGCTATCATTAGTATTTTATGAGTGCTTTATCTCCTCAAGCATTAGGTGAGTCTGGAAGGGGAAATTTTCATGTTAATTACTACAAATCTGTGAGTGAAAATTCCTCAAAGAGATCTGTGCATGTTTGTTTATAATTACATTTTGTGAGATAATCACTAGTAAATATACTAAAATTCTTTTAGATAGGTTTTATGTGTGTGTATGTTTTCTCTAATTTCTTATTACATGATGCATTTTTCTTTTCCCAATAGAACCTCTGTATTACTGGCAACAGACTGAAGATGATTTGACAGTAACGATAAGGCTTCCAGAAGACAGTACTAAGGAGGACATTCAAGTACAGTTTTTGCCTGATCACATCAACATTGTACTGAAGGATCACCAGTTTTTAGAAGGAAAACTCTATTCATCCATTGATCATGAAAGCAGTACATGGATAATTAAAGAGAGTAATAGGTATTTTTATAATTTTAATATTCTATTATCTTTTTTTCTTTTTACTCTTTCCACAGTGGATACATCAGAGATTAATACAATAGTTCTGTCTGTATTACTGGTCACTTAAGATACATTAAAAATAGAATTACTGTGTCAAAGAGCATGTTTCTAGTTGAAATTAAAGATAATAGCATAATTATCACTTGGAGAATATGGTAGTGCTTTGTTTTACCAGCTCTGGATACAATAATAATCATAGTTGAAAATGGCTATTTATTTTAAATTGCACTTTTTCAAACTTTTTAATAGAAATAATTTTTTTAACTTTAATTTACTGGCTGGATAATATATTTCCATTCTTTAAAATTTAAAATATACAAAAGGATATAGAGTGAGAAGTCTACCTCCAACACAAGCCTATGGGTCACCCATCCTCCCACTCACAATCAGTGTTGTTACATTTTGCATACATTCAAGCACCAGACATACATTTTTCTTTTCTTTAAGGAAAACTACTTTTGATGGCTAGCTGCAGTGGCTCATGCCTCTAATCTCAACGTTTGGGATGCTGAGGTAGGAGGATTGCTTGAGGCCAGGAGTTTGTGACCAGAGTAGGCAAAAAGAGAAAATCCTGTCTCTAACAACAGCAAAAAAGTTTTTAACACATACTTTACACAATTATACATCTTGGTTTTGTTCACTTGCAATGATAAATCTTAGGGATCTTTCCATAATGAATATATAAAAATTATTAAATTCTCTTTTATGACATGGTATTTTATTCTATCAACTGCACCATCATTTTAGACAATGAATCCTCTATTGTGTTAATTTAGGTTGTTTTCAATAATATCTGTGTATATACATATTATTTCACATGTGTAGAAGTATATATGAAGGATAAATTTCTAAAAGCGGAATAATTAATATTTCTTTGTAAATTGTAATTTTTTCTTATGTAAATTCTCCATTTACATTTCTTTTGTGAATTGTGTGTTCAGTACACAGAGCCATAAAAGAAATACGTAAATGGTCAGGCACAGTGGCTCATGCCTGTAATCCCAGCACTTTAGGAGGCTGAGGCGGGTGGATTGCCTGAGGACAGGAGTTCGAGATCAGCCTGACTAACATGGTGAAACCCCGTCTCTACTAAAAACACAAAAATTAGCTGGGCGTGGTGGCGGGTGTCTGTAATCCCAACTACTTCAGAGGCTGAGACAGGAAAATTGCTTGAACCCAGGAGGCGGAGGTTACCGAGACTGGGCCATTGCTCTCCATCCTGGGCAATAAGAGAGAAACTCCGTCTCAAAAAAAAAGAAATACATAAGTTAAACTTCATCAAATCAGGAATTTTCTGCATGGCAAAATTAAAAATTTTTGTTCTTCTAAAGATACCATTAAGAAAACTAAAAGGTAAGCCATGGACTGGGAAAAAATATTCACAGTACTCATCTTAAACAAAGGACTTTCATTCTTAGTGTATAAGGAAGCCTTACAAATTCATAATAAAAAGAAGCCAATTTTTTTAAATGGTCAAATTATTTGAATAGACCTGTCACAATAGAAGATACGTGAACAGCTTGAACAGCTAGTAAGCCCATCAAAAGGTAATTATCATTAGACATTAGGAAAATTAAAACTAGATTGAGACACCAATACGTGACTAAAACTTTGAAGACTGACAGTATCAAACTTTGGCAAGGATGTGGGGCACCAGCAACTCATTCGTGTCTGGTGCAAGTGTAAAATAATAATACAATCACTTTCGCAGACTGTTTAGTAGTTTCTTATCAAGTTAAACATATGCTGATTTTTAATCTAACAATTCTACTCCTTGATGTTTAACCAAAATAAATGAATGTATATAATTTTTTGTTTTTTCTGAGACAGGGTGTCACCCTGTTGCCCAGGTTGGAGTGCAGTGGCACAGTCACTTAGCTAATTTTTGTGATTTTTTTGTAGAGATGGGGTTTTGCCATGTTGCTCAGACTGGTCTCAAACTCCTGACCTCAAGGGATCTGCCTGCCTCGACCTCCCAAAGTGCTAGGATTGCAGGTGTGAGCCACCATGCCCAGCTGAAAATATATATTAAAAAACAAAACAAAGCCAAAACAAATTTGCAAACATATATTCAGAGCAGGCACACTTACAAAAGCCAGAAACTGGAAACATCTCTAGTGTTACTGAAAAGGTGAATGGATAATGTGTGGTCTATTCATACAATGAAATGCTACTCTGTCATAAAGTGCTAGCAATAAATAAAAAGCAATATGAATGAATTAAAAACATGTGAGTAAAAGAAGCCAAAGACAAAAAATCGTACTGTATGATTCCACATATGGAGTTCTAGAACTGGCAAAACGAATCTATGGTGATACAAATCAAAACACTTGTTATCTATAGGGTGTAGGGAGATTGACTGGAGAAAGGTCACGGGAACTGCCTGTATGGTGGAAATAATTCAGTATCCTCATTGGATTACAAAGGTGTATGCATTTGTCAAACTCAGTAAATTCTACACTTAAAATCTGTAAATTTTATTTATAAATTATACCTCAATTAAGGGAGCAAAACTATCTTTTTAAAAACGATAAAGTTAAGTGTCTTATAAAACTATAATCCTTTGCCCCCCACTACTGTGCCATTTTGCAAATCTATTATTCCAGGCAATTTATTCCCCACTTATTTGGATTAATAAAATTATTTTCTTTTAATTTAAATCAAGTCTTAGTAATTATTAAATTCAGTGATGGATTAATGAATAGAGTTAGGCAGTTAATTTTTTAAATCGTCAGATTTGGTCAGAAATGAGAAATGGTTGATTTAAAATATGACCTAAATCTTGTGCTTTAAGTTGATGTTACATAGAGGATAACTTAGATGTTTTTACACAAAGTATAGTTCTTAATTAGTAGTATATGATCCATGTGAATCTGATACAAATCTCAATCATGAGCATCTAAGACAAATATATCTAGCTCATAGAAAGTTTGGAGTTGTAAAAGTAGGTATCTTACATTTCATTAATGAAGACATTTGGTGATTTTGTTACACTTTTTAATACATCAAAAATAATTGCTGGAAAGGTTCTTTTAAAAGTATTTTGTATCTCCACATACTCTATTTAAATTATGTTTATGTGTATGTGAGTCACATTTACAAATTGGCAAACCAACTAGAACGTATTGTTAAATGTAAGTTATCACGCGGTAACCCAGCAAAGGTCTAGGGGAATAGCCTCACTTCATGTAAGTAGTTCAGCATTCAGTGCATCAACATAGATCAGTATTATTTTTCCATTAAATTTGAGGTGTTTGATTATTATTTTGTGTTTAAAAAAGATAATTACAACGTGGTGTAGGTGGTATCGTTGGTTTAAAAACACACGATTTTCTGTACTTGAGTAAATTATTCGTACCTCTCATTTTCAAAAGTTACTGTTGTCTCACTTTTTAACTAATCTGTAATTATTATGTTTGGCATTGTGTGGGCTTTTTTTGCTTGGATGGTAGCATACAATACTAGTTTTAAAACGTATAAATGTAGTCTTACAAGAAGTCTGATTAGCTGTGCAAATTAGTGATGGTTTGGAAATTATAACAGATTGTATCAACTCTTTCAGACCTCTAGGTAGCAACTAGTTCACTGGGTAAATGTTCTTTAATAGTTATTTATATATATTTTTTCACTACTGCAGAATAGTGCAGTAGTGAATAACATGGACTTAGAGCCAGACTGCTTAAATAGCTTGTGACTTTGGCAAGTTTCTTAACCTCAATACTTTTTTTTTCTTACTTGTAAAATGGTGATGATAAAAATATTTCCAGTACTTTATTTGGTGGTTATAACCAGTGAGTTAAAACATGTAAAGTGCTTAAGACAGCACCTGACATATAGGTAAGTATAAGCTATTGTCATTATTACTATTACTATCATCATCATCATCATCATCATCATTATTATCAAGATTACCTTTATCCTGAGAAAATGTAACTAAATCTCGGGACCGGGCACGGTGGCTCACACCTGTAATCCCAGCACTTTGGGAGACCAAGGCAGGCAGCTCTCTTGAGGCCAGGAGTTCAAGACCAGCCTGGTCAACATGGCAAAACCCTGTCTCTACTAAAAATACAAAAATTAGCCAGGTGGGCATGATGGCATGGCCTGTAATCCCAGCTACTTACTTGGGAGGCTGAGGCACAAGAGTCACTTGAACCCAGGAGTCGGAGGTTGCAGTAAGAGAGATTGTGCCACTGCACTCCAGCCTGGGCAAGAGAGTGAGACTCTGTCTCAAAAAAAAGAAAAAAATGTAACTAAATTTGGGCTTTTATTGTGGTAGTAATTTTCAGTGCTAATGATAAGTACTCATATTATTATTTTGTATAGTCTCTTAAAATAGGTAGTTTCAGAAAAATGTTAAATACTGTAATTCATAAGGCAGTGATTATAACAGTCTTGAAAAAGAACGGCAGGTAAGTTTGAATGTCCTATTTGATAATTATAATAGTTATTATTGTATTCTTGCAGTTGTGTTCTAGGGCATGAGCTAATATGGTACACATGTATGAAAGATGGCACATGGAAAAGGTTGCTTTGTTGTGGAATAGCTATCACCACTCCCCTTTTCTGTTATAGCAGTGGGTGCTCCCAAAGCATCTTACTTGGGTTTTCCTTCCTATTCCAGAGGAACATGGGCCAATTTACTTCTCCTCCTATGTCCATAGTCTGCCTTGACTCTGCTCTCTTTCCCTTTCCTGCTGCATCAGTCCTTGATCTCAGGGTTCCCTGACAGGCCATTTTTAGTACACTTGGAATTATTTAATTGTTTACATGTACAGAATTAGATTTGAAATAAGTTAATAGAGAACACATTAACATCTTTTTTCCCTGTATTACCAAAGTTAATTTTTTTCCTTATTTCTACTTTTCAATTATTTAGCATCTGTATTTTAAAATTAAGATTTGCATTCATTTAATCTGCTTGATCTTTAGGTTAATAATCATATATTATGGTTCTTAGTTTGTGAAAATAAAGTTAATTATTGGCTCCAGACACAAAGAAGTATCCTTTAGTTACAGGCCTTTTCCTCTTTGCTTACATGCCCACATCCCCGACCATTCCCCAGATGTCTTACAGATCCATGCTTCTTGTATTTCTATTAAGTTCAGGAACATACTGCACACCAGTACTTTCTGGATGACCTCACTCTTTCCAGCCAGTTCTCTCTTCAGGCCATTTGATGTACCATTTCCAGTGGCACTTTCTTTGTTTATTAAATCTGGACTATTCGCCATTGGATTATAGGTTTTCCATCACATGCAAAATTTAAATGAGCAAGATTTTTGGTAAACCATCCTGTGGACACCGGAGGGTTCTTTCTATAGGAGATAGAAACAAACAGTATTTGTTACTGATTGTATAATTTGTATAATTGCTTAATGTAACTAGCTTGGAGATTTCCTTGATTAAGAAGAATGAAGGACTGACCTGGCCAGAGCTAGTAGTTGGAGATAAACAAGGGGAACTTATAAGAGATTCAGCCCAGTGTGCTGCAATTGCTGAACGTTTGATGCATTTGACCTCTGAAGAACTGGTAAGTGGTTGAAATACTAGTGTGACTTTCCAAGGGTCCAAAAATATGTTGTGTGAAGATTATGCCATGCTTTTCAAACATTATTTTGCTTTTCCTAATGTAAAAGATACATATCAGATACTACTGATCTGAGTGATGTTTGAATATGGCTTAAGTTCTAATATTTATTTCTTACACTATGTAAATACATACATGTATGTGTGGTCATACTATATAGAGAGTTTGCCTGCATCTGTGTATGTGTGTGTATGTATTGTGCACGCTCTCTCTCTCTCTATATGTATTTAGAAGAATCAACTGACCAGTGCTGGTAGGACAAAAATTATGTTAAAATTTATTTACCAAGAATCTACTTATCACTAAAATTTTTGAGGTGATTTTAGAATTTTGCAACGATATATATATCATATATAGTAATTTTTTCTTTGTAATGTAATTAATTGTGATGATTACAGTGACACCACAATACTTAATCATGAGGTTGAATATGTTCCCACTCTGATGACGTGTATGATCATGTTAAGAATGTGAACAAATACAGCAGTACATCAGAATTTTAAATTGTATGTTCATTTTCTAACAATGATATCTGCAGATGAAAGATATCTGGTTTATTGCCATCTTGAATTATAGAGATGAGGAAGACTGTACAAAGTATTGTTTATACTATAATGTTAATCGCATCCTAAGATAGAAAAAAAGGATTAGAATATTGAAAGTGAATGTCTCTATCAAAAGGAAACTTGGCCAGATAGAGAAACCAAGTTTCATGTTTGCCACTAGTAATTGAAAATTTCAGGAATCACTGAAACTCATATGTAGGACTTCAAAACTTTGATTTCATAGCCCTGTGTACAACAAACCATACAGGCTGCATTGCCTTATATTCACTCATTAAGCAAGTATTATTGTGTTAGGCTCTGGGTATTGGAGATGTGTTTTGAGATTGTAGATAATTGCAGTTAACTACTTTTTAAACTTGATGGTTTCAATTGAATATTAGTGTTTATGAGAAAGTTATTTATGCCTGAACACCAGTGTGTTTGTTACATTTTGAAAAGACAAACATACAATCTTATCTGCAGCTGAAGGCAGTTTTTTTTTCCAAATATTCATACTTGCCTTACTGCAGTGGTTAGAATGTCTGCTCCACAGCTATATAGAACTCTCAAATGGTAAAAGCAGACGTTCTTACCTTATTTGTGATCTTGGGGAAAATAATTGACTATTTTATCATTAAGAAGGATAGATTCTTTGTATTACATTGAAAAAACTTTCTTCTGTTTGTAGTGTGCTGAGAGTTTTTATCATGAATGATTATATAATTTTCTGCATTGGTGGGATAAGCCCTTCTTGGTCAGATTTTTTGTTTTGTGTTGTGTTGTTTTTTACCATCCTTTTCCAGTTTGGATATCTGGGTTATAACTTTGTAAAATGATTAGGGAAGTGTTCTATTTGTAGAAGAGAATGTATAGAACTAGTGTTATGTCTTAAAATGTTTGGTAGAATTTGTCAGTAAAACAATCTGGACCTCGAGTTTGCTTTTTTGGAAGGCATTTAACTATGGTGCCTTAGTTTTTAATGTTTTTAATTTCTTTTAACAGATATAGATCTGATGTGAGCATCTGTTTCCATTGCCTTTGTTTTTCAGTTTTCCATTTCTTAATTTCCATGTTACATGTATTATGTTCTTCCTTTTGTTTACTAGGAATTTATATTGCTTTTTTGTTTTCTATTTTTGAAGGTGATAGCCTAGTTGATTTTTGAATTTTCTGTTCCAATGAAAGCACTTAATGTTGTACACGTCCTTCTAAGCACTACTGTAACTGCATTCTCTAAATTTTTAGCCTACCTTAATTCCATAGGGATTGATTTGATTCGATGCTGGGCTTCAGTCTTTTACATGGCTGATTTATTCCATGTTTATTCTTACACCTAAGGCAAAACTTTTCATTTATCTCAACTGAAAGCCTAGGTTGTTTACCAGGGCTTCTCCTACTGTGTGGACTCTGAAGTCTAATTTTTGACTCCCAAGCACTTTAATACCCCAAACTCAGCTTTTTAGCCCCTTATTTGCTGCTTTCCGCTTGTCTTTTTCAACTCAGTTTAAAAATCAGTAAATGGTCTTTGGAAAGCAACATAGCATTTGCTATATTGAAGTTTGACCCTTTTCTCTGCAATTTCCTTTTCTCTCTAATCTTGTCCTGTGAAGCACTGGTGATCTTGATAGTCCTGAACTTTTAATTTTTTCTGCTTCTAAAGTATGGATAATTGGAAGGAGAAGGGAAGGAGAAATCTATAGGGTACTTTCTCTATTCTGTTGGATATAGATATCTCCTTGAGACACTGTGCAGAATGGCATCAGCTAACCAGGAGGTTGCTGGTGGTGCCGTTAACAACCAGTCACAGCAACCATAATTGTTCCCATTGATATTTAGACTATAGGCAACAGCCACAACTAGGCGGTTCCATATTCCAGCTGGGACATGGACACATGTTGAGGATGTAGATCTTCTAGAACTTCCATCCATTTAGTTTCAGATTCTCTCAGTTCATTTCATAAATGTTTAATAACATGAGAATTAACATAACTCTGTATCTTAGCAAACTAGATGTTTACGCATTTGGTCAGTTGTAGAATTGTATTTCTGCTATATGCAGATATTGTATAATTTATTGCTTAATTATTGTGATCCTGTTACTCTGTGAGGTATATAAGACCAGACAGTGACCCTTGCATTGAAGCAAGGGAACATTTAAAAATTGCTTTTATGAATTTATTTATGTCTAGTTTAGGCTTATTAACAATATTTCAGTATTTCTGTTTGGGTAGATATTTTTGTGTTTGTGTGTGTATTTTAGTGGTTCTAGAGGTTACATCTTTGACTTATCACCAACTGTCTTTAAAAACTATCACTTCATCTATAATTTAAGAAATTTATATTTTCTCTTCTGTTCTTTGTATTATTGTCTTACATTTTATATTCCATTAAAATTAATAATACATTGCTATTTTAGCTATAGTCAGTAATTCTCTTTTAAAAGAGATTAAAAATGTGAAATAAAGGTTTTTCATTTACTCTTATATTTGCCTTTTCATCTATTCTATATTCCTTTGTGTTGATTGACATTTTCATCTGATGTTATTTTTTTCTGGCTGGAGAGTTTCTTTTAGCGTTTTTTTCTAGTGTGGATTTGCTGGTGATAAATTCTCTCGGCTTTTTTCTGCAAAAATATTTGTCTTTTCTTCCCTTTTCTAAAGTTATTTTTGTTATGTATATAATTCAGCGTTGACAGGTTTTTTTTTTTTTTGTTTGTTTGTTTTTAATCTTACGCCTTCAAATATACACCATTGTATTCTGGCCTACGTAGTTTCTGATGAGAAGTCAGCTGTCTTTTACATCTTTATTCCTCTGTAAATAATGTATCTTTTCCTCCCCTGTCTGCTTTTAGGAATTTGTTTATTACTGCTTTTCAGAAATTTACTTATAATGTGACTTACTGTGGTTTTTGATTTTTAAAAAAAATATTTGTTGTGCTTGGAGTTCTTTGACATTCTAAAGTGTTGGCCATTACTTACTCACAATTTTTTCCCCATTCTTCTTGCCCTCCTCCAATTACCCATATGCTAGACCATTTGATATTGTTCCACAGATCACTGAGTTTCTCTGTTTTTATGTTTTGTCTTTGTGCTTCATTTTGTAGTCACTATTGCTATTTTTCAAGCTCACTGGTCTTTTGTCCTGCAATGTCTAATCAGCTGTCTGTCATATCTGTTTTGTTTTTCATTTCAGATTTGTGTTTTTATATCTAGAAGTTCAGTATGGTTCTTTTCTTTCATCTCTCACTTTCTCATGTTTATGTTTTCCTTTACGTCTTTGAGTATATGGAGCATGTTTATAATACGTGTTTTCATATCCTTTTCTGCTGACTTCGTCATTCTGTTATTTCTGTTTGTGTGATTATGATTTTATTGGTCATGGATTTGCAATTCATTTTTAATTACTGCTGTAACCTTAACATTTTTAAAGATGAAGAAACCCATTCCCTTGTTTATTTGTTTTACTTATTTGTTTTACTTATTTACTTATTTTACTTTCTGGATTAAGAATCCAAATCCAGATAAAGAAAAACCACCTTGCAATGCTCAAGAGTTAGAAGAATGTGATATTTTCTTTGAAGAGAGCTCCAGTTTGTGCAGATTTGATGGCAATACATTAAAAACTACTCATGTGGTAAGTTACTGTTATTAATATTTTTATAAAATTTTGTCAGTAGTTAGATGATGATTGGCCTGTATATGTTTTTCAAAGATACTTGATTAGCAGTTATTGGCTTTGATAAGTCTCATCACTCTGTCAAGTAGCATCTTTTCATACACTCAGTAAAACAGTGTTGTATAGTTTTGGTACCACTTTATATTGATATCTTTCAATTTGCGCTTTTCTGGATGGGTTTTTCATATATAATTGTGACCCTATAATGTATAATAACTTCACGTTTTTTTTTTTCATTCAACATTATGAACTTAAGCGTTTCCTCATGTTATTTAAATGTCTGGTTTAATGGTTGGATTATACTATGATGTTGGTCATGTCTGCATGTAGTGATTCTACCCATTACAATAAGTAATAGCTTTTTAAAAATACATTATGATGATGCTATTTTTAAAAATCTCTGCCTTTTCTATTTCCAGGGAAATGTATCTAATAAGTTACAGAATTCAAATTAATGAATCATAAGCCTCTGACAAATTGATTACTACTTATATTTTTATTAGTAATGATTGCAGTTATTGCCTGATTCACTGCATCTTCACCTTCATTTTTTGTTTGATCATTACTAATTGGTGTGCAGAATAAACTTGTGCCAATTTTTTTTTAACTGTCAACTATTTCATGTAATAACTATTTCTTTTGTGAAGAAGTTTTTATTTGTCTTAGTGTTTCTTACCAATTTGTATGACGTGTTTTAAATTTGAATAATGCTTCTATATCAAGTGAGTTAATTTTTTTCTTCTTTTTCTATTTTGGAATATTTTTATTCAACTCATTAATTCATCTGGAATTTGTTTTTCCTTTTCTCTCTTGTGTGCCATATATATATTTCACACCCTGCCCCCCCTAAAAAAAATTTACACTGTGTTTACAAGCTTTGACAGATTTGTATTAAGATACTGAAGAAGACTGCCTGGAGTGACTTGATGCAGTAGATGTAGATTTTTTTTTTTTTTTTTTTTTTTAATTTAGAACCTTATTAGACCTTCCTTCTTAGGGGAATCCTTAACCATTAGTTATTACTACTAAGTGTGTGTTTCATGGAGTTGTTTCTGTGAGCAGGGTGTCTCAGCCAATTGGTGGCTAACTTAGAGCTGTGCATATAGAAATTAGTGTTATTACTGAAACCAGAAGGAAATTTGGGAGACTCATTCCAAGCAAAAGCAACAGAGGAGATTGAGAGCAACTTGGTCTTTTGTTTCTGTTTTTAGACTTGTTAGTCTTTGATACAGGTTTCAAAGGCTCTGTTTTCAAGAAAACCCTGAAAAATTTCTGCCAAGTTTGCCCTGATGTTTCTTTGTTATGTAGAGGTTTGGGGGAAAGTGTATTCTACCAGAATTCATGTAACCGAAGTTAAAAGTGTCATGGGAAGCTGGTTTACCAGGTCTGAGTTCTGGCCCAACATCTTACTGACTGAAAGGAAATATAACTGTTCTTCTCACTCGCTGTCCCTTCCTGGTATTTTTGGATACTTACCAGCTTTCTTTAATGGCTGAATGTTAATTAGTACTCAAAGAAGTTGTACAATGAGCATTTCTAGTTATACCTATGTGGATAAACGAGGTGGAATGGCATAGGACCAATGGCTAGGCAGAAGTACCATTTGAAGCTGTATCAAAATTAAATATTTGCTTTTACAATTAATTTCTATCTCTGCATTGCTCTCTTCCTTACCATGCTTTAACACTAGTAAGTTCTAAAAAGCACATGGATGACATTTTACCAGTGTCCTCAACACCTACCAAATGTTCTGATTCATGATAGTTGCTTAATATATTTCTTTAGAATTATCTTTTAGTGACAGTCATTAAATTAAAAAAAATTGTTTTAGGTCCATCTTGGATCTCAAGAAATGACTGTCTTTCATTTTCTCCCTTCCTCCTCAATTAATCTTCTAATTGAAGAGTAAGCAGTATTCTTAGTCAGATTATTATATCCAGGCTGGGTACTGGTCAAAACCCCAGATTATCAGAGCTGTTTCAAGTTTTTAGGAGTTTTACTTCCTAGCTGTTGTTTAGTTTTGACATAATCTTATAGATGATTCCCTGAATTGTGATAAATAAGAGCCATCACATAGCTACTCTTCTCTTTGTTACCTTGGGTTAAATTTTAGAGAACCAATTTCAGGCGTGACTGATAGAAGCCTCTTGAATCTGACTAACTGGAGATTATTTGTTCTAATAATGAAGAATCTGGTTGTTCTTCTTAACGTTATACTTTTAGGTGCTGTAACTCTTAGATACTGTTTTCTGCCAAACTTTTACAGGGAAGGCAGCTGTATCTTAGGTGTCATAAAATGCTGTGGTTTAAACTTAGCTTCCCTGAAAATTTCAGTTCATCTTAGTACTCCTAAATCGTGTTGATCAGTAGTTTAATGATGGTCACTGAGATACTCCCAGTTAATGATACCTTTCTTCATTTCTTATGTTTGAGTATATTAATTAAAACCAAAGAATGGCAAAATAGAAGCATTATTACTGATACATTACAGTACAAAAGCTTAGTGGATCTACGTACTAAGTCCTAGAATTTAGCAGATTTACCTATAGTCACAGGCAATGTTAAATCAGCTCTGGCTGCCCCTAGAGGGACAGTTGAAAACTCTTGTTTCCTGAGGCCTCTAGCTCCTTATATGAAAAAGTGATAGAACTGAGAAGAATATACCGATTTTTCTTACATTTACCGATCAAATGTGACTTCACTCCTCAGGAATTTATAAAAGCTAGAATGTTATAGCAGTGGATCTTCTCAGTGTCGTAGATCAAGAGTGGGGAAGAAGTCTAATATATAATAAACAGGGACAATCTTTCCAACTTCAGAGAAATTCCATATTTCATCTTCTTCATTTTACGGATTTATTAAGACAAACTGAGATAGATGGAGTTTATATGGGATCAAAGAGAGAGTCAGTAGTGGAAACTAGATCTCTTGGGCTGCCAGTATGCTTTCCATAATTTTCCCTAAACCAACAGGATCATAAATTTCTCTTTGGGGATCCTAAGCTACTACAGTTCGTCCTTCCTTCTGAATAAATACAGTTAGTCTTACTTCTGTGTTCCTAAGGAATGTGAACAATAGATTTCTGTGCTAAGCAGTTTCTATCCTCAGAAACTTAAGAAATAAACAAACAATCCTTCATTGTACCATAGCTTTTATTTGATGAGACATTTCCAGCATTTTGTACATACCTTTTTAACTAATCACATTTCAAAGTTTAATTGCTGGTTTAACTTCAATTAGTGTATAATTAAACTAAAGATTCTTTTCTTTGTTTCAGTTGGATTTGAAACCAAACTTTCTTTTTATAATTATAAGCCCTTTATGGTAGAACAATTTTTATTCCTTTGGGTATACACACAATAATGGGATTGCTGGGTCAAATGATAATTCTGCTCTGAGTTCTTTGAGAAATCTCCAAACTACTTTCCACAATTGCTAACTAATTTACATTCCCATTAGCAGTATATAAGCATTCTCTTTTCTCCCCCATGTCACCAGCATCTGTTTTTTTTTTTACTTTTTAATAATGGCCATTCTGACTCATGTGAGATCCTAAACACTGAATACATATGGACACACAAATGAAAACAACAGACACCAGAGCCTACTTGAGGGTGGAGGGAAGAGGATGAGGATTGAAAAACTACCAGTCGTGAACTATGCTTATTACCTGGTTGGCGAAATAATCTATACACCAAACCCCCATGACATGCAATTTACCTGTGTAGCAAACTTGCACATGTACCCCGAACATAAAAGTTAAAAATTATAAGTATTTTGATTTTTATATTATTAATTTTATATAGAAAAAAATGCAGTGAAGTAAAAATGCATAAACATATATGTAGAATGGATACTCATGCAATGCTTGAAATTTGAAATTACCTTACATGGGAAGGTTAGTATATTCCCTAAGAGTTTTAGAAAATAATGCTATAATAAAAAGGTCAGAACTCTATGTTTTAAATGACAAATATCCCAAAATATATTTCCTTTAAAGACATGGACATTAGGGTTAGAATTGCCATTTGGAAAATAAAATGTTAAATAAATAAATGAAGCAGCACAATAAAAGAAATATTAAATATCAGAACTGAATATTTAATATTTCTCTGAAATATTAAATTGGTCACTAAAGTGTAAAGTGCAAATCAGAATTCAGATAGAATTGAAGATGAATTATTTTTACTTCTATCTAAGAGCTGTCAAAATGTTAGCCTCTGGCCATATGGTGACTATTGAGCAATTGAAATGTGGCTAGTCTGAATTGAAATGTGCTATAAATGTAAAATACACAACCAGATTTTGAAAATATGAAATACATAAAACATAAAATATTACTAATTAATTTTTATGTTGAAATGATAATCATTTGGATATGTTTGGTTAAATAAAATACATTATTCAAGTTAATTTATCCAGTTTCTTTTTATGCTTAAATATGGCTCCTAGAAAATTTAAAATTATGTATGTGGCTCCCATTTTATTTCTGTTGGACAACACTGATCTGTAGTAATCAAATTATATAGACTTGAATGACCAGAAGGTGATAGGATATTTTTAAGTATTAGATTATGGTGAATTTCTTAGATCGGATGATATTCATCTATTGCTTAAGACAGGGGTCCCAGCCACCCAGGCCACGGACCTTACAGGTCCCTGGCCTGTTAGGAACCTGGTCGCACAGCAGGAGGTGAGCAGTGGATGAGCTCTGCATCCTGTCAGATCAGCAGCAGCCTTAGATTCTCATAGTGGTGCTATTGTGAACTGTGCATGCAAAGGATCTAGGTTATGCAGTCCTTATGAGACTAATGCCCGATGATCTGAGGTTTCATCCTGGAACGCCCACACACCCCCGCCTTTGTCCGTGAAAAAATTGTCTTCATGAAACGAGTCCCTGGTGCCAAAAAAGTTGGGGACCACTGGCTTAAGATATAAAATTGAAGCACCTGAAAGAATATTTGTAACTTTTAAATAAACTCATCAAGACAGGAAGAAAAAGAGTTACAAACAGAAAATAATTAAGTTAATGTCATTATGAAAGGAAGTAGGAAAAGCAAGTGCGTATATTATTAATCCTTTCAAGAGGATATTAAGGATAGAATCAGAAGTTATTAGAGCATTTATAATAGTGTAAATAGTTATAATAGTTTAAAAAACGTTTAAAAAGTTCCTAAACCAGTGGTTTTTGGTCTCAGGACCCCTTTACATTCTTTTTTTTCCCTCCATATTTTATTAAACTATTTGGAAATGGAAATTTTAAATTATTATAAAAAACAGAATTATCCGTTACAAAAAAAGTCATTCAAAGTAATGAATAATCAAGTAATTTCATGTAAACGGCATTTTTATGAAACAAAATTGTTTAATTACAAACAGTTCATTTGTAATTAAAATTAGTATGTTAGAGGATTTGACATTTATTTTTTAATCAGGTTAAACTTTGTCCTTGCAGTTATGTTTGACTGATTAATTAGTATTCTTAGGAAGCCTTTTAACCACCCATTGGGTTTACTTTGCCTGCCCTTACCTCCTTCAGCTTTTTGGTGTACTTAGTTTTTATAGTTGGATTATATTTATCAAAATGTATCATATAAAAATTAAGAAATTTTAAAAATATTCATTTAAAAATAATAACCTATTGTTAACATAAATAATATTTTCTAATGAAAATTAGGACATTTTCCGGAATAATAAAAAAAAAGGAATGTCATTGTTTTACAGTTTTGCAGATCTCTCTAATGTCTGCATTAATATAGTTGAATCTTTATATCTGCTTCTGCATTCAATCTCTCGCGATATACTGCGGTTGAAATATATTCAGATTCCTATAGATATATAATTGGAAAGAGAAGGGTATTTAATTAACATTTGTAGTTAATGGTGAGTTTTTTCCTTTGATATTACACCAAAATTTGACGTGCCCGTTTCTTAAATATTAGTTGCAATGTAAACTTTTCATGCTCTGTTACTTTAAAATCAGTTGGTTTTTGAGACACTTTGAATGGATGTTTTACGCATGACGACAATTTGGAGATATTGCTTCTCTGAGTTATGCAGACTTTCCAAATGCTAATCTATTTCATTATTCAGTATAAACCGATACACACATAAGTGTTTGTTAATATACCACTAATCTCACCAGAAGAGTGTTTTAAGGATTGGCAGGCTGTCATCCTCATGGTGATAAATATGAGTTCTTCAAAATTCTAAGTTTTGTTCAAAAGCTGAAATTTTATCATTGGCAACAAATACTTTTGGGTGTTCTCCTTGAAGTGATAGACTTCAGTCATTTACTTTGGGAAAATGTTTGCCAAATCTCAATTCAGAATAGCCATAGTTTGTCAACTGTTGTTTCAGGTGAAAATACTGTTCCATGAAAAAATGGCCATTTCAGTGTTTGCAACTCAAAACGATTCCCAAGTGCTTTTCCTTGAGACAACCATGGTACTTTAGTATGCAGCAGAACTGCTTTATGTGTGCTTCCCATTTAATCATGCAGAATACTAAAAAGACATGTACTCAAGAGTCAAGATTTAATAAAATTAATCATTTTTCTTTCTCAAGGACATTTTAAAGTGAAACTGGCCTTTTCTTTACAGTGAGTACATGGCAGTGAAGAATGTAGCAACTTCAGGTAATTACTAGTATCTGGTGCTATTATTTGCAATAATTGATGCTATCACTCCAGCAATTTTACCTACTTTTTCTTTTGTACCATCCATACAAATTTAAAAATAGGGAGAAAGCAATTTACATCCTAGTATTATTATGAAAATAGTTTTAAGTATATGGACCCCCTGAAGGTGTCTCCCAGCACCCCCCTCCCCAACCCAATAGGGTTCTTCTGCATATCATACTTTGAAAGTAGCTTGTCTAAAAGAGATTGTGTGTATATACCATTCACACAATAACAGCACTAATTCTTAGAAAGTTACTTAAGAACTGTGAAGGTTCTGAGATTTTACCACATTTACAGGCTAACAAGTTAACCTGCCAGTTTAATGGATGCTGGTAGGAGACAGGAAATTACTGGATTGGAGACTCTATTACTTTGCACAGTAAACAGCATAAGCATTAGCATATTTGCACCAATTTCTCAAGTCTAAAATTCCCACTGGACAGAACAGATGGGTCCAGATGGATTCCCACCTACATCAGTAGGTTGTATTACAGGAGAGAAAACTTGAGCTTAGGGAACTTCAGTCTACTATAATGATCAGTTAGCATGTCTACCTGCTTATTGTCATAAACATTTTGCCTATAGTACTGGAGGGAGACACTCTATCTTCTAAGGCTATTCATTATGCAAACATCCGTGTGTGAACAAAGTTCTTTGAAAAGGAATTTGGAGGAAAGAGACTATTCCAGCGAACAGTTTGCAGACTGAGGAGATGTAGCCTTAGGCAGCTTTCAGTGTAAAATGAAGGTGTGTTCTAGAGAACAAAGAGAGGTTCAGTGTTTCTTTTCTTTGAGACAGAGTCTCACTCTGTCCTCCGGGCTGGAGTGCATTGGCATGATCTCGGCTCACTGCAACCTTTGACTCCCGTGTTCAAGCGATTCTCCTGCCTCAGCCTCCCGAGTAGCTGGGATTACAGGTGCCCACCACTATGCCCAGCTAATTTTTTGTATTTTTAGTAGGGACAAGGTTTCACCATGTTGGCCAGGCTGGTCCGAAACTCTTGACCTCGTGATTCGCCCACCTTGGCCTCCCAAAGTCCTGGGATTACAGGCATGAGCCACCGCACCTGGCCGGGTTCAGGTTTTATAGCAAAAGTTCCTGCCCAGGTTCCCAAGCAGATCTGTTTATGCAAATGAATGAATGGCAGCTTAGTTCTGATCCGTCAGCACAGCTGAGCCCCTTGGTCAATATAGCTGAGCAATGATTGATTGATTTACTTTGGAAAAATGTTTGCCAAATACCCAATTCTGAATAACCATAGTTTGAGCTGAATAACCACAGCTGAGCCCTGATTGACTGGGACAGGTGAACTCTGATTGGTTGGTTTTCAAGCATAAAACCAGAAGTCTCTGTCAATTGTTTCTTTCTAATAGTAAATGATGGGTGAGGGGATTCTGGCTGCAGTTTATTTTGGCACCAACAATAGGAACTGGTTTGGCTTGGTTGTAGAAAAGGAGGTCTTGTCATACTTTTACAAAGTCTTTCTGAGAACACAATAGGTGACCACTTCCTCACCCAGCCATGGCTGCCTGCTTCTGTTTTAACTTTGAGCACTTCAGCCATGGGAGTCCATTTGTCTATCAACTGGGGGCATTAACATTTGGAAACGTAGTAGAGAGTAAAGAGAGTCAGTATGTCTGCTTTCAAAACATACAGAAGTTAAAGAGACATGCAGAATTAACTTACAACAATACGAAGTAAAACCACATATAAAGGTATTTGAATTTTCTTTTTCTTGGTAGATTCCTTTAGCCCATAGAGAGTGGCGGAAGTGAGTAGTCTATTTTCTTGCCCTTATATTTTGATAACTGAAAGAAGTTTTTACTGTAAAGATACTTATTGCAGCAGTAATTGCTATTCATAATACCATGTAATGCAGTGCTCCATACCTGTGTGTGTATGTGCACTAGTATAGATGTGTATGTATAGGTATATATTATACTTCTTTATGGTATGTACTAGCCCTCACTCATATATAGTGAGGCCCTATGAGTCCTGAGGGCCTATGAGTCCTATTTGAAGAAAATTTACATTTAGAAAAATAATTAAACCATGTAAATTATGTTGGTATGAAGGCATCATTTTAATAAAATTTAAGTAGAAGTCTTTTATAAAAAATACATATTGCTTAAATAGCATTAATGTAAATCAAAATAAACAATCCATGTTTTTGTGTTTTATGTTTTCTAGATCTCATCTCCTAACTACTTCTCCTTATGCCTTTTTCCTCTTGCCCAAGAGAGCTGTCCTAAATGTCTAATATTTCATTGTTAATATTTATTACTGATATGTTTAACAGTCATTGTTAATTACATTGGGTATTCTTTTGTGACTTTTTTTCTTTAAGTTCGTGAGGGTCAACCACATTGTCATGTATAGCTGAGTTTCGTTTGTTTTGACCCTTACATAGTTTTCATCATGTATATATATGTAATGTATTCATTCTAGTGTGGATTTTTCATTTTCTTGATCTAGCAGTGCTAATGTTAACCTTTTTGAAACTTTCACCTTGTCCTTGTGTAATTTTTAGGTCTATAACAATACTGTAGGTTCAATTTATAGCCTACTGTTTAAAAATTAATATTGCCATAAGCATTTTACCTATTGGTCCATATTTTTGAAATACTAATATGCTGCATGCTGTCATATAGGCTTATACCACAATTTAATCAATTATCTAATAAATTTGTTTCCCCTAGATTTTAAAAAATATAAATATAATCATTTAAAATACCCCTCTCCATGTATTTTTTTCATTATCTTAGAGTCTTGGGCTTGGATTAAAGTGCTTTACAAATATTGCAGAAGTTACCTGTCACCACTTTTAATGTAACCATGCCAACATTGAGCAAATAAATGTATACGGTGCTTACATTCAATTTTGGAGACTATTGGTAATCAAGACAGTCTCTACTTTTAAAACATACAGTCAAGTGGGGAACAAGCATGTAAATAAGTATTTATAACAATAATTATAGTGTACGAAAGTGAGGAAAGAGAGTTGTATCAAACGAATATTGCAGTTTATGTGATATCCCAGAGATGATGGTTCTTTTGAAGAATCAGCACTAATTTGGCATTGCTGGAGTATAGAGTCTCAAAGAGACGTGTGTGTGTATGTGTGTGTGTGTGTGTGTGTGTGTGTAGAAATACTACTTAATATTATTTCCAACTTAATGGTTATGAATTGATATCTGAGATATGTGAATTATACATTGAGTTTCTTTGACTCATATTGCAGTTGATTTCTTTTTTTTTTTTTTTTTGAGACGGAGTCTCGCTCTGTCGCCCAGGCTGGAGTGCAGTGGCGCAATCTCGGCTCACTGCAAGCTCCGCCTCCCGGGTTCACGCCATTCTCCTGCCTCAGCCTCCCGAGTAGCTGGGACTACAGGCGCCCGCCCCTGCGCCCGGCTAATTTTTTCTATTTTTAGTAGAGACGGGGTTTCACCATGGTCTCGATCTCCTGACCTTGTGATCCGCCCACCTCGGCCTCCCAAAGTGCTGGGATTACAGGCGTGAGCCACCACGCCCGGCCGGAGTTGATTTCTTTATGCTTGTTTTAAATTCTGTTTGCTCCTGTTGTACCCATTATCTATTTTTTAGCTGTTTGAATAACATATGGGCCAGGCACAGTGGCTCATGCCAATAATCCCAGACTTTAGGGGGCCAAGGCTGGAGGATCACTTGAGGCCAGGAGGTCAGAACCAGCCTGGGCAACATAGTGAGACTCCACCCCCACCTCTTGTCTACAAAAAAAATTTGCCAGGCGTGGTGGTGCAAACATTTAGTCCCAGCTACTCGGGGGCCTGAGGCCCGAAGATCTCTTGAGCCCAGGAGTTGGAGGTTCCAGTGAGCTATAATGGTGCCTGCACTCCAGCCTAAGCAACCTATAACAGTGAGACCTTCTCTCGAATAAAAGAAAAAATAGCATATGATTTGATTTTGGGTCATAATTGTTGTGGACATTTCACTTTGACTGTTTTTGGTTAATATTGCTTACTTTTTCTCACTTTAATGACAGCTTAAGTGTTTATATCTTTGAGTAATGTTTATATATTTGCCTTCTTGCACTTAGATTATTGCCCTCATAAAAATCTGATAAATATTCATACTGTTTTTTGATATTTTTATTGTGTCCTAATCTTTTGTGTGACTCTTTGAGGTTTACTTTTTAGTATATGGAGAAATCTTTTGAATAGTAAACTATTAAAAGTATGAATTAGCAAGTACTTGATTTGCCCAGAAGAAACTTATTAAATGAGGTAAATTTGTGTTGCCCCTATTTTCGAGAAAGTGAAACTTATGAAAATCTTTAAAAAAAAAGAAGATGGTGATATTTAGTTTATATCAAAACAGAAATTAAAGTACATTATGCTTTAATTAAAGTACTACTACCAAATCAGTGAGAAGGTACTTTCTTCTGGAAAAGAGTTAGCAATAACCAGGGCACTATTCAGGCAGCTGTCAGCCATCTTCCCAGTACTGAACCTGCCTTTCCAGCTCCTCATTAATAGGCCATGAAGTAAAGGACATTTATTGCCTTATTAACCAGATAATCCCATAGACACATCTTTAATGTTGTTAATCAACCTATAAGGCTCTCATTTTTCTCCTCCAGAGAGCCCTTTCTCTGTCAGCATTCCATCTTCTTCCCCAGAATGACAGTGGGTCTGAGATTTTTAGCCTATTTGCAAGCTAACAAGTTAGCCTATCACAGTTTCATAGATGCTGATAAAAAGACATGAGGACTCCTGTGTCAGGCACAAAGGATAGTTTATCACTGACAGCAGTATCATTAACCCAGAGTATCAGCATTTGGACCACTTCCCTGATCCTCAATTTTCACGGGGAAATAGGGAGATGACCAGTAAGCCTTCCTGTACTTTGCTTAGAAGAGACATTATTCTACTGAACTTTAAACAAATCTGCCTTTTACTTTAGAAAGAGATACTATATCTTCCTAGGTTATTTGCGTTATTTGCTTTACAGACATCCTTGAAATAGTAGTCCAGAATATATTTCGTGCCTCTGCTTCAAAGATATGC
The DNA here is from genome assembly GCF_037993035.2 of Macaca fascicularis. NCBI lineage: Eukaryota > Metazoa > Chordata > Mammalia > Primates > Cercopithecidae > Macaca > Macaca fascicularis. Next base: position 118,812,556 of record NC_088382.1, on the reverse strand, counting down.
AGAAAATGTATTTAGGATAATTGTCTCCCAACACCTTAAAGTTCAGGTATCACAGTAATGCTGACCTCATAATGAGTGTAGTTTTATTGGAGAATTTTAGTTTCTTTCAGGATTGTGAGAGTATAATGAATAATGTTGTTAATTATTGGTTGCCAGTTATTATTATCTATGATGGACTTGTTTGCAGAAGTCTTCAATTCCTTTTTTGCCTTTCATTCTCCTCTGAAAAGATGTAATTGTAGTTACAAATCTTGTATTTTTTGATTCTTAAAATTCTGTACAGTGTCAAGCCCTCAGTGCACTAGAATTCAGTTCGTTCCTTGGGATAGCAATGAAATGCTTTCTTAACTGATACTTGTTTTTTTCTTAGAATCTGTGTTCATACATACTGAGCCTTTCTCCAGGAATATACTCTTCCTAGAAGCTTTTGTTTTAGCTAGGATATTTAATTATTTTCCTTCTAGAATCTTAAAGGGCAAAGCCAATTTTTACCAGCTATCATAAATTACTATCCCACTTGGAAGAATTTTTATCAACATACAACTTTTCTTTCTTCCCCAACCTTTTCCTAGGGAGACTGCCCATCACACACTAGATGAGATGAAGTCTCTATGTTCCTGTCTGGAGGGATTGATAGATAGTTGATAATAAATACAGTTTGTTTATTATTATCATTTGCTATACATTTTGTGGATTTGGCAGTAATATAAATAGTAAACCTGACACATGAATACAGTTACCTTATTTGTGACAAGAGTGACATAGCAGTGCAGTGGGAAAAGGATGGTCTTTTCAACAAATGGCACTGCATCTGTTAGATATCTGTAAGGGAAAAAAAGTATTTTGACTTTTACATCACACCATATGCAAAAATCAGTTACACATGGGCTGCATATGAAATAATAAACTATGATAATAAACATGAAATAATAAACTAATAAAGCTTTTAGAGGGAAACACAAAGTCATCTTTGTGGCCTTGGAGTAGGCAAAGATTACTTGATTAGGACATGTAAAAACACTAACTCCAAAAAAAGAAAGTGAGCAATTGGATCAAATTTAACATCTGTTTTTCAAAAATATGTCATTATGAGAGTAAAACAGAAGCTACAGAGAGGGGAGTGAATTTGTAATACATGTATTTGACAAATGATTCATTATCTGCAAGACCCAGTGGGCCAGGTACCTGTTTTTATAAATAAAGTTTTATTAGAACTCAGTCATAGACATGTATTTATATGCTCTCTATAGCTACTTACAGACTACAACAATAGAGTTTAATAATTTTAACAAACACTATGACCTTTAAGCCTGAAATATTTACTGTCTGACCCCTTAAGTTTGCTGATTCCTTCTGTAGATAGTACTATACTGGCTTGATTACTGTAGCGTTACAGGGAGTTTCCTTTCAGATGGTATTAGTCTTGATTTTTGTTTTCCTAAATAGGTTTAATTCTTGTAAAAACTTTACAATCAGCTTTTTAATTTGCACAAAAATGTCTATGGGGCTTTTAATTGGAATTGTGTTGGATCTGCACCTCAACTTAAGGAGAATTGATACTTCAATGATAATTGAATCTTCTGATCCATAAACATTGTCTCTTCATTTATTTAGATTTTCCTTAATGTGTCCTCGCAGCCTTTTGAAGTGAAGTCATATTTAATCCCAATATTTTGTATTTTGGGATTCTAATATAATGAGTATTTTTTAAATTTCCAGTTTATTTTATGTATTATGTAGCAACAGTGTTACTTGACTTTATATTGTAACTTCAATAAATTATCTTTTTCCAGTTACTTTTTTGTAGATACTCCAAGATTTCAACGTACAGGGTAATATCTGCGAATAAAGACAGTATAACTTCTTATTTTCCAATCTGCATACCTTTTATTTCTTTTTCTTACTAGCTAGGATGTTAGATGCAATGCAGATGTCATTGGTGAGAATAGGAATTCTTGTCCTGTTCATAATCTTAGGAAGAAAGATTGAGTAGTTTATCATTAATAGGACATTAGTTCTGGAGTTGTTATTTAAGTAGGAGTCATGTTTCGTCTTAGCTTGCTGAGTTTTATTTTTTTGTCATGAAGAGGTGTTGAATTTTTAAGTGCTTAGTTATGGTGTGTCTTTAATCTCCTGTAATTTGGAATAGCAAGTTAACCAACATTTTTTAGTTTATTTTGTACCTTTTTTATAGATTATCTTTGAATTGGATTGTATATCCTCATCAGGTTCAGATGATGCATTTGTTTTGTCAGGAATACTACATAAAAGATGTTTCCCTTATAGTGTATCACATTAGGAGGAATTTGGTGTCATTTTTTTCCTACTCTTGTGGTGGAATATGTGATTATGTGGTGTCTACCAGGTTTCTATACTCTAAAGTTATCTTTCATTTTGAATTAATAAGTACTTCGTAGGAAGATCAAAGTAATCTTTTTAAAGGATTTAATAGATTATGTAATTTCTCTATTCTTGTTCTCCCTATAGTAGGCTTCCTATGTGTTACATTTAGGATAATTTTCAGTATCCTTACCATGGTCTACAAAGAGCCTTCCAAGTTTCTGCGACTCATTGTATGTGATACTTGTTTAATTGAGACTCAACACATGCACACACATCTGATGCAAAAGTTTCACAAAACAGTACTATCCTTATTGTATGAGATGTACTCTAATATTCTTCTGTGGTATTTTAATGAAATCAAATAGAAAATCCAGTTCTTGATCTTCCAACTTGATTTTGCTACCAGTATGGAGACATAGTTTAAAAGAACACTGCCATCCAGTCCTGATTATCTTATTTTTCACCATTTTTTCCTAGTTTGCTTTTCTGGATTGTGTTTTGCTTTGTGTTTTGAGACAAGTGTCACCAAGGCTGAAGTGCATGCTCACTGCAGCCTAGACCTCCCAGACTCAAGCAGTCCTCCTACTTCCAGCCTCCTGAGTAGCTGGGACCACAGGCACATCCCACCACGCCTAGCTCATTTTTGGATTTTTTGTGGATATGGAGTCTCACTGTGTTGCCCAAGCTGGTGTCAAACTCCTGAACTTTCAAGTGATCTTTCCACTTCAACCTCCCAAGTGCTGGGATAACAGGTATGAGTGACAGCATCCGGCAACTAGTTCACTTTTCTTTAGCTACACTGGCCATTATGCTGTTCCTCAAACCTACTGAAACATGCTTTTCCCCTAGAATCTTTGCATTTATTATTATCTCTGCCTGAAATGTTCTACCTTTTCTCACTGTTTCTTTTATTCCTCTTGTTCTCTTCATTTACCTCTGCTCACATTGTCTTCTGGCCCCTATTAAAACACAACCATATTATCTATCTTCTCACCTGCTTTTTTTCTCTTTTTTTCTGTATAGAACTTTCTATTTTCTTATATGTATCTGTGTATTTCTTCTATCTGGTAACATTTATATGTATCCTCCACTGGAGTAGTCAGTAAAATGTTATGATACATCATAGTTGAGACCTAATTTGATAATTTGCAAAAAAAATGAAAAATACCGGTTTTAAAAGATATTTCTAAGTAATAGTTATTGTGGCTTTTTAAAGTAGAAATTTAAGTGCATTTCCACCAATTGTATTTTATACCACTTAGCTAAGATCTGACGTCTTCCTATGCTTCAGTCTCTAGTCAAGGTAAAGAAATACTTAAGTATATAGGTAATTTAATGGGTGTTCAAACAAAAAAATGCAACCCAGGATTTTATAAGACTTCTTTTCCATATTTTTTTAGACATCAATTTTATACACAAAACACACAGAAAACTTATCTACACAGCTTAATTGACGAAACTAGACTATAAGCATATTTATAGTATGTGAGTTACCACATCTGAACTAGTGCCTACCCAGGGACGCACACTCTGGTGGTTAATAGTTGCTTTAAAATGGACTTTGTGAGAACATGCAGGTGGTGGTGAAGAACGAGTTTGGAAATACATCTGAATTTAAATTCCAGCTACCAGTTGTTAGCTTCTTGACTTAAATCTCTGAACCTCTCAAGTTTGAGTTTCCTCTTCTGTTAAATGGGATCATATTCTTAATTCTCAGGTAACGAAGATTAAATAAAGTAGTAAATACAGATCAGCTAAATACTTCATGCATAGTAAGAACACAGTAAATAATTCTAACAATTTATTCTATGTACAGAATATGAATTTGAAATTAAAGTTTCAATCTGGTATCCTAATACACACTTTATTTCTGAGTAGATAAAACATTTTTATTAATATTTTTTTAAATTTAATTTGGTATTAGAAGTGATTAAAAGTCGTCTAAATGTCTTCACTTTGACATTTAATCTTCAGAAGTCTTTAATTGCTAAGTGTTCTACAAAGAGAATAATAAGACAATGAATTGACTATTTGAAATACATGTCAAATTTTCCCTAGAGAATATTTTACTCTAATTGTAGTCTTCATTCAAAGACTACAAAGGTAATTCAAAGGTAAATATGACCTTTTCTATAGTAAATGTAAGAGAAGAAATGTGGAAGTATATTTTATTGCCCAAAGGATTTATGGAGTTCAGAGCTGTTTTCCTTTTTCATGCAGTAAGATATTTAGTTGGTATTAACAAGAAATGAATTTTCCAAATGAGTAAATTGCCTAAATAAGTTATTTTTTTCTGTTCAAATGCCAAAAATATTTGAAGCCTTCTTTTTCCCCTTGAAATCTTACTAAAATGTATTATTTGCCCAACATCTTACATAAAGCATTCTGAAGAGAAAGTAACATTTTGTTGATGGTTACATATCATCAGGATGAACATTAATTACCACACTGTGTATTTCTAGGTAATTACCATTAGAGGTATTTGAATTAAATGGGAGTCTTTACCTACTTCATTTTAAAAAATGTCTTTTGTGTTTGTTTCCACTGCTCATAAGCTATTGGCTGCTTCATCTCACCTGTGGCAGTGCATGTACCCAAAGCAACCACCGTTTTCTTTCTTGTTTGCTGTCCTGTTTTGCTCTTGGCTACCAAGTTGTAAACTCGATGGAATTTTGTTCACAGTCAGAATATATAGTTCTCTAGTGAAAAATGGGTTTTGTTTCACCTGTTCTTGACTCAGGAACCTTCTGAACATCTTGTACTTTTTTCTTCCAGGTAATGGCCCATGCTAGATAGTGGATAATGTTTTACTTCCCGTTTTATCCACTTCAAATTATGATGCAATATCTTTTTGTTCTTCATATGTTTTTTTCTTTTTCTCATATTGGTATTTTCTGTGTTTATAGGATTATACAGTAAGTATACTTTGTGCTTTTTATCACACTTCATTTTAATTCACTTAATTCACTTAGCAAAACTAGTTATTTTAGTCTCTTTACTTTTTAATCTTAACTGTACTTTGCTTTTGTTTTGGAAGAATTCCTGTTACCTAAACTTGTAGAGGTTGCAGGCAACAGAGAAAACCTTTGGTTATCTCAAGTCACAATGTGAGCGTGTATGGAGCCTATGAGGAACAGTGGAAACAATCTCTTCAGATCTCATGGATAGCTAAGGTCATTTAGGAAACAAATGCACTGGCAAGTCAGGCCTAAAGGAAATGTGAAACATTGTTTAGAAAATAGCACAAGTTCTGATGACCAGGCGATCTACTTGCCTCTTGATAATCAACTTGTTCTCTAAGTCAGTTCTGTGCCATTATGATCACATTGCCATCTTCTGCATTTGCTTCTACTGAGCATACTTCTACTTATTGATAACTCCCTTCCTTTCTACATCTTATCATGGTTTCTGCTTACTGTACTCTCTAGCTATGTCATCTGCCTGTCTTCTTAGCTTGAATTGTTTATTTTTTGGTATTTAAACTTCCTGATCAAGAGGACTTTATTGTTTTGGGTAACCACCATCCAGTATGAGAAAACGCTTCATCATAACCATTTTATAAATCAGTGGATTAAAGATGGTTAACTGTCGATTAGATACCAACCCTTGATTCTGTTAGCAGAAACCAGGGAAGTGGGTTCCTATGGTACATGGGTTGGCTACTTGTATATTTGGAACCTCTTGTAGACATTGAATTGTCACCAGTCTGTTGATTATAAGTTGAAATCCTAGGCCTTTTAGGCAAGTTAATAAATAGTGATCAAGGAAATTCCTGCTTTTGCCTAGAATGTAGAAAGTTGGAAAGATTGTCATGCCCATTGTAATAAAATAATGCTGGATTATCTATGAAATCGTAACTTTTTAAAGACTCATCAGAAAGCTGAGCTTACAGGGCAGCCAACAGCTTAAAATCTAAGGAAAAGTAAGTGCTGTCAAAGAGGGATGAGATAGGGACACTGGTTCACCTGAACATTGGAGGGAGACAGGAGGACTGCCATGTAAGTGGGTAAGAAGGATTCAGCTAACAGATTGCCAGAGACATGGTGTGACCCGTAACAGTCACCTGGCATTCACATACATAAGGGATGTTGCTCACACTTACAGGATCTTCTTTATGGACCTTGACCAGGTGCTAACAAAAAAGACTGGAACAGGGAAAGACATTAGAGAAAGCTATCTTGCTGGTTCACAATTGGATTAGAGGGGAGTGTTCTCTGCTGTGGGAAAAGTACGAAGTCTTGCCTGCACTGTTTTTTGTAAGTATCAGCAGCCTAAGCTGCTGAGGGAAGAGCATCAAATCTTAGCTTGCCAAGGGTTCAGAAGAAGACCCACTGCAGCTAGAGGAAAAGATAAAGAAAAACCTCAAAACACCATCTCTATGCCTTGAGGAGGGGCAGAAAATCATCCTGGTTATTAGAAGTCTCCTACCACTGAGGGAGGGCAGTATCACTGAAAAAGCTCAAACCCTGAAACTGAGGTCACAGAGTACTGAGGCTGAACCAGACAGCAGAGAATGCTTTTCCTTGACTCCCCTACCCACCTCCCCCTCACCATCAGGCTAGGAAGCACATCAAGCAACAAGTAACCGCAGCCTACCACTAGAGAGGGACTAAGAGCATAGACTCTCTCTGAGGTGAACATGCACAGTGAAGGCCTAAAGCTTGGGATGGAACAATACCATTGAGGAAAGTACTCAAGCAAAACTGAGTAACCTATGAATTACAGTGGAACTCAAAAAGAAAGTTAAAACATATTTTGTATTGAATGAAGATGAAACATGATGACACACGTGGAGTACAGCTAAAGCTTAGGGGGATATTTACAGCATTACATGTTACACTAGAAAAGAAAAAAGTGCCCCAATTTAGTAGTTTAAGCTTTCACATTAAGAAACTAGGAAAAGAAGAGCAAACTAAATCTAAAGCAAGCAGAAGGAAGGACACTGTAAGGATAAAAGTGGGAACTAGTGAAATTGAAAGCAGGAAATAATAGAGAAAACTAATAAACTAAAAGCTAGTCCTCTGAAAAGATCAAGATTGATAAGTCTCTAGCCAGACTGAGGAAAATGAAAACACAAAGTATCAATGTCAGGAATAGCACTTAGAATGTCAATAGAGATCCTAAAGACACTAAAGCGTAACCCATGAAGTCTTACGAACAACTGCATTTCCATGTATTTGACAATTTATATGGAACAAATTTTTTAAACCGTAAAATTACTGAAGTTCACTTAAGAAATAGTTGAGACCTAGCCGGGTGCGGTGGCTCATGCCTGTAATCCCAGGGGAGGCCGAAGTGGGTGGATCACGAGATCTGGGGTTCAAGACCAGCCTGGCCAAGATGGTGAAACCCCGTCTCTACTACAAATACAAAAATTAGCCAGACATGGTGGTGGGCACCTGTAATCCCAGCTACTCAGGAGGCTGAGGCAGAGAATTGCTTGAACCTGGGAGGCGGAGGTTGCAATGAGCTGAGATTGTGCCACTGCACTCCAGCCTGGGCGACACAGCAAGACTCCATCTCAAAAAAAAAAAAAAAAGAAAGAAAGAGGTGAGACCTTATTAGTCATATCTGTTGAAGAAGATTAAATTTATTTTTAAAAACTTTCCAACAAAGAAATCTCCAGCCCCAGATGGCTTCCCTGGTTTATTTTACCAAATGAAGAAACAATACCAATTCTCTACAAACTTCTAGAAAGTTAGAAAGGAACACTTTCCAACTTATTCTATGAGGCTAGCATTACCCTGATACCAAAGACATTAAAAGATGTGAAAACAGGAAGAAAAAAAAACTAATATCCTCCGTGAATACAGACACAAAAATTCTTAATAAATCCACCAATAAGTAAAAAGGAGAGTTACATTATGACCAGGTAGGGTTTATTCTGGGAACTCAAAGCTGATTTTGTTATTCAAATATCATCAATCAGTATAATTCACCATATCAACAGACTGAAGAAAAATATTTGATCATCCCAGTAGTTGCAGAAAAAGAATACGAAAAAAAAAAAATCGTTCGTTTATGATAAAAATGCTCTGCAAACTAGGAATTGAAAGAAACTGCCTCATCAGAAACCCAGGAGTTAACACCATACTTCATGGTGAAAGACTGAAGGCTTCTGTAACAACTGGGAACAGGCCAAGATGTCTGCTCGCAGTACTCCTGTTAAGCATCATGCTAGGAGTCCCAGGCAGGCAATGAGGCAGGAAATAGTAGTGAAAGGCATAGTTATCAAGAGATTCTGATACCACCATGAAAAAAATGAAACCAAACACCTTTTAGGCATTGTCTTAAAATAATGCTCATGTTCAGTTTCTTTATCCACTCTTAGCTTGGACTCTTTGAAAGGAAATGTAAGCTTGTTTTCCTTTTGTGGCATCTGTCCAACTTAAGAAGTAGCAAACATCTGGCAGTGGCATAATCTTTATTTTATTTAGCTGTATGAAATACTCAGTTTTGAAGTTAAAAATAGGGAAGCTAGAATTTATTAAGTGAGTTTCACATAGTCTCTTACTACATACAGAAAGAAGTAGAGAATTCAACAATTCTTGCCAGGCACCAGTGGCTCACACCTGTAATACTAGCACTTTGGGAGGCTGAGGCAGGAGGAGTGCTTGAGTTGAGTTCAGGACCAACCTGGGCAACATGGTGAGACCTCTCATTTCTACAAAAAAAAAAAAAAAAGAAAATTTAAAAATTACCTGGGCATGGTGGTGTGTGCCTATAGTCCCAGCTACTCAGGAGGCTGGGGCTGGAGGATTGCTTGAGCCCAGGAGGTCAAGGCTACTGTGAGCCATTTATGTGCCACTGGACACCAGCCTGGGTGACAGAGTGAGACCCCATCTCAAAACAAAACAAAAAAAACCACAATTCTTTACATATCTCATTTTTTAATGGGATTCTTGTGTCTCACTGTAAATTATATGTAGTTACTGCCATCAAAAAATTGACTAGTTTGTTTACTTTGGACTTTAAACTTTAAGATACTTGATTTTGAGTATATGTTAAAAATCCAAATCTTATTTGAACCATGACTTTGTCCCTTTTCAGGGGCAGATCCATTTACTGAGGAATATATGCATTATAGGAAGATACAAAATTGAAAGCAATAAGCATACATTTGTAACCACTGATAAAAATAGAGTTTATATGACAAAATGACGAGTAGAACAATGAATTCTGTATTTCTCATTTTTGAAATGGTGCACGAGTATAGAAATTTGTCTCCAATATGCTGGGATTAAGTCGGAATAACTGTATGTTATTTTTATAGCTGTTTACACATTTCTGAGACATAAAATTGTATAAGAACTGTGAGCTACAGGAATATTGCTTGAAAGCTGCTGTGCTTTCCTGTTAGTGTTACTCATCTCATTATTAAAATTTGAAATGCCATTAATATACAAAACAAAATATTTTAAGAATGCTGGAAGGGTAATAATTAACATTAATACTTATTAAGGGCTTTCCTAGACAGGTAATAATCAACGTGAACACTTATTAAGTTCTTTCTAAGTGCCAAGCTTTGAAATATATTGTTTACTCGTCATAACAATTGTGAAGTGAGTATTATTATTACCGTATTTATAAGGTGAATAAAATGGTTTAAATATCCTACCCAAAGTGATAGCTATCATCCTCAAAGAGCATATAAGTGAAATGAAGAGACAGACTCTATGGGAAAAGTATAAATAACTAGTTGCAATACATGATTTCTTTTTATTAGCATTAGGGAAAACTTCTTGGAGGAGAAGATGCCATTCACATATGGCATAACGTATATAATGGACAGGATATGCAACGGGTTAAAAAAAAAACATGAATAAAGGAATGGGGAAATAGGGGAGACAGTTTTGTAAATTGCGATCCAGTTTTCCTAAATGTTATGTTTTAAGCAAAGTAATAGTGAATATTGAAAAGTATGCTGGGGTCAGTTGTTGAAAAGCTTTCAAAATGCCATTTAAGGCAATTTGGACTTTTTTTTTTTCAAACATTGGAAAGGTATAGGGGGAAATTGTTGAGAAACCAAGATTTCTGGAAGTGAGAACTAAAAGGCACAGAGAACTATGTACTTAAAATCTAGAAGCTCTTGACCCTAATTACCTTCCGTTAGGTTAAGAACCTAATTGTGAGATTTTTGCCTTACAGAATCTTCAGCCAGTTATTCTAACTGTAAAATAGATAAGTCCCAAATCTAAAGATAGATTAGCCTTGGTGAAGATATTACAAAAGTAATCACTTTTTACATAACATTCATTAAAAAAAAATTTCTCTACAATATGGAGAAAAAAAGGCAGACTTCTAGTTCTCAAGAAGAATTAGCATTGTGAGATGAGTGGTATGTTAGGTTGCTGATGTTGCTGCAACAAATTGCTACAAGTTTAGTGGTTGAAAACAACACAGATTTATTCTCTTACGGTTTGGGAGGTCAGAAGTCCTAAAATGATTTGTAGGGACTACATTCATTCTGGAGGCTCTAGGGGAGAATCCATTTCCTTGCCTTTTCTAACTTCTGGAGGCTGCCTCCATTACTTGGCTTATGGCCCCATCCTCCATCTTCAAAACCAGCAGTATATCATCTTATAATCTCTGTGTGTCCCCTTGATTTTGTTGTTATCTCACCTTCTGTGTCTGTGGCCCTCCTCCCTCCCTAAGAACTCTTTTTAATACATTGAGCCCACCCACATATTCCAGGATAATCTCTCCATCCCAGGACCTTGAACTTAATCACATCTACAAAGTCCCTTTTGCCATAGGTAACTTATTCACAGGTTCCAAGGGGTTTAGATGTGGACATCTTTGGAGGACATTATTCAGCCTGCCACAGGTGGTATGCAAAAATATTCATCTAATATGATTAGTAATTTGATAGGAGTAACATATATGATGCTGGGGTTCTCAGAATTAAAGCAGCTCATATAGCCATGAGAGTGGGAGAATTCTGGGAGCAACTGATGGTTGAATTGAGTCTTAGAGGATAAGTGGGAATCTTATCAGGTTAAAAAATACAAGGAGTCCAAACAGAATGCCATGTCAAAGGTATGGCAAAGACAAACTGTATGAAATTGCTAGTTTCATAATTAACAACACTTGACACAATAACAACACTTGACACAATCGTCATAATGGAAATATGTGTAAAGTAAGTGGCTGCTGAAGTGAAGAAACAGATATCTAAGTCAGAGTGAGGGACTCATAATAAGGCACCTACCTTCATTCTCATCCTCTTATTTTCATGATTGATCTCCCGTCGTGGTCACCTTTCACTTGGTGGCTCAAGGTCCTCTGTTCTTTTCTCACTGCTGTCTCTTCAAGTATGGATGGACCAGAGATCATTCAGTTATATCAATCCTCGTAATATTCAGTACATTCTTTAGGCACTTGGCTGATGAAAGTAGGTGTGTTTTTGTGAAAATATTATTTTGACTTTTATTTTAGCTGTTGTTTTTCTTCTGTGAAAGCCCTTGGTTAAAAAAAAATGGACTATCAGAGTTGGGGTACAGGGAAGAGAGCTGAAGCAGTGTAAGGTCCATCAAACCTTGTAATAATAAAAGCCCAGTTAGGTAGTGGTGACTCTGAAAATAAACCTCTTCTATCCACTGATCATCAGGAGTAAGGAGAGAAAAGAAATAGTCTGTGGTCTCTGTGTGCTGGCCTTCTCCCCTTGCTTTGTAGAGAGCTAGCACTGGCTCTACTCAAAAGCCCTATTTCCCTGACGTTGCTGGGGGAGCAGAAGGTGGGTTGCTCTGACACTGTATTCTCCTGTGACCAGTAGCTTGTGTTGTCACAGCTTTACCAATAATAGGTCCTCTTGCTGGAGAGCCACTTCACAGCTTTCCCTATCGAATTCAGGTCAGGTCTCCACTTCTTACTTTTTACTCTTCATTTTACTCTTCTCCAGTATGCTCGCAAACTCGTAGAATCAATTCAGTATTTATTAAATACTGCACGTATTTTATATTTTCTACATTTGATGTGATTTTCATTGATATTCTGTTTCATATTTTCAACTCTGATAATAACATTTCTCATAAAGAAGACTATCCTTACAACATATCTTCATTTAGAAAAAGTATTTCTATAAATGAAATTCAGTAAGTTTCAATTTGATAATTTTGTATTAAAATGAATTTCTGTAGGCATCAATATTGCAATAACAATTATTGATGTGTTACAATAACAAATGTTGACATTATTGACATATTGACATTGATACCTTAATTAAGCAATATGTTAAAGTAAATAATTTATAAACAGATGTGAGTGTGAATTCCAGCATTGTGATATTTCTCTTTAGCCTAGGACAAGTTACTCAAGCTCTCCAAGCCTGTTCTTTTCATCCTTTAAATGAAGATAATAATAACCTTGTGTGTTGTTGAGAAGATTAATATTTATAAAATGCCTGGCATGTAGAGTGTGCTCATAAATTCTGGTAGTGTCATTATTCCTAGTGATTATTACAAGTAAGCATTAGTAAACTTCATGTGTATATTCTATGGTTTAAAAATAGTCTGCTTATAAAATTGGTGCTTTATATCAGCAGTCCCCAACCTTTTTGGCACCAGGGACCAGTTTTGTGGAAGACAATTTTTCCATGGGCCTATGGGAGCTTGGTGGATGGTTTCAAGATGAAACTGTTCCACCTCAGATCATCAGGTATTAGTTAGATTCTCATAGGGAGCACACAGCCTAGATCCCTTGCATGTGCATTTCACAGTAGTGTTCGCGCTGCTATGAGAATCTAATTTTGCTGCTGATCTGACAGGAGGTGGGGCTCAGGCTGTAATGCTCCCTTTCCTGCTGCTCATCTCCTGCTGTGTGGCCCAGTTCCTAAAAGGCCACTGACTGGTACCAGTCTGCGGCTCAGTGACTGGGGACCCCTGCTTTATATCATGTTTTAAACCATTTACTAACAGGTAAGAGGTAGTATATCGCATGGTGATTAAGAACATATTAGACTCTGAATCCAAATTTCAGCTCTATGACTTATTGCCAGGCTGATCATCGACAAGTTACCTAAATGCCTTGTGCATCACTTTCCTCAGCTTTAAAATGAACGTAACAGTAGCAAATTTATCTCAGGGATATTATGAGGAGTCAATCAGATTAAGCATATAAAAAGTATGAAACAGTTGCTGACACTTAATGCTGGCTGTCAGCCTCTGCCATTGTTATTGTTGTATTATTATTGTGTTGTTGGGTAAAAAAATTTTTTTTTAAATCACTTTTTAGGTGAATCTTGGAAGCAACCAGTACCTTTTCTCTGTCATAGTGGATCCTAAAGAAATGCCCTGCTTCTGTTTACGCCATGATGTTGATGCCCTACTCTGGCAACCACACTCCAGCAAACAAGATGATATGTGGGAGCACATCGCAACTTTCAATGCTTTAGGTATAAAGCAAACTCTTTGACATTTTCCATGAAATCAGAACTATAGTCATCATTCATTTAAAGTTCATTCCTTTTTTTTTCTTTTTAATTTGAGCTGTCCTGATTACATTTAGATTGATTTGTGCTATGATTTGTTTTCTTGTACTAGCGGATGAGTGTTAGCACTGTTGGAACATTTAGACTAATCTGTTTTTATGCTTATACAGAAGATCAAGACAATAGAAATGAAAGTGGTTATCTAACCATTTGAATTATTCTAATAAGTCATTTGCTTTTTCTAATTCTGTAAACCATATAATACTGGAGTCTGAACAAGGAGCTTGATAATACCCTACATGGAACTTGTATTCAAGTTTCTTCAGAGTAATCTTCAAAAACATCATAGAATTCCCCTAAGGTATAATGCACATTAGGAGACATCTTTTGTCAAAATTAAGACAAAAGAGAGCCATTATAATGAAAACACTTATGGAAAGCGGTGATAAGCAGAAATTAAATTTATTTGGTAGGATAAAAGGAAAAAAATCAGCTTTAAAATTAGGGCTTGAAAATGTTTAAACTACTTAATTGTAGATGTATGCAATCATTGATTTTTTTGTCAAAATGCATTAGTATTGTGTGACAGAAATTTTTTATGTGAATTAGCCACAGTTATTGCTTTATTGAAAGGTTATTTTAAACTGGCAGCAAGAAGTGAAAGTATGTATTTTGATGGCTATATATGCACAACCCTAATAGTAGAAGAAATTTATTAATTATCCCTTGTAGTTAATAATACAGGCTGCTAAACTGGTTCAGACACCAAATGGATTTTTATGACCTGAAGTACAAAGTTTGGTTGACTAATTTAACCATATAATTTTTAGCCTCCCTACTATAATGCTATTTTTTAATTATCTATACTTTAGTCAGAAGAAAGCTCTATCATATTATCTTTAGATGCTCAGATCTTCTATTTGTATCCCCAGATCCCCTATTATAGAGGAAGTCTATGCTTAATTCTAAGTTAAATCAACGTTACATTAGATATGTACTCATGAAATATATACATTATTCTGTCAAGGTTAGCCTGGATAGCAACTTTAAACTATTTAAATAGGTATCTAAATCTTCACTTTTCCCACTTCAAACCCTGCTTAATTAAAAACAATATTGATCTGCATGTGCTCAGTAACTCCTTTGCTTATTCATTGTTTGATGAGATCTCAATTTTAATTAGTGTTTTTTTTTTTTTGCTTATTCATTGTTTGATGAGATCTCAATTTTAATTAGTGTTTTTGTTTTTTTTTTTTTTTTTGAGACGGAGTCTTGCTCTGTCGCCCAGGCTGGAGTGCAGTGGCGCGATCTGCGCTCACTGCAAGCTTCGCCGCCGGGTTCACGCCATTCTCCTGCCTCATCCTCCCGAGTAGCTGGGACTAGAGGTGCGTGCCACCACGCCCGGCTAATTATTTTTTGTATTTTTAGTAGAGACAGGGTTTCACCATGTTAGCCAGGATGGTCTTGATCTCCTGACCTCATGATCCGCCCACCTCGGCCTCCCAAAGTGCTGGAATTACAGGCGTGAGCCACTGCGCCCGGTGTATATTTTTATTTTACATGATCTTAAATACCTAACATGTACTAACCATGTCACAATCTGAAAATCATAATTTATATTTCGGAACATAAATGTTGTTTTAATCCAAAAAGATACTTTTTAAATGTGTACATGAATTAAGATAAGATTAAGGATTTTTTCAGTTTAGAGACTTGAAATTATTTTTTAGGTTATAGTAGTCAACATTCTACTTCTGGGGGCTGAAAGTACAACAAAATCCGGTTACAGTGTTGGTATTGTTGTGTAAAAATATCACTAACATTTTAGGGATAATAAGAGAATGCATCACAAATACTAGTACATTCAGGGATACATTATGAACAGAAACCTAAAATAACTTTATGATGGTATCCTATACACATTTTCCAATTTATTTAAGAGGAAAAAAATGATTCTGTGATGCCATATCTGTAATTCATGAAGCTAAATATTAAATTGGCACTTAAAGATATTTGTCATGTAGTTAGTGTTTTAGATTTTAGAATTTTAGTGTTCGAATTATTCATGGAAATTAAATGAAACTATATTATGCTTTTCTTGAAGAGAGAAAGCCGTATCTGTTTTGTTCCTTAAGAATTAAAGTTGTATTTTTGTACCAGTTGGGAGAGACTGATTGTGGCTAATCATTAATGATTCAGAATTATATACCTTACGGTATATATTTTACTTGGGCATTTTAATTTGTAATAAACATTGCAAAATATTAAATGTTAAATCATGATTTTTCCCCTTCTGTTTAATATATAGTTTTTCTTTTGTTTGTCTCATATTCTTGGCAGGCTATGTCCAAGCATCAAAGAGAGACAAAAAATTTTTTGCCTGTGCTCCAAATTACTCCTATGCAGCCCTTTGTGAGTGCCTTCGTCGAGTATTCATCTATCGTCAGCCTGCTCCCATGTCCACTGTACTTTACAACAGAAAGGAAGGCAGGCAAGTAGGACAGGTTGCTAAGCAGCAAGTAGCAAGCCTGGAAACCAATGATCCTATTTTAGGATTTCAGGCAACAAATGAGAGATTATTTGTTCTTACTACCAGAAACCTCTTTTTAATAAAAGTCAATACAGAGAATTAATTATTCTAACATATTGGCTTCTTTGTACTGGAAAAGTTTTCAGTGGTACCTGGAGGTCTGGACAATATACTATAACCTCTTAAGTTTTAATGTGCTAAATATATCTTGTATGATTTTTTATTTTTTAAATAACATTGGAAATATATTCAAGAGATTATGATTCTCTAAAGCTATGGAATGAAACTGCAGATTTAGAGAACATTGGTTTCTGTAAAAAAAAGATAGTACTAGCAAGTATACTTTTTAAAATAGGCTAGAATCTCATGTTTTATATGAAAGATGTACAATTCAGTGTTTAAAAATAAAAATATTTATTGTGTACTCTGTTCATTGATAAGTTGCTATAATCTATACCTATAAAATGTACAGGATAATAGTTAAATGTTGAGTATTGTACATATGTATTTAAATGGATTGAATAACTGAGTCTACATGGAGGGAGAAATGTTAGAGGACAGCAGGCCTAATATTTTTTAAGTTTACTGAGAGACTTCAATTATTATTTTCAAATTAAGTGCAGCTTTATGTAACTTTCAGCCAGTTGCTCTGCCACAGACATAGACAGAGAGAGATAAGATTTCACATTATCCATCACTGCGAAACAAGCCACACCAAAACTCAGTGGTTTAAAACAAGGACATTTATTATTTTTCACAATTCAGTGAGTTGGCTGTCTCTGCTCTACAGGGCCTCTCAGCCTCCAGTAGGCTAGACGGGTGTTCTTTCCATAGTAGAGAAAACATCCTAAGAGAGCAAGCTCCAATATGCAAGAGCTTATCGATCCTGTACATCTATCATGTTTACTAATGTTCCATTGGACAAAGCAAATCACATGGCCAAGTCTAGAATCAGTATGAGAGGACTACACAAGCTGGCAGATAGCAGGTGGTATGATTCATTGAGGGCCACTGATGGAACAGTCTACCACACAAGGACAAATTATAATTTATCCTTGTAGCTCTCTTTATTTTTCTAACAATTTAAACAAAATAATCCTGTTTATATGTTACACTTTTTTGCCACAAATTTTGTTTTTTCAAACTTATCTTTCCAGGTTTGTTTTAGTATATATGTACCTGGAAAGTTTTATTACTTTTTATAACATTTCAAGATATGTATCTTATATAAACCTCAAGTTGGATTTTATATTTTAATAAGGAAGTTAAGACCTTAATTTAAGAGGCAGAAGATTAAGATAAGAAATATAAGATAGAAAATATTTTTGCTAACATATCTTTTGCCTGTCTGGGCAAGTATTTGACTCAACTAAATTTTAATGAATGAATGTTTGAGAGACAGAGAGGAGGAAAAGAGATGAGGATTACATACATGTTCTAAACCCTTTGTCAGAATGCAGTTTCCTAGAGAGTATTGGGGTGCTAGGTAAAAAGTTAGGAAAGGTCCTGAGAACTGGTATTGACAATTGGAGTCCTAATAGGAAAGAGAGACTAGGTACCAAACGTCATGAGATCATAGACATAGAAAACTGTATAGTAACCAAAAACCAAACAGTAATATTTCCAGAACTTTTTAGTATTGTTGTAAAACTTCATGAAACAAAAGACCATTTAAATAGTGAATTATTAAAAATCTTTATTATGGGAAAGTAGACCTACATTTTCGCTAAAATTTTCCCCAAAGATAATAAATATCTTCTTAGGGAATGTAAGAAAAATGTATAATAAAAATGTGGTGCTTAATTAACCATGACTATGTATATATTGCAAATATTAGTAATCAGTATTCTTTGTGCATGTGATTTTTTTGCATGATTAATGTTGAATTGAAAGCTCTCAGGATAATTAATCCTAAATGTTGTTGCATGTTGACGTATTTTAAAAGATGAATAGGCCTAGAGCAGTGATTTCAAGCTATTTTCTTGAAATGCTTCAGGGATTCCATAAACATTTAACTCAGCTTAAACAATGTTCTAAGATACATATACTTAGAACATTGAGGTATATACTACAAGTGCTAAGAATGTAGTATCTTGTATTTTTGTTGATTTTTATCATGTTATAAATAGGAATTTATAAAATGTGTATGATAGTAATAAAGTAGTATTTTATGTGTTTTGCATATAAGAGTCATTTAACAATATTTGCTCTTTTAACACATTTAAGCATCAACTATGTACCTTAGCATGATTTTTTCAGTATTAAGGATAATGTATACTAAGGATAAGGAGACAATTTACATTCTAATTATTTTCAGGTAAAATTTCTTTTTAGGGGAAAAAAGAGGAGAGGGTAGCATAGAGTGGTTGCTTTCCTGCTAAGGAAGTCTGACCAAAGCTGGAACTTTGGAGACTACCCACAAGAGTCAGGTAGAGTAGTTGCCAATGGGAAGAGTTAGAAAAAAGAATCAAAGTGTCAAGAAATTAGGAATGGTTAACAGTGTTAAAACAAAAATACTCTTAAAGTACATTCATCACATTTCTACATAAAAGGGAAATGACTGTACAGAACAAGTTAAACCATCATTACACAGGAATTTCAGACATTTTGTGTTATTAACTACAGAAAAGAACAAATGGTAAGTTTATGTATGGCAAGTCATATAAGAAGGCAAAACTTTTACTCATCACTTATTATTACTGGAAGAATATTCTAGTTACTTCTTAGTAGTAAATGTGTCTTACTGAACAGGTAATAATAGGTGAGCTGGTAAAAAAAAAAAAAAAAAAAAAGGCCTAATGATGGAAGTATAGAAGTAATAAAGCAAAGAGAAGGAAGGCCTTCTAGAATTGGTAAGAAAGAATAAATGCACAAAAAGAGCCAAAGTAAAAGGTACCCAACCGGATATCAAGATATATCATGAAGCAGTAAAAAGAGGTGGCATCATTGCATTAGTAAACAAAATAGACAAACATTTAATCATCCTATACTTACAAGAAGAAAATATCTATATTCTCAAGGTTGAGAAGGCTTCTTAAGATCCAGAAGGCAAAAATATAAGAGAAAGGATCGATGAATTTGATCATTACAAAATGTGAAATTTCTTTATGACCTACTTTTGGTAAAAGATAAAGCAACAGACTGAGAAAAGATATGTGACTCATGCATAATACATGAATATTAAAATCTAGAACAAAGAACTATCATTTAATAAAAAAGCAAACAAATTATACAAAAGGAAAGCAGACAAAAGATATGAACAGTTAATTCACAGAAAAGAAAATAAAGATGGTCAGTAAAGCTACAGTAATCAAGACAATGTGGTATTGGCACCAATTCTGACAAATAGATCCATAGATCAGAATAAAGAGTCCAGTTAGAGACTCAGACACATATGGTCAGTTAATTTTAGTCAGAGATATTTCAATGAAGAGGTAATACAAAATGCAGAGATAATTTGATGGAGAAAAGATATCTTTTCAACAAATGGCGCAAAAACAGTTGAGTATTCATTTTTGCCTTTATGATAGCTTAAATAGTGGCCACCCAAAGATATCCAGTTTCAATCCCTGGAACAAAAAAATAGAACCTTATGAAGACAATGAGTCTTTGCAGAAGTGATTATAATGAGGATCTTTACATGGAAAAATTTTCCTGAATTATCTGGGGTGGACCCTAAATCTAATTGCAGTGTCCCTTATAAGAGAGAGGCAGAGTGCAGTTACAAGCACAAAGAGGAGAAGCAGCTTATGTGAAGATGGAGTTTAAAAGGCCACAAGCCGAGGAATGCTAGAGCATTCTGGCAGCCACTGGAAGCTGGAAGAAGCAAGAAATAGGTTCTCCCTCAGAGCCTCTGGATGGGGAATGGCCCTGCTGACACCTTGAATTTGGTCTTCTGGCCTCAGAACTGTGACAGAATGCATTACCACCAAATTTGTGGTAATTTCATTACAGCAGCTGTAGGAAACTAACACAGCCTTGTATCAGAATTTACTTAAAATGGATCATGGACCTAAATGTAAAACCTGAAACTGTGAAACTTCTAGCAGATAACATAAAGGAAACATTTTGTAAGGCTGGGTTAGGCAAAGATTTCTTGCATGTGACACCAAAAGAGAAAACTGATAAATCATACTTCATCAAAATTAAGAAATTATGTTCTTAGAAAGGCAGTGTTGTGACAATGAAAAGCCACAGACTTGGAGAAAACATTTATAAATCACTATTTGATAAAGGACTAGTATCCAGAATGTATAAAGAACCCTCAGAACTCAATAATATAATAATCAAATACATAAATTTTTTTTGGGCCAAAATATTGAACAGATACATCATACAAGATGAATGGCAAGTAAGCATGTGAAAAGGCACTCAACGTTATTAGTTACTGGGAATGTGCGGATTTAAAGCACAATGTGATATCACTACATAGCTATTGAAATCCTTTAATTGAAGACTGACCATACCAGATGTTGGCAAACATATGGAACAAATGGAGCTCTCAAACACTGCTGTTTGGAATGTAAAATGGTAGAATCACTTTTGAAAAGAGTTTAGTGGTTTTCTAAAATGTTAAACATGCATCTTCCATGTGACCCAGCCATTCCACTTACCCGTTCTTTTACCTAAGAAAAGTGGAAGTATATGTCTATTCAAAGATTTGAACAGAGCAACAGCATTCATAGCAGTCAAACCTCAGAATAAATCAAATATCGGTCAACAGATGAAGGGCTAAATACATTGTGCTATGTCCATGCAATGGATTATTACTCAGCAATAAAAAGTATTAATATACCCAACATAGATGAATTGCAAAGTAATTATGCTGAGTGAAGCCAAAGTACATACTGTATGCTTCAACTCAAAATTCTAGAAAGTGCAAACACATAGAAAATAGGTTAGTGATTGCCTGAGTGGGAGAGATTTGAAAGATTATAAATGGGCAGAGAAACATTTTAGGTAAAGAGAGATCTTCATTATGTTAATTATCATAGTTCGTGAGTGTATACACAAGTTAAATTTTATTAAAAAGTATACCTTAAGCATTCTGTTTTGCACATCAGCTCCTCAATAATGCTTTTTAAATTTTTTTAAAGATTATTGAATCTTACCAAAATTTTCTTATTGATTTAATTTCTGCTTTTTAATTTTTTTTCTTGTACTGCAATGGCATTTTAGTGCGTGTTTCCTATATTACGAGGATCAGCATCCCTTCCCTTTTATCTTGGAAGTATATCCATTCCCCTTATTTTGGAAGTATACTGTAATTTCTTTCTAAGCCCATATATTTGTGTGTTACTGACTCCGTCCTTGGCATCGTGTATAGAGAACATTATTAAGGCTAAACCAATCAGTACTTTTGAGAATGCAGAATCCCTGGTCACGGTGACTGGTTCATAAATGGGCACTTGACCCATTTAGAAACAGTGATTCACAGTGAGAATTTGCAGTGATTTCTGGGACAAAGCCTTACCACTGGATGTAAGAATAAAAGGATATAAACAAAACCACATTTGTCACTGCAATAAGGTGAGAACTTCTCAAAATAGGGAGCCAGCAAAGGATGGCACTAAGAGACTGAGAAAATGGACCTTGATAATGTCATCTAGTCCTACCAAGCAATTCTTAAAACTAGCTGTTCTTAGAATTTTGGATAATGGGAATCATTAAGTTTTCTTTTTCCCTAAGTCAGTTTAGGTCAGATTTTCTGTTACTTGTACTCAGAAGAGGCCTGATTCCATGATGGAAAATTCGTTTAATGTATGACTATACTCTTCACATTGAGACTTTATTCTAGATTTTTATATCATAGTCTATGGATGAGAATTACTGATATTTTAATCCACATAGGGGTTCAATAGATACGTTACAAACGATTTTTAAATGGGGGAATTTTTTTCGCTTTAAAATAGTTTAGCAACTCCTCAAAAATGTATATTAATGAAAGGAAATTAGAATCTGTTTCTTTGGTACCAGGGAGGGAAGATAAAATTAAATGTATGCGATCTTTCAATCCTGAAGCTGTGTTTTCTGACTTCAGTATTTTCCATGCACCCAGTCTACAAATTTTTTACTCCAAACAGGAAAAAAAGTCTGTAACATATTACATTTTTAAGCCATTTAAATTTTTTCTACTTCTTCAACTGACGTTTTTTTAAGTGTTTGAGATTCACTTTTAATGCTTGCCAAAATATCCAGTATGAATCTCTTAATGTAGGAAAAAATGATATCAGGTGAATATTGAAGAAGATTAAACATACTCTTGACATTGGAATATTGTTCTCGTATCTGCCGTCTGTTTTTCACAAAGAAAATGTAGTTTGACCTACAAAATTAGTACAGTCACTGAAATTTATGGAATGAAGAACTCTCAAAACTATTCTAAAGTCCTTTACTAAGTAGTAAATAAACATTCTGTGTTTTTTTATCTGCAAATATACGCTTACTTAGAGGAAAAAGAGAAGGATGAAGATTATCTTAGTGGAGGCAGAAGGTAATATAAGCATAAAGCATACCCCTACATAGGTTGATATAATAGGAAGTTAACTAGTGGTACCTCAGGAACCCAGCTGAAATCAGGTGTGAGGAAAAATAACTAAAATTTCAGACAGTATGGAAAGCTGCTTTGTAAGAGTCTGGCAGTTTTTCGAAAGGTTGACAGTTAACAATATAACCCAGCAATTCCTCACCTAGGTATATACCTAAGAGTAATAAAAACCTGTATACACATGTTTATAGTAACATTATTCATAGTAACCAAAAAGTATAAACAACCCAAACAGCCATCAACTGACCAATGAATAAATAAAATGTGGCATATCTGTACAGTGGAATATTATATAGCAATAAATGAATGAAGTACTGACACATACTACAACATGGATAAACCTTGAGAACATTATGCTAAGTGAAAGAAGCCAATCATAATAGGCTACAGATGGTAGGATTCCATTTATATGAAAAGGCAGATCTCGCTGGGCATGGTGGCTCACACCTATAATCCTAGCACTTGGGTAGGCTGAGGAGGGCAGATTAGAGACCAGCCTGGGCAGCATGGCAAAAACCCCACTTCTACCACAAAAATAACAAATATTAGCCAGGTATGGTGGCACATAACTGATGTGGTAGGATCACCTGACCCCAGGATGTCGAGGCTGAAGTGAGCTGTGATTGCACCACTGCACTCCAGCCTGGGTATCAAAGTGAGACGCTGTCTTAAAAAAAACAAAACAAAACAAAACAAAAAAAAAACAGATCTGTAGAGACAAAGTAGATTAGTGTTTGCCAAAGGCTTAGGGGCTACAGTGGGGGAGGAATGGAAAGTGACTGCTAATGGGTATAGGGCTTATTTTGGGAGTGACAAAAATTGATTGTGGTGATGACTGCACAACTCTGGTTATATTAAAAACCCTTGGATTATATACTTCAGTAGGTAAGTTGTTTAGCTTGTGGATTCTGTTTCAAGGAAGCCGTGTGGAAACAACAAAAGCATGAGATAAGAGCTAAAATAAAAAGATTGAGGTCATCTTCCATGCTAAATATGAATGGGTTTCTAAAAATGTATTAGTATTTTTGCCTTCAACTTTGTTGAAACATCATATTTTTAAAGAAATTTGAATTTTATGGTAGGGAAATTATCCCTACAGTTTTATTAGGGAAACCAGATAAAGTGGTGATTCCCTCTCTTGCCAAAAACTCTCAGAGGAAATACTTTTCCTATAATATTAGGAGGAGTTATTTGGACAAAACATTTTCTTGATTTTTGTTTTTATTATTCTGATATTTACGTGTCATTTAAGACTATGTGAGTCTGTAGGAAATGATTTTAAGCTATCAGCATTTTTGTTCTTGATAACATGCACAGTCTATGAAAACCACAGAAAACACTCTACATATCTTGTTTAGGAGTGCATTCAACAAAATTGCAGTGATCCTAGAAAAATGTATCTACTGACTTCAGGACCCCTATGAGACATGTGCCATCTAAGGGGTTTTAGTGTTGGAGTACATTTTGATATTTAAAGTTTTTCTGAACATGTTATAGTTTAAATTAGCACCTCTGAGTTTATCATTTATACATGTTCCATAATGAATAATTTAAACCAATAATAAGAATTACGAGTGCTTAAATGTCCACAGTCTAGTTGAAAATCATTGCAGTGGGCCCGGGAGAAATATCACAAATTATACTTAAGGATATGAGGCCTATTAGGGCATTGGAACAGGGGGAAAGCATTAGTGAGAATGCATGTACTCGAGTTTCTCATGATCTAGAACTTACAATTTTCTTTGTCATTCTCTTCTTTGCTCCCTCTCTCTTCCTCCCCTTCATCCTTTGTACTCTCGTCTCTCCCCCTCCTCCTTTTTCTCTCTCTTCTCCACTTATCGCTGGCAGCTACTGCCTTGGCAGAGTTTTCCCCGTTCCTTAACCCGGACACTCATCTGCCATATACCTACCAGGAAAGATCTACGATACCATCACTAACAGAAAAATAGTGTAACGAGAATGCATTTGACTGCTGGTATCTTCAGATCACCTCTTTACTACATAAAGGGCAAAATATACCTGTTTATACTTGTGTTAGCATAGAGAATTGTTAGCAGGGAGAATTCTTTGTTACCAACATCACATGGCAAAACGACTGTAAAAAACTAATACTCCTGTAACTGAGGGTGAAGGTCTTAGATAATGAGAGATGCTTGACAGGTGAGCAGAATATGGGGAAGCAGTTTGAAAGAGGAGATTGGGCATCAAAAGGGCCAGATCTCATAGTTACCTAGTCGGCTTTATTACCAATATTACAGTATGTGTGGGAGGAAACTGTATTCAGATTATTCTTGTGCATAATTATGGATGTATTATACATATACATATGTGTATATACATCCATAATTATGCACATAATATATGTGTATGTGTGTGCATATATATGTATATACATTCATAATTATGCGCAACAAAAATCTGCAGTTCAGACCTCCTGGGCTCCTTGTATATGTAACTATATAACTATAGTTATATATCACTCTAACTATATATATAGAGATATACACACACGTGTATATATATAATCTGGAACTGAGTCATGTTGAGTATTATAGCTATTATTTGTGGAAAAATAACCAAAATTTCTTCAAAGACAGTGGCTGTTCTTGATTACATATTTCTTTTTTTAGCTGAAGAATTGCTTTGTTAGATTTCAGTAGGCACATTTTACACATCTTGAAGAGAAAAAAAGACTTCAGATTTTGTAAACAGGAAAAGCAGAATGTTACATGGTCAAAGGAGAGAGCTCAAAGTGTTTTAAGCTCCTTGTATAAAACACATCAGAAAGTAAAATAATAAAATACAGGCAGTGCTTCCTTGTATTGCATTTCACAGGTATTGCATTTTTTGCAAATTGAAGGTTTGTGGCAACCTTGTGTCAAGCAAGTCCTTTGGAACCATTTTTTCAATAGCATGTACTCACTTTGTGTCTCTATGTCATATTTTGGTAATTCTCATGATATTTCAAACTTCATTATATGTTATAGTGACTAGTGATTGGTGATCTTTGATGTTTCTTTTTTTTTTTTTTTTTTTTTTTTTGACGCGTAGTTTCACTCTTGTTGCCCAGGCTGGAGTGCAATTGCACGATCTTGGCTCACTCCTACCTCTGCCTCCTGGGTTCAAGCAATTCTCCTGCCTCAGCCTCCCGAGTAGCAGGATTACAGGCATGCGACACCACACCTGGCTACTTTTGTGTTTTTAGTAGAGACGGAGTTTCTCCATTTTGGTCAGGCTGGTCTTGAACTCCTGACCTCAGATGATCCACCCACCTCGGCCTCGCAAAGTGCTGGGATTATAGGCATGAGCCACCACACCCAGCCCAGTCTTTGATGTTTCTATTCTAATTGTTTTGGGACATCATGAACTGCACCCATATGAGACAGTGAATTTAAGCTATAAAGGCTGTGTATGTTCCGACTGCTCCACCAACTGGCCCTTCTCCATGATCACTCTTTCTTTCTTTCTCTCTTTTCTTTCATTCTTTTTTTTTGAGGAGTGGGGGTGCCCTGGACAGGGAGATAGGGTCTTGCTGTCACCCAGGCTGGAGTGCAGTGGTGTAGTGGTTCAATCACAGCTTCATGGCTCACTGCAGTCTCAACCTCTAGGGCTCAATCTATCCTCCCACCTCAGCCTCCTGAGTATCTAGGACTACAGACACATGCCACCGCTCCTGGCTAATTTTTTTATTTTTTGTAGAGACAGGTTTCGTGATGTTGCCCAGGCTGGTCTTGAACTCTTGGGCTCAAGTGATCTGCCTGCCTCAGCCTCCCAAAGTGCTGGGATTACAGGCATGAGCCACCATGCCCAGCTCATGATCACTACTTCTTAACAACTGTATGCTCCTGTGTAACTTCGCTAGTGCAGAGGAGGATCAAAATGTAAACACAAATCTTTAAGGAATTTTGTTTTCTAAAATGAACATGATTTAGGGAGTCAGACTTCCCCCAATCTGACTATGTAAAATGGGGACAATGCTACATTCCTCATAGTTGTTACGAGGGTTATATGTTACATAGCGTGCCCAATTTTTAGTACATGGTGATTTCCTCAGAGGAGTTTATAATGTCTTAAAGAATATACAAGTGTTAGATCAATGAATTGTAACAGCATGATACTGGGTGTTAAATGAGTTTTTTGCCCTGTAATTGACCATTAAAGCTTACAGAAAGAAGTTTGCTAAGCACCCTACCCTGTGGCCTTGGGTAACTGCCCGATATTGAAGGCACCAGGGCTTGCTGAGAGGCCATCGTTCAGGGGAACCTACAGTGATGGTTACATCACTTATACCCCTAGTCCCTCCAGATGATTTTAGAGGACTGAGATAAATTTGCCATTTGGTGAGAGTGAGAGGAAGTGCCTGAATATTTTTCTTCTGCCAAGAGATGCTGAGAGATTCTTAGAAAGTTTGGGGATGTTAAGAAGGGTTGACTGCATTTATTTCCCAGTTGGATGTCTGTTTAGCCGTCAGGCTTTCCCACCTACCCAGTGGAGCAGGGTAAATGGCAGTGTGGACAAATGGTTTGGTAGTGGGGCAACAATGAGGAAGTGGGGTAAGGAACCTGGAATGAGTTCCTTTTGCCTGAGAGGTATGGGGATGGTTCTCTTCATGCCCACAGGTACCAGTGTTGGGGATAAAGACAGTAGATGATACTGGAGCCAGAGGCTCTCCAAGGGCCAGCACAGTGTGTAAGAATAAAGCACTGCATCTGAGGGGAGCTGCAGGTTGCTTCCCTATTGGAGTAAGCTACTCTTTGTGGTTGAGTCTCCCAAAGGTAACTGTCAAAGGCAGAAAGCACAATTCTGAAAGTTTCAGGGATGAGGCGGGGCAGGATGAAGCAGCTAGGTAATCAAGGGTTAGTGATGACAGCAGTAAACTGTGACAATGGTTGAGCACCTAGCTACCGCATAGGCTACTGCATAGGTTCAAGTCCCAGCTTTGTCATTTACTAACCATAAGATTGGGTGACTTTGTAGCTTCTCTTTGTTTCCTCATCTGTAAAAGGGAGGTAATAATTGTACCTGCTCTATAGAATTATCGTAAGAACTAAATGAGTTCATACGTGGAACAATGTTTGGCACATAGGTAGCACTCAAATGATAGCTTTTTAATCAAATTATAATTATTATAAATCTTGAAAAAGATTTATAATACTTGGACATGCATGTACAAGAAGAGTAATTTAGGGTCTTTGAGATTCTGAGCTTTAGGATAGGGAATGGCTTGTTTACCTTTATATCTACAGGGACTGTCATATGGTAGATGCTCAATAAATGAACAGATGATAAAGTAATGTCGGAGAATATATCAATTCCAGGCAGAAGGAGTATCGTTGGAAAAATAAAGCACAGAAGCAGGAAATTTTAAGCAGGTATATGAAATAGCGTTTACATTTGGCTCAAGCAGGGTTTCTCACACTCAGCCCTATTGACATTTTTGACTGGATAATTCTTGGTTGTCAGAGGTTGTCCTAGGCATTGTATGACCTTTAGCAGCATCCTGGCCTCTACCTACAAGATACCAGTAGCATACTTCCTCAGTTGTAACCAGGAAATGTCTTCAGACATTGCCAAATGTTCCCTGGGAGGCAAAATCATCCACAGTTGAGAACCCATTGTGATAGAGTATTGGCTTTATGAGAAAGGAGTAGGACAAAATAAGGTTGGAACATTAGATTGAGGCTGTATTGAGTACAGCCTTAAACAAGGTAAAGATCTCAGAGTTTATTTTGAAGACAACAGGGAACTGTGGAAAGTTTTGGGCTAAAGAGTAGTGAAATTAAAGTGGTGCTTAAAAGTGTTCATCTGTAAAAGTATGTAGACAAAAGAAACATGGTAATAGTCTTTACAGTCAAAAAGAGGACAAATAGACAATAGTAGTAAATAAGCAAAAAGAAGGAAGAAAATATAGTACAGATTTATCTTTTATCATACATTCGGGATTAGGAACAAGTTATAGAAGGGGAACATTTTCTTTAATTTGGGATATTTTGTGTTGAAAGTTCCAGCCTTTCAAATTTCTTTGAAAATTTTCTGCAAGGTCAGAACAGAGAATTCTCCTTTCAAAAACAAAAAACCCTTGAGATCTTGAAACATAAAGTAGACAATACCATCTTAAATTTACACGTTTATCTAAATGACAGGTTGAAATCTTTGCCTTAATGTGCAAAGAGCCACAGACATTTCAAAATTCTATTTCCTAGTAACAATTACAGCTAATACATAGATAGTAGCTACTATATACCAGCCACTGTTCTAGCACTTATTAACTGTTTTTTCAAACCAACCCTATTTTACAGAGGAGGAAACTGGGACATAGAGAAGTTAAGTGATCTGTCTGAATTACATAGTAAATGGCAGAACCTGGATTTGAACCAAGGCAGCTGAACTCTCAGCCACTTTTAAAACCTGCTTTGTTGGGAGGCCAAGGCGGGTAGATCACAAGGTCAGGAGATCGAGACCATCCTGGCTAACACGGTGAAACCCTGTCTCTACAAAAAATACAAAAATTACCCCGGGTGGTGGCGGACGCCTGTAGTCCCAGCTACTCTGGAGGCTGAGGCAGGAGAATGGCATGAACCTGGGAGGTGGAGCTTAAAATTAGCCGAGAAGATCGCACCACTGCACTCCAGCCTGGGAGACAGAGCAAGACTCCCATCTCGAAAGAAAGAAAAACAAAAAAACCTGCTTTTCACACACAGGTAGTAAATTGTTTACATACTTTTTGGTAATTGTAGTGATGACTTAAATATGTGTCCCAAGTCTCTAGAATTTTAGGCAAATGGAGTTTGGGGCACAAATGTATTTCTCAATCATTGCTTTTCTTTTGCTGTTTGGTTAACTTTTTCTGCAATTGTCAGTATTTAGTATCTTCAGAGACAGAGGTTTTAAGAAAATAAGTAAAAATATTCAAATCAATGGGAAAACTTTTGTATGATTTTAGAAGCTGGTGATTTTCACCTGTGCTTTGTGGGGTGGGTCAAGATAATCTCTACTGTGATTTTCATGGCACTGTTTTTGAATTCCTTCCAAATGAATACTTTTGAATGGTTTCCCCTCACTGACAGCGTGACTCATCCCAGCTGTGTGATAATTCCTAATTAGGCCTAAAAGGGTTATTATAACTTGGTACAAAGAGAAGGAAAACTGCCATTCAGCTGTTCATGAGCAATCTTCCTTTAGACTATACCTCTTTCATTTTTTTTAGTCTCTTTTTTCCAAATCTTGGTTGTTGGTTTGTTTTTTTTTTTTTTTTTGAGACGGAGTCTCGCTCTGTCCCCCAGGCTCTGGAGTGCAGTGGTGCGATGTGTGTGTGTGTTGTGTGTGTGTGTGTGTGTGTGTGTGTGTTTTAACCTCCCTTGATGTGTTTTTCTTAAGGTATCATTTTGACTTTAGTTGAATCCCAGGCTAAAAGTACTTGTTTACTTACCCAAATATCTTGTTTTACAAAGATAGCAGTGGGCTAAGCTCTCTGATCTACCTGGTGTCCATCATGAGTCATTAACAAAGCAGGAAAGTTTGTTGACCTATTTGCTGAGTCTGCCTAGTGTGGAGACAGTTGCGAAGACAATTTTTTTTTTTACATGAGTGAACTCCAGTAGGGGTTTAACCAGTGTTTTCCATTGCATTTCTGCTAGGACTTTGGAATCATGATTCATAAGAATTGACTCAGTGTAGAGTTAGAGAAAGGAATAGTGCAAGCCATCTGTCCCCTACCAAATGTGCTCACTTTGGTGTTAACAATTTCTGATCCTAGGTCTGGCAGCAGTCTAAAGGCAAGTGATGCAAACTTTTCAAACTTACGTGGAATTAGAAACTCCAGTAGTCCATGAGACACACCAAAATACCATGGATTGGGTTAGAAATGTTACTTTTAACAAATGAGATAATTCAACACTGCCATACACATTTAAGGTTGCTTGAAGAGAAGCTTCTGGCAATTGTCTTCTCAGTTTTCTTCAAGAATTGTATTTGAAAAACCACATTAAAAAATAAAAACTATTATGTATTGATGCCATTTTTTTCTGTTTTCACCCAGACGAAGTTAGTAAGTGCTATCTAAAGATAGCACCAGTGCCAAAAGACAGCATTGTCTACATTGTACTCCATATCTGGTTTTGTACATTCTAGACTCCAGAATGTTAATCTCAGTAGTAATCCTGGAGAGATTCTTTAACTTGGCATATTTATTGATATCTTAGTTTCCGAATGTAACAAATTACTAAAATAATAATATACCACAAACTTGATGACTTTAAACAACACAAACTTAATATCTTAGATTCTGGAGGTCAGAAGTCCAAAATCGGCCTCACTGGGCTAAAATCAAGGTATTGGCAGGATAGCATTCCTTTGGGAGGCTCTAGAAGAGGATTTGTTTCCTTGCCTTTTGCAGCTTCTAGAAGTTGCTTATATGGGTCACGGCACTCTTCCATCTTCAAAGTTAGCTGGTCAGATTTTTCTCATGCTGCATCTTTATTCTGACACTGATTCTTCTGCCTCCCTCATCTACTTTTCAGGACCATTTTGATTACACTGACATTGGGCCCACACAGATAATCCAGGGTAATCTCTGTATCTTAAAGTTATCAGATTAGTAACCTTAATTCCATCTCCAACCTTAATGTTTCTTTGTCATGTAATATAACATATTCACAGGTTCTGGAGATAAGGATGTCAACATCTTTGTTGGAGGCATTATTCTGTCTATTACTGCTGTCTGATTGCCTGCTATCTAGAATATATGGATTCCTAAAGTAGTGTTATAGAATGGAGCTTTTAAATACATCTTAATTTCATTGTTTATTTTTGTTATCCAAGTATATGTATCTTAAAAGCAATCTCTACCTTAAATTCTGTTTGAAATAAGACAATGTATAAAAAATGTATATTTGCTACAATTATGACAAAAAGTCAAATATGAAATGATCATACAAATGGAAAGTAAAAACCTAAAGATCACCCTCAAAATAAATAGAAAGATAGCAAATTAAGCATCTTTCAAAATAATTTCTGGAAGACAGAAGTTGGAAGTCAGTTGATGATGAAACAAGTAAAGAAAAAAATAGCTGTAATACACTAGGAGAGGACCACTGAAGAGATAAGAGCCAATTTACCAAAGTGGAACTCCAGGGAAACTCTGGGCTCAGATTCAGTCAGGTAGGAAAGCTAATGAGGCTGAAATCAGAGGGATTGATTAAATAACTCGATATGGGCCAACTGTATCTGTATATGGGTGCCCGTTTTTTCCTCTACCCTATTCACGGATCACAAGAAGATGGCATTTCTCCAAGGCATGACTTGTGTTGCCTTTATTATTAATTTAAAAACAAAAAAAGACTATCTGGAGACAACTAAGGCTTCCAAAGATTTTGATGCTTCCAAGAAAAATATTTCTCGTTCCAGACTTTGGGCAGATGTGTAGCTTCACAATAGTTTCTCTGTTGGCTTATAATGAAGGAGATTATACCAATGGCCATACCCTGAATTTCCTCACTGGAGTTCCTGGTCAAATTGTTTATGCCAGAGGGAGACCTGGTCAGAAGAAAGACCAGGATACCCTATACCACAGAAAATTAACAGTGGCAGCTTCCCATTTATTTTAAACAAAAATGAATAAGTTGGGGTAGTGAAGGTGGTGGTGAGGATTAGCCAACCAATTACAGAAAAGAATTTCCCAGAATTGAAGAAGAGTCTTCAGGCTAAAAAGACCCACCTATAGTCCAGCATAAATAAGTACAGAAAGATTATATTAGTCCATTTTGCATTACTGTAAAGGAATACTGGAAACTGGGTAATGTATAAAGAAAAGAGGTTTATTTGGCTCACAGTTCTGCAGGGTGTACAGGCATGGCATCAGCATCTGCTCATCTTCTGATGAAGAAGCTTTTACTCGTGACAGAAGATGAAGGGGGAGCAGGCTTGTCACATGGCAAGAGAGGGAGCAAGAGAAAGGAGGAGGTGCTGGCCTCCTTCAAACAAACAGCTTTGGTGTGAATTACCAGAGTAAGGACTCACTCATAATCATGGGGACAGCACCAAGCCATTCATAAGAGATCCACCCTTATGGCCCAGACACCTCCCACTAGGCCAACGTCCAACATTGGAGGTCACCGTTGAAGGGGACACACATCCAAACTATGTCAAAGACCACACCTAGATAGTGTCATAAACTTTCACAATATCAAGATTAAATACTGATTCTAAAAAGTTCAAAGACAAAAAGTCATTTACAAGGAATTAAGAATCATATTGACAAATTTTTTCAAATGGAGAGTGGAAAATAATGGCATAGTAAATTCAAAATTCTGTCTTAAAGTTATTTCCAATCTAGAAACTTCTGTTCCAACAAATTATTAATTTAATATGGGGGCAGAATACATATATTTTCCTACATGTAAATTTTCACAAAGTTGAATATTTTCATTATAAGGATATAGTCCAACAAAATGAGAAAATGAACCAAGAGAGAGACACACATGAAATACTGAAAACAGTAAGCCCAAACAAAAAGTAAAAAAGGTCTCATGCGGATTGCAGTATAGTGGATTAAAGAGCAACCAGTCCAGTTAGGAACAGAAGTACAGAAGGCTCTAAGAGGGAGAGCTTTAGGATAGAGGAAGACTTTATAGAATAAAATCAATATTTGAGCTTATAAAAAACTCAGAGTATGCTAAATAAAATTAATGCAAAGGAATAAATTTCAGATAGAATCCCTGAGAAAAATTATTGGAGAAGAAAGGCATGGTTCAATACTATGAACTATGGTTCAGTACATGCTTGGTGGCACCTAGCATGAAGTTGAGCCTGTTAACCTTAGTTTTCCCTTTGAGTGGCATTAGAACAAGCTATTGTACTCACAGAGGAAGAAATGCAATCCCAACAAACTACTTGGGTTTTTAATGAAAAAAATGCTGATATAATCATAAATATGAGAGAGAATAAGCTATGGGGGAATGGGAGAAAATGAAAAGGCCCTGTGGTATGTGGCATGGCTGTATTGTAGGACTCCACCAAATCTTCAGTGTAGCCTGCTAAACCCTGTGTGCTTGAATGAGTGAATTTTCTGTAGGCTATCCACAGACAGGGTTGTCCAGTTGTGTGGTCTGTTCATCACGTAATACGGGTAATATGTAAAGAGGCTGGGTCCCAGTCACTAGAGTGGCAAGGATAACACAAACTTCCCAAGAGTTAGCTAATGTCTTTGGCGGAAGAGGTGGAAAGTGAGGAGAAGGAGTACAGCTTTGATTTCTATAGGCAATGGATTTGGAGAAGGAGGGTTTAAAGATGTTTCCCCTATATTTGAATCACCAGCATTACACCTGCATGACAAACTAAGGACTTGGGTTATAAGTGACAGAAGCACTTGTTAAAAGGATCAGAGCTGCATGAACTGTGGATCATCTGGGACCTCGACGTTTCAACCACAACTTAAGCACCATTGTCACTGGGTCCTCTCTCCTTCTTAGTATATCACCTTTATTCTCTCCTGCTGCTCGCTGGATGTCTCCATCTGCTGGTAATGTGACTAGCAACAGTCTACAGTGCTACTTTGTAACAGCTTCATAATCTGCTTAAATCTGAAAAATCCCAGTGACAGCCCTCAGATGCATTTGCTTTGTGTGCCCACCTTTGCAGTCATTGTGCCTTAAGGAGCAAGGCTCTCCAATGACTCAGCTGTGGAATGGGGGTTAGGCCTGTTACCAGATGACAGGAGACCAAACAAAGCCCATCGGAGAATTCTGAGCTTTGCTTGTCTCCACAACACAAACAAGCAAGCAGTACAAACTCCAAAGCTAACACAAATACAAAGAGTACCAAAAAAATCATAAATCAGGAATTTAAACTCTCACTTGGCTCCAGGGACAATAACCAAAACCATGGACTGAGGTTTTATTAACCTATCAGGCTATGGAGATCAGAATGTGTGGATACTATTCTACAAGCACCAAAGAATAAGAATTTTGTTACTTAACCCTTTATTTATTATTTTTTTAAAATTTATTTATTATTATTATACTTGAAGTTGTAGGGTACATGTGCATAACGTGCAGGTTTGTTACATATGTATACTTGTGCCATGTTGGTGTGCTGCACCCATCAACTCGTCATTTACATCAGGTATAACTCCCAATGCAATCCCTCCCCCCTCCCCCCTCAACATGATAGGCCCCGGTGTGTGATGTTCCCCTTCCTGAGTCCAAGTGATCTCATTGTTCAGTTCCCACCTATGAGTGAGAACATGCGGTGTTTGGTTTTCTGTTCTTGTGATAGTTTGCTAAGAATGATGGTTTCCAGCTGCATCCATGTCCCTACAAAGGACACAAACTCATCCTTTTTTATGGCTGCATAGTATTCCATGGTGTATATGTGCCACATTTTCTTAATCCAATCTGTCACTGATGGACATTTGGGTTGATTCCAAGTCTTTGCTATTGTGAATAGTGCTGCAATAAACATACGTGTGCATGTGTCTTTATAGCAGCATAATTTATAATCCTTTGGGTATATACCCAGTAATGGGATGGCTGGGTCATATGGTACATCTAGTTCTAGATCCTTGAGGAATCGCCATACTGTTTTCCATAATGGTTGAACTAGTTTACAATCCCACCAACAGTGTAAAAGTGTTCCTATTTCTCCACATCCTCTCCAGCACCTGTTGTTTCCTGACTTTTTAATGATCGCCATTCTAACTGGTGTGAGATGGTACCTCATTGTGGTTTTGATTTGCATTTCTCTGATGGCCAGTGATGATGAGCATTTTTTCATGTGTCTGTTGGCTGTATGAATGTCTTCTTTTGAGAAATGTCTGTTCATATCCTTTGCCCACTTTTTGATGGGGTTGTTTGTTTTTTTCTTGTAAATTTGTTTGAGTTCTTTGTAGGTTCTGGATATTAGCCCTTTGTCAGATGAGTAGATTGCAACAATTTTCTCCCATTCTGTAGGTTGCCTGTTCACTCTGATGGTAGTTTCTTTTGCTGTGCAGAAGCTCTTTAGTTTAATGAGATCCCATTTGTAAATTTTGGCTTTTGCTGCCATTGCTTTTGGTGTTTTAGACATGAAGTCTTTGCCCATGCCTATGTCCTGAATGGTACTACCTAGGTTTTCCTCTAGGATTTTTATGGTATTAGGTCTAACATTTAAGTCTCTAATCCATCTTGAATTAATTTTCGTATAAGGAGTAAGGAAAGGATCCAGTTTCAGCTTTCTACTTATGGCTAGCCAATTTTCCCAGCACCATTTATTAAATAGGGAATCCTTTCCCCATTTCTTGTTTTTGTCAGGTTTGTCAAAGATCAGATGGCTGTAGATGTGTGGTACTATTTCTGAGGACTCTGTTCTGTTCCATTGGTCTATATCTCTGTTTTGGTACCAGTACCATGCTGTTTTGGTTACTGTAGCCTTGTAGTATAGTTTGAAGTCAGGTAGCGTGATGCCTCCAGCTTTGTTCTTTTGACTTAGGATTGTCTTGGAGATGCGGGCTCTTTTTTGGTTCCATATGAACTTTAAAGCAGTTTTTTCCAATTCTGTGAAGAAAGTCATTGGTAGCTTGATGGGGATGGCATTGAATCTATAAATTACCTTGGGCAGTATGGCCATTTTCCCGATATTGATTCTTCCTATCCATGAGCATGGTATGTTCTTCCATTTGTTTGTGTCCTCTTTTATTTCACTGAGTAGTGGTTTGTAGTTCTCCTTGAAGAGGTCCTTTACATCCCTTGTAAGTTGGATTCCTAGGTATTTTATTCTCTTTGAAGCAATTGTGAATGGAAGTTCATTCCTGATTTGGCTCTCTGTTTGTCTGTTACTGGTGTATAAGAATGCTTGTGATTTTTGCACATTGATTTTGTATCCTGAGACTTTGCTGAAGTTTCTTATCAGCTTAAGGAGATTTTGGGCTGAGACAATGGGGTTTTCTAAATATACAATCATGTCATCTGCAAACAGGGACAATTTGACTTCTTCTTTTCCTCACTGAATACCCTTTATTTCTTTCTCTTGCCTAATTGCCCTAGCCAGAACTTCCAACACTATGTTGAATAGGAGTGGTGAGAGAGGGCATCCCTGTCTTGTGCCAGTTTTCAAAGGGAATTTTTCCAGTTTTTGCCCATTCAGTATGATATTGGCTATGGGTTTGTCATAAATAGCTCTTTTATTTTGAGGTATGTTCCATCAATACCGAATTTATTGAGCGTTTTTAGCATGAAGGGCTGTTGAATTTTGTCAAAAGCCTTTTCTGCATCTATTGAGATAATCATGTGGTTCTTGTCTTTGGTTCTGTTTATATGCTGGATTATGTTTATTGATTTGCGAATGTTGAACCAGCCTTGCATCCCAGGGATGAAGCCCACTTGATCATGGTGGATAAGCTTTTTGATGTGTTGCTGAATCCGGTTTGCCAGTATTTTATTGAGGATTTTTGCATCGATGTTCATCAGGGATATTGGTCTAAAATTCTCTTTTTTTGTTGTGTCTCTGCCAGGCTTTGGTATCAGGATGATGTTGGCCTCATAAAATGAGTTAGGGAGGAGTCCCTCTTTTTCTATTGATTGGAATAGTTTCAGAAGGAATGGTACCAACTCCTCCTTATACCTCTGGTAGAATTCAGCTGTGAATCCATCTGGTCCTGGACTTTTTTTGGTTGGTAGCCTATCAATTATTGCCTCAATTTCAGAGCCTGCTATTGGTCTATTCAGGGATTCAACTTCTTCCTGGTTTAGTCTTGGAAGAGTGTAAGTGTCCAGGAAATTATCCATTTCTTCTAGATTTTCTAGTTTATTTGCATAGAGGTGTTTATAGTGTTCTCTGATGGTAGTTTGTATTTCTGTGGGGTCTGTGGTGATATCCCCTTCATCATTTTTAATTGCGTCGATTTGATTCCTCTCTCTTTTCTTCTTTATTAGTCTTGCTAGTGGTCTGTCAATTTTGTTGATCTTTTCAAAAAACCAACTCCTGGATTCATTGATTTTTTGGAGAGTTTTTTGTGTCTGTATCTCCTTCAGTTCTGCTCTGATCTTAGTTATTTCTTGCCTTCTGCTAGCTTTTGAATGTGTTTGCTCTTGCTTCTCTAGTTCTTTTAATTGCGATGTTAGAGTGTCAATTTTAGATCTTTCCTGCTTTCTCTTGTGGGCATTTAGTGCTATAAATTTCCCTCTACACACTGCTTTAAATGTGTCCCAGAGATTCTGGTATGTTGTATCTTTGTTCTCACTGGTTTCAAAGAACATCTTTATTTCTGCCTTCATTTCATTATGTACCCAGTAGTCATTCAGGAGCAGGTTGTTCAGTATTAACAGCTTTCTAACAGCAAATCCAATACACTTCCTTAGTCAGTCCAGCATTCTTGAGGTAGCCTTTATCTCTTTGCAAGGCAACTCACCTTCCTTCCTTTACCCTTACCCACCACCTCTTATTAGCCTTCATAAAAACTGTTTCTCCTGTGCCCTTCTACTTGTCTTCAGGCTCTGCTTTTCATTGGCAGTAGCTTATCACATAAACTCATCTCTGCTAATGTGTTACATCTCCCAGGTAACAGAGCTCATTGTTGACTACCAAGGATAAATCTCCTTTATATCCAGACTCTGTCCCCCTGAGCCCAATTACTTTCCTCTGAAATACCAGTGTATTTTTCATTAAAATGCTTGCAAATCCTCAGGTTATTAGGTTTATGGCAGCCCCATTAAGCAGAACAATAATGATTTATGTAAGAAGTTAGACCAGAATCTTTGTTTTGTTTAATAAAAAGGTTCACAGCCTGCAGCCAGATGCTGAGCTCTTGCAAACTTGCATCTTTCTGTCACATAGACCATCTTTCTATTTTGTTTCCCAAGAGAATGCTAGTCCTGCTTAGAGTTGCTTTTCCAAACTTATAAACCAGAAAGCCTAGCTGTGATGTTCAAGCCTCTGCTGAGGAAGCAGCAGGGGCTTTAGATCAGGATAGAACTTGGTAAAACTTCTAGATCTGCCCCTTATGGACTTTGTGACTTTGCACAAGTCACTTAACTAACTCCATGAGCTTAAGTTTCCTCAGGTATATAATGGGTGATAAGACTTTACTGAGTATTGCACAAATTCATTAAGATGCTGAGTAAACCACTCTGCTAGGCTATAGTATCTCCAACCTCAGATCCATGCATTTTCTCTGTTCTGTGTTGCAAGTAACGAGATCCCTTGCAGGCTGCATTTCCCAGGTTTCCAGCTACTAGCTGGGTTCCATCAATTAATGATACTGGTGGGGGATTAGGGGTGTAGGGGAAGGATAAGCCAAGAAATCCCCACAATCCCCAGTCTTCTCCAACTTAGGTGGCATATCTTGCAGCAGTCTGTCTCCTTTGTGGCCCCAGTTACTGCTGGCCAGGTGCACCATGATGTCAACTTCTGCACGTAACCCTGGCCTCTTAGTTAGCTAACGATGGGGTTCTTTGTCCCACAGTCATGAAAATTCAGGCTCATAGACAATTTGAATAGTGAGTAAACAGGATTTTATTGGGTAAAAAGGAAGAAAATGGGGAAACAGGGACTCTCAAAAGGCCAGAGTCCCAACTAGAGTACTTCCCACCCGGCCGTTTGAATCCCAGGTTCCACAGGAAGAAGAGGGACCAGGTTCCTTCCTGCTGCAAACATTGTGAACTTCCTGAGGCTCTACTCCAGTATACAGGC
The DNA here is from genome assembly GCF_037993035.2 of Macaca fascicularis. Classification (NCBI taxonomy): domain Eukaryota; kingdom Metazoa; phylum Chordata; class Mammalia; order Primates; family Cercopithecidae; genus Macaca; species Macaca fascicularis. The sequence continues at coordinate 118,773,046 of NC_088382.1, read as the reverse complement.
TGGTCAGAGTTTCTGTGGGGACCCCTCCCACGTGGCTATCTCATTCCTCCATCTAAAGAAGTACATCTAACTGCCATTATAATAAGGACTAAGACCAATCGTAACTGCTTCCTGCCGATAGGGGGCGCTGCTTTGGGGAAACAGCAGTCAGATCTATCTCCCTCAGAGGCTTATTTAAGGGTTCCCAGCAGAAGGGACCATCATCCCAGGCTCTGGTTGTATGACTGTTTGGAGTTTGATGGCCTGAAGGCAAGAACAGACAAACCAGGTTATTAGAAAACATGTATCAAAATGAAATAAGGGGAGGGGTAAGGACAGCTCAAAAATTCCGAGGCCCTTTACCAGTTTGCACACGGAGAAGGAGGCCAAAAGCCCCAATGGCAATAAAAACCTTACCCTGGTTGGGCGCGGTGGCTCACGCCTGTAATCCCAGCACTTTGGGAGGCCGAGGCACGTGGATCACAAGGTCAGGAGATCGAGACCATCCTGGCGAACACGGTGAAACCCCATCTCTACTAAAAATGCAAAAAATTAGCCAGGCGTAGTGGCGAGCGCCTGTAGTACCAGCTACTTGGGAGGCTGAGGCAGGAGAATGGCGTGAACCCGGGAGGTGGAGCTTTCAGGGAGCCGAGATCCACCACTGGACTCCAGCCTAGGCAGGACAGAGCGAGACGCTCTCTCAAAAAACGAAACAAAAAAACCTTACCCTTTTGCTGGCATGTTGGGCTTCTGAGCCCAGTCCTAAGCCAACCAGTTTAAGGTTTGGGAAATCTGAGGGGAGTGTACCATAGTATGGAGACACAATTACCTATCAGTGAAGAGAGGATAGAGGAGGAGAAAGGAAAAAAAGGCGTTTTTTTGTTTGTTGTTGTTGTTTTTTAAAGGAGTCCAAGAGTTCAGGATGCTTTCGAAAGGAGTACAGACTGAAGATGAATGGCAACCTATCTAGAAAGAAGGGAGCAGGCATCCCTGGTTCCCTTCTCTTCCTAGCAGATACTCAGGGTATGTTAGGGAGAGAGGGAAGAGCGTCCTCTTTTCTTGTTCCATGCTTGCATCCCCGAGTCCTGGTGACCTTGGCAGGTCCTCCCATGAGTGCCAAACCATGAAGCAGTGAGGGACTAGAGAATAGGCATTATCATTCTCTCCTGTGCCTACAGGTGACCCCTGTGCCTTCCCCATTCTGTTCTGTCAGTAGCCTTGGAGTTCCCTAGACTTCATTTATGCTATGGATATTAACATGGCCTTTATCCATGAAACAGGAAGTATAGGATTGGCTTAATCTGCAGGAATCAGCCACGTTCACCTGAACTGTGCCTCTTAACCTCTGTTGTCATTTATCTCTGGATCCCTCAGATCCAGTTTTCATTCCTGGCCTTTGACCCAAAGCTTAGAATTGAGTCTGGGACAAAAATGTGTCTCAGGAGGCATTGGATGGACTCCTTATCATAAGCCAATGCTAATGTGAAACTGTGGGACTGAGTCCTCTTCCAATGAGAGAGGAAAGGATATCTTGTGACACACCCAGATAACTGGTGGCTACAGTTATGCTTGCGAAGAGTTAGTTATGCATGGGGCTTGGCTTTGGTTAGCTCCCTTGGTCTTACTTTCCCAAAAAAGGAAACCTCTGAGTGATGAGAATTCTGTTCATTCCCATCACCTGGCAGGATTTGCAGGATAATTGCTCAGAACTAGGATATTGATCAGGATTTCTACATTATCCATCCCCTCTTGTTTTTTTTTTTTTTTTTTTTTTTCTTTTTTTGAGATGGAGTCTTGCTCTGTTGCCCAGGCTGGAGAGTAGTGGCAAGATCTTGTGGCAAGCTCTGTCTCCCAGGTTCACGCCATTCTCCTGCCTCAGCCTCCCGAGTAGCTGGGACTACAGGCGTGTGCCACCACATCCAGCTAATTTTTTGTGTGCCTTGGTCTTACATTTGACCTGATTATTTGCATAAAATGCAGCAAGAATAATTATTTCTACATAGGCCTTTTGGATTGGTTTGATGGAACTCTGTCCCACAAAGGATCTCAGATAAGACCTTTTAAAGCTGAGCCTAGTCATGGGTCTGCATCATCAAATACCTGTGAGTTGGGTGATTCTCTCCTCTTAAGGTCCCAAGGTAAACTTGGAGCTCCTAGACCTGTTAGAAACTGACATTCTTTACTGACCACGGATCAGGAATCCTGTTCAGGGAATCTGTAAATAAGGGTAGGAGGCCAGTTTTCCCCACTGAGTTTTTTATTGGCTCTGCAAGTCAAGATTGACTCCTTAAAAGGAAACATACCCTTCCAATCAGAGCCTTGGTAAAATATCCAGTTTTTTCTGTTGCATTCTGTTGCAAGAGAAAAATTGATTCTTACTGCACTGATGCAAACAACTATATTGCCATAAATTAAGAATACTCAGATAGCTTCTAAATTCTGGAGGAGCCAGGCCAAGAGAAACAAACATGCTCCAAATTTTGATCATAGGAATATATCTTGCTTAATTATTAAAAACTGTAAATAGTTCAAAATAAGTTTCCTTGATTCTCAAAGACAAAACAAGGATCAGCAATATTCCAAGCAAAAGTCAAAGTTTGCTCCAGCTTTCTGAGTTCAGTCCATTTAGTTAACTCTTGTTTTGCTTGATATTCATAAGCATTTCAGCTCTTCATGAGTCCTCTACATTTTCCTTTATTCCAATGTCACAATCTCCAAAGTTATCAGAAACCTGATTGTCTCAAATACAATCAGAAATTGTATTTGAGAGCACCTGTTACAGTTCTATAGCTTATTATAAACAGTCTTTTAAAAAGGATTAAAACAAGACAACAATTGTCTGTGAATACCAAAATGGTCAAGGTAGTTGCAGTTAGAAACATGATTGACAAAGAAGTTTGGTTATCTCCATGGTTTACAATAACTTAACCTTAATTGTGATTGATAGCATATACATTAGATATTAGAATTTTTAAAATTCCATACAACTTTGGAACATGTATTAGCATTATTCACAAAAATATAACCTAAATTGAACATTTTGGCAATCCCGTGTACCAAAGCATGTCAAATAATCCTGTTTACATCTCTTTTCTGGACACTTCAGGGGCCCTCTGAAGTATTCAAAAAACCAGGTGCCAGAGAAGACAATTTTGAAACTGAAGTTTCATTTGGGGAAGGCTGTTAAATATGTTTAAAGCATTTGATATTATGAAATAGAATGTCAGATTACCATAAGTTATTTATTTTGCCAAAAAGATGGCTCAGAAATTTTAAAGAAGCAAAATCCTTTTAGAACTCCTTTGAATTTAGTTAATATGTTCACATTAGTTAATATGTTTAGTTAATATGTTCACAGAGAACCTCTTCCACAGGATTAATTTCCACAATGCTTCCACCACTTGTTTGAAATTTCAGCTTTTTCTTAATTTAAAACAATCCTTTAACCCCAGGCAAAAATTTACATTTCCATGCCTTCTTACAACTTATTACTAAAAGAAAAACACATATTGTACTGTTCTTACACACCTTGCATGTAAATCTTGTTCTAGTAGTTTCAATTAACTCCTAGCAATTTTTAACTTTAAGGTAAAATTTGATAAGTTGCTTTGTGTGCTAAGTGCAGGCAAGGTTTGCCATCTTAGTCAAGGGTGTGCTAAGTGCAGCCAAGGTTTGCCATCTTAGTCAAGGACATATGAACATAGTTCGTATGTCCCATATGTCCGAAGGCCTTACCAGTTGTGAAGCCAACAAGTCAAATAGTTCTCAAAACCCACAAGTCAGTTTGTAACCTCAAAACACTTAGCAAATCTTGCATCTGACCTGCATTTTACTAACAGTCTGTAGGGCTGTTTTTATTTCTTAAAGATTAAAGTCATGTGAACTGAAAGGTACCACAGATTTTATCTTCCCTTTAAAAAATACTAGATCCAAGTGCATGTCTTTCTTTAGGCCAAATTAATTAGAGCTCTTTCAACAGACATTACACACAGTACGCACACAGACAGGCGGAAGAAAACCCAGTCGCTGGAGCCCTTTAAGAGACAAGGCTAGGAATCTGGCTAGAAGGCCAAATAAGAACAGCTCCGGTCTGCAGCTCCCAATGCGATCAACAGAGAAGGCAGGTGATTTCTGCATTTCCAACTGCGGTACCCAGTTCATCTCACTAGTACTGGTTAGACAGGGTACAGCCCATGGAGGGCGAGCTGAAGCAGGGTGGGGTGTCACCTCACCTGGGAAGCTCAAGGGGTCAGGGATTCCCTCCCGTAGTCAAGGGAAGCCCTGAGGGATTGTGCCTTTAGGAACGGTGTACTCCAGCCCAGATACTACACTTTTCCCACAGTCTTCGCAACCCACAGACCAGGAGATTCCCTCCGGTGCCTATACCACCAAGGCCCTGGGTTTCCAGCACAAAACTGGGCGGCCATTTGGGCTGACACCCAGCTTGCTGCAGGAGTTTTTTTTTCATACCCCAGTGGCAGCTGGAATGCCAATAAGACAGAACCATTCACTCCCCTGGAAAGGGGGCTGAAGCCAGGGAGCCAAGTAGTCTAGCTTGGTGGATCCCACCCCCACAGAGACCAGCAAGCTAAGATCCACTGGCTTGAAATTCTTGCGACCAGCACAGCAGTCTGAAATCACCTTGGGATGCTCGAGCTTGGTAGGGGGAAGGGCGTCCACCATTACTGAGGCTTGAGTAGGCCATTTTCCCCTCACAGTGTAAACAAAGCCACCATGAAGTTCCAAATGGGTGGAACCCACTGCAGCTTGGCAAAGCATTGTAGCCAGACTGCTTCTCTAGATTCCTCCTCTCTGGAAAGGGCATCTCTGAAAGAAAGGCAGCAGCCCCAGTCAGGAGCTTATAGATAAAACTCCCATCTCCCTGGGACAGAGCACCTGGGGAAGGGGCAACTGTGGGCACAGCTTCAGCAGACTTGAGCGTTTCTGCCTGCCAGCTCTGAAGACAGCATTGAATCTCCCAGCACAGCGCTCTAGCTCTGCTAAGGGACAGACTGCCTCCTCAAGTGGACTGACCCCTGTGCCTCCTGACTGAGAAACAACTGCCAACAGGGGTCGACAGACACCTCATACAGGAGAGCTCCAGCTGGCCTCTGGTGGGTGCCCCTCTGGAATAAGGCTTCCAGAGGAAGGAAAAGGCAGCAATCTTTGCTGTTCTGCAGCCTTCGCTGCTGATACCCAGGCAAACAGGGTCTGGAGTTGACCTCCAGCAAACTCCAGCAGACCTGCAGCAGAGGGGCCTGACTGTTAGAAGGAAAACTAACAAACAGAAAGAAATCGCATCAACATCAATAAAAAGGACAGCCACACCAAAACCCCATTCAAAGGTCATCAACATCAAAGGTCAAAGGTATATAAATTCACAAAGATGAGGAAAAACCAACACAAAAAGCCTGAAAATTCCAAAACCAGAATGCCTCTTTTCCTCCAAAAGATCACAACTCCTCAGCAGCAAGGGAACAAAACTGGACAGAGAATGAGTTTGGTTAATTGACAGAAGTAGGCTTCAGAAAGTGGGTAATAACAAACTCCTTCAAGCTAAAGTAGCATGTTCTAACCCAATGCAAGAAAGCTAAGAACCTTGAAAAAAGTTAGAGGAATTGCTAACTAGAATAACCAGTTTTGAGAAGAACATAAATGACCTAATGGAGCTGAAAAACACAACCTGAGAACTTCCTTAAGCATACACAAGTATCAATAGCTGAATTGAACAAGCAGAATAAAGGATATCAGAGACTGAAGATCAACTTAATGAAATAAAGCATAAAGACAAGATTAGAGAAAAAAGAGTGAAAAGGAATGAACAAAGCCTCCAAGAAATGTGGGACTATGTGAAAAGACGAAACCTACGTTTGACTGGTATACTTGAAAGTGACGGGGAGAATGTAACCAAGCTGGAAAACATACTTCAGGATATTATCCAGGAAAACTTCCCCAACCTAGCAAGACAGGCTAACATTCAAATTCAGGAAATACAGAGAACCCCACAAACATACTCCTTGGAAAGAGCAACCCCAACACATAATCGTCAGATTCACCAAGGTTGAAATGAAGAAAAAAATGTTAAGGGCAGCCAGAGAGAAAGGTCAGGTTGCCCACAAAGGGAAGTCCATCAGACTAACAGCGGATTTCTCTGCAGAAACCCTACAAGCCAGAAGAGAGTGGGGACCAACATTCAACATTCTTAAATAAAAGATTTTTTCAACCCAGAATTTCATATCCAGCCAAACTAAGCTTCATAAGCGAAGGAAAAATACAGTCCTTTACAGACAAGCAAATGCTAGAGATTTTGTCACTACCAGGTTTGCCTTACAAGAGCTTCTGAAGGGAGCATTAAACATGGAAAAGAACAACCGGTACCAACCACTGCAAACCGTACCAAAATGTAAAGACCATCGACACTATGAAGAAACTGCATCAAGTAATGGGCAAAATAACTAGCTAGCATCAAATGACAGAGTCAAATTCGCACATAACAATATTAACCTTAAATGTAAATGGACTAAATGCCCCAATTAAAAGACACAGACTGGCAAAGTGGATAAAAATAAAGACCCATCAGTGTGCTGTATTCAGGAGTCCCATCTCACAAGAAAAGACACATATAGGTTCAAAATAAAGGGATGGAGGAGTATTTACCAAGCAAAAAAAAAAAAAAGAAAGAAAGAAAAAGCAGGCGTAGCAATCCTAGTCGCTGATAAAATAGACTTAAACCAACAAAGATCAAAAAAGACAAAGAAGGGCATTACATAATGGTAAAGGGATCAATGCAACAAGAAGAGCTAACTATCCTCAATATATATGCACCCAATACAGGAACACGCAGAATCATAAAGCAGGTTCTTAGAGACCTACAAAGAGACTTATACTCCCACACAATAATAGTGGGAGACTTTAACACCCCACTGTCAATATTAGATCAATGAAACAGAAAATTAACAAAAAATTAACGAAGATATTCCACACTTGAACTCAGCTCTGGACCAAGTGGACCTAATAGACATCTACAGAACTCTCCACCCCAAATCAACAGAATATACATTCTTCTCAGCACCACATCACACTTATTCTAAAATTGACCACATAATTGGAAGTAAAACACCCCCCAGCAAATTCAAAAGAACGGAAATCATAACAAACAGTCTCTCAGACCACAGTGCAATCAACTTAGAACCCTGGATTAAGAAACTCACTCAAAACTGCACAACTACATGGAAACTGAACAACCTGCTCCTGAATGACTGCTGGGTAAATAACAAAATTAAGGCAGAAATAAATAAATTCTTTGAAACCTATAAGAACAACGACACAAGGTAGCAGAATCTCTGGGACACAGCTAAAGCAGTGTTTAGAGGAAAAATTATAGCACTAAATGCCCACAGGAGAAAGCAGGAAAGATCTAAAATCGACACCCTAACATCACAAGAAAACTAGAGAAGCAAGAGTAAACAAATTCAAAAGCTAGCAGAAGACAAGAAATAACTAAGATCAGAGCAGAACCAAAAGAGATAGAGACACAAAAAACCCTCCAAAAAAACCAGTGAATCCAGGAGCTGGTTTTTTGAAAAGATCCAAAAGATACATAGACTGCTAGCCAAACTAAAAAAGAAGAAAAGAGAGAAGAATCAAATACATATAATAAAACTGATAAAGAGGATATCATCACTGATCCCACAGAAATACAAACTACCATCAGAGAATACTATAAACACCTCTGTGCAAACAAACTAGAAAACCTAGAAGAAATGGATAAATTCCTGGACACATACACCCTCCCAAGACTAAACCAGGAAGAAGTCAAATCCCTGAATAAACCAATAATGAATTCTGAAATTGAGTCAGTAATAGTTGGCTTCATCCCTGGGATGCAAGCCTGGTTCAACATACACAAATCAATAAACGTAATCCATCACATAAACAGAAGCGATGACAAAAACCACATGATTGTCTCAATAGATGCAGAAAAGACCTTTGATAAAATTCAACACCTCTTAATGCTAAAAACTCTCAATAAACTAGGTATTGATGGAATATATCTCAAAATAATAAGAGCTATTTATGACAGACCCACAGCCAATATCATACTGAATGGGCAAAAGCTGAAAGCATTCCCTTTGAAAACCAGCACAAGGCAAGGATGTCCTCTCTCACCACTCTCATTCAACATAATATTGGAAGTTCTGACCAGGGCAATCAGGCAAGAGAAAGAAATAAAAGAGTATTCAAATAGGAAGAGAGGAAGTCAAGTTGTCACTGTTTGCAGATGACATGATTGTATATTTAGAAAACCCCATCGTCTCAGCCCAAAATCTCCTTAAGCTGATAAGCAACTTCAGCAAAGTCTCAGGATAGAAAATCAATGTGCAAAACTCACAAGCATTCCTATACACCAATAACAGACAAACAGAGAACCAAATCATGAGTGAACGCCCATTCGCAATTGCTACAAAGAGAATAAAATACCTAGGAATACAATTTACAAGAGATGTGAAGGACCTCTTCAAGGAGAACTACAAACCACTGCTCAACGAAATAAGAAAGGACTCAAACAAATGGAAAAACATTTCATACTCATAGATAGGAAGAATCACTATCATGAAAATGGCCATACTGCCCAAAGTAATTTATAGATTCAGTGCTATACCCATCAAGCTACCATTGACTTTCTTCACAGAATTAGAAAAAAACTACTTAAATTTCATATAGAACCAAAAAAGAGCCCGTATAGCCAAGACAATCCTAAGCAAAAAGAACAAAGCTGGAGGCATCACGCTACCTGACTTCAAACTATACTAAAAGGCTACAGTAACCAAAACAGCATGGTACTGACACCAAAACAGAGATATAGACCAATGGAACAGAATAGAGCCGTCAGAAATAATACCACACATCTACAACCATCTGATCTTTGACAAACCTGACAAAAACAAGAAATGGGGAAAGGATTCCCCATTTAATAAGTGGTATTGGGAAAACTAGATAGCCATATGCCAAAAGCTGAAACTGGAACCCTTCCTTACACCTTATACAAAAATTAACTCAAGATGGATTAAAGACTTAAATGTAAGACCTAAAATCATAAAACCTTAGAAGAAAACCTAGGCAATACCATTCAGGACATAGGCATGGGCAAAGACTTCATGACTAAAACACCAAAAGCAATGGCAACAAAAGCCAAAATTGACAGATGGGATCTAATTAAGCTAAAGAGCTTCTGCACAGCAAAAGATACCCTCATCAGAGTGAACAACCAACCTACAGAATGGGAGAAAATTTTTGCGATCTATCCATCTTACAAAGAGCTAATATCCAGAATCTACAAAGAACTTAAACAAATTTGCAAGAAAAAAACCTCACCAAAAAGTGTGCAAAGTATATGAACAGACACTTCTCAAAAGAAGACACTTATGTGGCCAACAAACATATGAAAAAAAGCTCATCATCACTGGTCATTAGAGAAATGCAAATCAAAACCACAATGAGATACCATCTCATGCCAGTTAGAATGTCAATCATTAAAAAGTCAGGAAACAACAGATGCTGGAGAGGATGTGGAGAAATAGGAATGCTTTTACATTGTTGGTGGGAGTGTAAATTAGTTCAACCGTTGTGGAAGACAGTGTGGTGATTCTTCAGGGATCTAGAACAAGAGATAACATTTGACCCAGCAATCCCATTACTGCGTATATACCCAAAGGATTATAAATCATTCTACTATAAAGACACATGCACATGTATGTTTACTGCCACACTGTTCACAATAGCAAAGACTTGGAACCAGCCCAAATGCCCATCAATGATAGACTGGTTAAAGAAAATGTGGTACATATACACCATGGAATACTATGCAGCCATGAAAAATGATGCAGGACATGGATGAAGCTGGAAACCATCATTCTCAGCAAACTAATACAAGAACAGAAAACCAAACACTGAAGTAGGAATTAAACAATAAGAACACATGGACACAGGGAGGGGAACATCACACACTGGGGCCTTTCAGCGGGTGAGGAATTAGGGGAGGGATAGCATTAGGAGAAATGCCTAATTTAGATGGCGTGTTGATGAGTGCAGCAAACCACCATGGCACATGTATACCTATGTAACAAACCTGCACGTTCTGCACATGTATCCCAGAACTTACAGTATTTTTTTTTTAAAGTACAGCTTTTTGAAGCTAAAGCAGCACTTAGAAGAGAATCTGTTGTGTTCAGTGCTTCTATTCAAAAAGAAGAATGGTGTAAAATAAAAGAATGAAGCTTCCACCTTAAGCTACCAAGAGTTGAGGGAATTGAACCCAAAGGAAACAGAAAGAAGAAAATAATAAGAAAATCATCAAAGTCAAAATGGGTCATTGGAAAGATCGATAAAATTAATAAACCCTTGCTGCTTCTCAAAAAAATGAAAAAAAGAGAGAGACAGGGCTAGGAAAAATATGCAAATATCCCACCTGCGAGGGCTCATCCCCTAAGGCAAGACTGCTAAACAAATCCTTGCCAAGCAGTTACCAGTGATGCCCTAAGGATGTAAAACAAGATAGAGGCTTGATTTTACAACCAAAACTTTGCAGAAAATATAATCAGTGATAGTTGACGGGCCCAGCCTAGTGAAAAAGTCTTCTAAAAGAAAAAAAAAAAAAACTTTAAAAGTGAACTTGCTGATGGTGTAGAGAAGGGGAAAGAAAAGAAACAGTTTTAAAATGCCTGGGGAAGAACCCCTTATTCTTATGCAAGTGGTTCCTCCACCAGGGAGACAAGTTTAATTGAGTTGGGTCAGAGCTGGCCTCCCTGGAGCAAAGAGGAGGAAACTCCATGGGGCTGTGGCAGAAAATACCAGCCAGCAGCCTGCAGCGCCTTGGGCTGAAGACCTAGCAGAGTCTTACTCTATATTACTAAACAAAATATAATATATAACCAATCTCATTCAATTTTCCTGATTATCCATTGTCACTTTACTGGTAGGAGCATCACAGCAATGAATGGGATAGAAACATATCAGAATGTGTCATTGTCATCTCTACAAAACATTGCTTCACTTGCTCTCATTTAAGGGCATCAATGATCACCTAAGCTCCTGGGATAGCTGCTGCAGAATCTATGTGGCTCTGTCTAATTTTCTTACCCCCACATCTAACCCATTTTAGAAGGTTCTCTTTAAAAGGTTTTTAGTTCCTGAACTCACAGCTGTGATCTCAGACTAAGATTTCTCAACTTCAGTACCACTCACATTTTGGACTGGAGAATTATTTGTGGTGGAGGCTGTACTGTGCGTTGTAGGGTTTTTAGCAGCATCCTTGGCCTTTACCCTCTAGGTATCAGTAGCATTCCTCAGGTACCGATAAACAAATGTCTCCACATATTGCCAAATGTCCCCTCAGGAGACAAAATTTCTCCTAGTTAGGAGTCACTGTTTTAGGTTAGAGTCTGGAGACTATTGTAATAGCCATTTATCAGAGACCTCTTTTATCTCCCTGTTGTTTCTATGATTGAGTTTAATCTCTGTAACACAGCGTATTAAGATCTTGACAGCATATTAAGCCTTTTGCAAACTAGGCCAACTTCTCTGCAGCTTATCTCCTGCTCCTATGTACCAGGTACCCTATCTTCAAATCACACAGAAAAGTGTACTCTTCCAATACTCCCGCAGAAGCGGTTCCTTCAGCAGGTATGCATGGGATGCTCTTCACTTGACAAATTTCTGCCCATCCCTAAATGGTCAGATGAATTGTACCTCTGTTACCATTTCCTGATGTTCCTAGGAATAACTACTGTCTCTATTAACTGAGCTCTAAAATTATTCCTAAATGACCCTATCTAGGTCACATTTGATGGGTCACGAGCTTGGATACAACCTGAGATTCTTCCCTTATAGTTTTGGACTTTGGAACAGATCACATCACATCAGTTATTCTCCAGTGACTGAAGCTGGACCCTATAAATCTTGAGAGTTTTTGTTAGAAAACTTATTATAAGGAGATTTAAGAAAATAACATAAATATATGTGAAGGAAAGACAATATCAAGATTTCTAATGAATTTCATTCCCTAAACCCAGTACCTTCCTCATATTGGTGAGATCCCCAAACACCCTTATAATAAATTTTTCTTTTTGCCTTTGCTAAGTTGAGTTCAGTTGCTGGTATTTGCTAGTAAGTATCCTAGTTACGGCACTGTTAGGGCCACTCCATCACAGAAGAAAAGAAAGAAGAGGCCGTTTGTTACTGGTCTCAAAACAAACAAGATCAAAAGGCAAGATAGTGACTAAATAAGGTCTATTCTTTGTCTCACCAGGCATATTCAAGCAGAAAAGAAAATTTGGAATTTTCGAAGTCTCTTATGAAACCAGGAGGCTTAAAAAGAGTTTTAAAATTTTCCATTACTCATCATATGACATCTCTGTGTTTTTAAATCAATCTTGAAGGATTTTGTGAAATTTTAAACATTTACCATCACTGGTTCCCAGCTTCTATCTTTCCCTCACTCTCCATCCATTTCTCTAAATAAACCTGGCTTATTTCCTCCAAGTTGTAACAAAGTTGTTTGACAGAGATTTATGTTTTCTAAGCTCTTTCTACCTTTACTAATAATTTGGCAACTGTAAAATAATGAAGTTACTTGCATCTTTGGTAGTGATAAAAATGAATGAGTCAGAATGTGTGTGCTTTCCATTTAAAAGCTAAACTAAAGAAATAGGACGTGCCAAAAACAATTAAAACTGCTGGAGATGAGATAACACAGTGCACCTCTTGACACTGATCTGTGGGGTGTCAAATGAAACACTGGATTGGAAAACAATTTTGCAGGTACTTAATCTGTCTACAGTTGGCTCTTGATAACTCTGTTCTTTATTACCCACATATCAGGGAGTGCATTGTTTACCTTTTATTCCCAAGGCCTAGTACAGTGCCAGTCTATTTGTAGATGTTCAGTAAATGTCTGTTGAATAAAGTAGGGCAGAGTTGGGGTCCCCTTGCAGCTTAGAGCAGAGGCCCTGAGGAGCTGATGATCAGAACTTTGAAGATGGCACTTCCCAGTTGTGGCTGCCACGGATGTCCCTGAGGGGGCATAATGAGGTCAATTCTGGTATTGCCAAAAGATGCTGGAAATGAGAGCAACTGCTACCACTGAAGCAATACTGACAGGAATGGGAACAAAGTACAGAAGTCCTTCTCCGTTGGTCCAGTTTCCCTCTAGCACAATGTTTCTCAGCTAAGGTGATTTTGCTCTCCAGGGAACATTGGCAATGCCTGGAGACTTTTTGGTTTTCACAACGTGGGTGGAAAATGTTGTTGGCATCTGATGGTAGAGGCCAGGGATCCTGCTTAGCATCCTACCACTGCACAGGATAGCTCTCATCGACACACAATTATACAGCCCAAAATGTCAGTAGTGCTGCCACTGAGAAACTTTGCTTTCAGAGAAACTGGAAGACAGATGACAAGGCAGTCCTGGAAGCCCCACAGTATCAGAGTGGAGCACAAAAGAACAAATTTGGAGCTCAGATACAATATATAAATGACTGGCACAAGCATCTATCAGGGAAAAGCTCGTTCCTGAGTACAGAGAGGGTGTGAATGTCCACGGACCTCTTGATCCAATCTCTACGTTTTATAGACAAGAAGACAGGTTCAGGGAAATGAAATGACCATGGTAAAAAAATTCCTTTCTTAGAGAACATACAGTTAAAGATGGTGAAGGATCGTTTGTATTTGTCTCAGCTGCTAGTTTTTTGTTTTTGTTTTCTATCAGGGAAACAAATGAGCACATGAAGAGCATGAACATAATCCTCCCTTTGAATGAGTTAAATGTATAGAAATGTATATTAAATGTTTTTGCCTTGGTCTTTTGAGGACTATTTGAGGTATAGAAAAGAGATCTGTAAAAAATATAGAGTCAAGTTATTTGGTGAGAGTTGCTATTCCTAAGTTTTTTAAGTGTTCGTAAAAAATGTAAAATTGTCTATAAAAAAAGCACAGAACAAATTTAATGAAACTTTCTTACTGAAAAGTGTAATAAGCCAAACTTAAGGCACTTAAATTGGCAGTAACTTAAATCACATTAACCCTTTCTTTTGAAATTTATTTATACTTTATTATATTTTATTACTTTTCACTACAAACCAATTGCAATGTATAGGCATTTTGAAAGGACAGAAAATAGAAAAGGAAATATGTACCTTTAGGTGATGCATTACTTAATCTTTATATTGGAGAAAGAATTTTCATAGCCTTGGCATATTACCAAAATACTAAGGTAGTATGAAGCAATAGAACAACTTCAGTAGGAAATCAAACATAAAATAGGAATTATTCTAAAGCCTGTTAACTATAGGAAAACCACTATGCATTTTATATTGATATTAAATAATGATACGGGGTTAAATGATGCCAGGAAAAACTATTCTTTTTCAAAAAAAATCTAAATTATCTCAATTATAATTGTTTTTTCATAGTTTCATTGGTTATATGTAAAATAATTGAAAGCTGAGAAAATTATTTTTTATATAAAAACATATACCTCATTTTATCTATTTTTTTCCTACCAAGTAAAGCTTCCAGAAGAAATAACAGATAATTGCTATTTCTATTTCTTGTTTTCCATTTTCCTCTTCATACATTGTTCCTTGGTTTCTCTCTCCAACCCACTGAAAGGCCTCTCACTAAGATGACAGATTATATCCCAGTTCCCAGTCCAATAGTTATTTTTCAGTCCTCTACCCACCATATTTGACACTGTTGAAAACTCACTCCTTGAAGCTCTTTTCTGTCTTCTTTTCTGATTACCTCCTAGTTCTTTCTCTACCTCTCTATTTCTTGATCTCCTTTGTTGGAATATTTTCCTCTTCCCCCCTCCCCCTTTTCTAAAATAGAAACAATTTACATACCATAAAATTCACAGTTTTCAAAGTGTATAGTTCAATGGATTTTAGTATGTTCACAAGGTTGTGAAACCATCATCACTATCTAATCCAGAACATTGTCATCACCCTAAAAGGAAACCCTATAACCATTAGCAGTCCTACACCTTTTCCCTCCTCCCTACATCCCCTACTGCTCTACTTTCTGTCTCTTTAAACTTGCCTGTTAAGGACATTTCATTTAAATAAGTTCATACAGTATGTGGCCTTTTATGCCTAGGTTCTTTCACCAGTTTTCAGGGTCTGTCTGTGTTGTAACATGTGTCAATATTTTGTTTTACGGAGAAATGAACAGATCTTCAAAGACCACTGAAGCACTACCAAGCATTTCAATATATAGGTAATCAGGGTCCCAGAAGAAGAGAGAAAGAAAGGAGCTTAAAAATATTTGAGAAAATCATAGGTGAAACCTTTCCAAATTTGGTGGAAAGCATCAGCTTACAGATCCAAGAAGTTCCATGGAATTCTAGCAGAATAAATAGGAAGAATATATGTTGGTGTATTAGAGTCAGACTGATGAAAGCCAAAGATTAAAAGAAATCTTGGAAGTAACCAAAAAAAGGTGACATTTTACAGACAAGGAAACAATAATATCATTAATGCCTGGGAACCAATCATTTTTTGTCTTGTGAAACTAACCTTCAATAATCAACATAAAATACAGAAATTTTCAAGTAAACAACTCAGTTAGGAACCAGCAGATCTGTACAACAAATACTGAAGAAAGTTTATCAGGTAGAAAGAAAATAACTCCAGATAATAATTCAAATATATGAGAAGAAATGAAAAATACTGGAAATGATAAGCTGGTGGTGAAATGTAATTATATATATATTTAGCTTTTCTTCTCAATTTTTTCAAGGACTTATAACATTAAAATTTTTTTTTTGCTTTTTTTGTCTTCTTTTTGTTTTGACATAATTTAAAACAAACATTATAAAGCAAACATAACACTGTACTGTTGGTTTTGTAACACACATGCACACACATCTGTATCTATATCCACTGATACATATGTATAACAACAGTACTAAAGATAGGGGTACGTGAAATTATAATTGTTGTAAGTTTCCTGTGTTTCATCTGAAATAATTAAATATTAACTCTAAGTAGATTGGGATAAGTTAAAGATGCACATAATTCATAGAGCAACTAAAAATGAATGCAAAAAACATAGCTATTTGTGATGGTTAATATGGAGTGTCAACTTGATTGGATTGAAGGATGCAAAATATTGTTCCTGGCTGTGTCTCTGAGGGTGTTGCCAAAGGAGATTAATATTTGAGTCAGTAAGTGGACTGGGAAAGGCAGACCCACCTTCAACCTAGGTGGGCACAATCTAATCAGCTGCCAACGTGGCCAGAATAAAAGCAGGCAGAAGAACATGGAAAGACTAGACTGGCTAAGTCTTTTGGCCTTCATCTTTCTCTCGTGCTGGGTGCTTCCCGCCCTCGAACATCAGACTCCAGGTTCTTCAGCTTTTGTACTCTTGGACTTACACCAGTGATTTGCCACGGGCTCTCAGGCCTTTGGCCACAGACTGAAGGCTGCACTATTGGCTTCCCTACTTTTGAGGTTTTGGGACTCCGACTGGCATCCTTGCAGTTGGCCTATTGTGGAACTTCACCTTGTGATCGTGTGAGTCAATTCTCCTAATAAACTCCCCTTCATATATATATATCTGTTAGTTCTGTCCCTCTAGAGAACCTTGACTAATACACCAGTAAACTAATAGAAAAATTAACATGGAATACATCTATAAAATTTTTATAGGAACACAAAATAGATCAATGGCTGCCTATGGTGAAAGTGGAGGGAGAGAATGATTGCAAAGAGGCATGAGAAAACATTTGCAGTTGTTAGAAATGTTCTGCATCTTGATT
Organism: Macaca fascicularis; assembly: GCF_037993035.2. NCBI lineage: Eukaryota > Metazoa > Chordata > Mammalia > Primates > Cercopithecidae > Macaca > Macaca fascicularis. Next base: position 118,756,251 of record NC_088382.1, on the reverse strand, counting down.
CTAGTGCTGGTTTCACAGGCATATATATTTATCAGAATTCATAGTTTTTTTATAATGAACATTTTATTTCTGAATAAATCTGAATTTACAGAAAAGTTGCAGCATACAGAGAGCTCCTGTAAACCATTCACCCAGTTTCCCCTGGTGTCAACATCTTACATAACCATTTGGTATATTTGTTAAAAGTAAGACAGTAACATTGGTATATTACTAAAACTACGGACTTTTTTGGGTTTCATCAGTTTTCCGTGGTATTAGTTTTCTATTGCTGCTGCAACAAACTATATCAAATTTGGGGGCTTAATATGATATAAATTTATTATCCTATAATTCTGTAGGTCAAAAGTCTGGCAGGCTTAGCTGCTTTCCTGTCACAGGGCTAAAATCCAGATAGCAACAAGGTGTGTTCCTTTCTGGAGGTTCTGGGAATATATCCACTTCGAAGCTCATTCAAGTTGCTGTCAGAATTCAGTTGTAAATAATGTAGTTATAGGACTGAGGTCCCTTTTTTCTTGCTGGCTGTTTACCGGGCACTGGACATCGTTCTCAGTTTCTAGAGGGCCTCCTGCATTCCTTGGTGAAAGCTGCCTTTCTCCATATTCAAAGACAACACTGGCTGTTTGAATCCTTCTCACAATTCAAATCTCTCTGATTTTCCCTTATTTCTCACCTCCTCTGCCTCTTCTTCAAAAAATTTTATACTTTAAATAGGTGCAGTTTAGTTTTTATAAATTAGACCCTGATAAGGTTAATTTAAAATATATCTCAGTGAAGACTATAAAATTTGTAAAACCAAACATGATATTTTAAGAACAAAATATTAAGATAAAATAACCAATTTTAAAAATCAACAACTTGAAGCATATTTTACGGAGTTAAAATCTTAATTGTCTTATTTATGGTTAGTCTTTTTTCTTTTTAAAATTTGTCATATTAAAATGCTTATTTATAAGGGAATTTTTTGGGTGATAGAAATATTTTGTACCATGACTGTGGTGGTGAACTTAAAAGTCCATGCATTTGTCAAACCCTATAAAAACTGCACCATAAAAAGTGAATTTTATTATATGTATACTTAAAATCAACAAAAGATCTGTATGTAGGAGGAACTTAAAAGGAAACATAGACTAAAAAATAATCCTATTTTTTTCATTATAAAAGATTTGTTTTGGGGGAAAAAAGAGCAAAGAAACGTAACTGAGTTATAAATGAATGTAACCATACTGAGAGATGGAATAGTAAAGAACTAACCTACTTTGCAAAACAGAATTTCAGCGGGATAAAAACAGAAAGAATTGTCCACAAATGCATGGGTTGGCAATTCACAAGCTATGTATATAGTAAGGTTTAATTAATAAGTAAATATAGCTTAGATATCAAGAGCCAGATTTCCCACTGTCAGAGAAAGAAGTTACAAATAAGGAAAGGGAGAAGGATAGAAATCTTTGAAATCTGAGGTATTGGTACAAACTGATTGTTTTTTAAATGTATGTATTGAGATAGATAAAGAAATTTGCTATGTATGTGCCTGTGTGTGTGTGCGTGTGTGTGTGTGTATTCTGTGTTCACTAAGTGAGCCTAGAACAAATGACAGCCCAGTAAGAATGAGTACACCAAGATAATGGTTCTATTGGAGCATGATGTACAATTCTCCAATAAGAACCAGGACTTCTTAAAGAAGCGCTTGATTGCAGGTCTGGGACATCAAAAATACAAGATGAGTCTGGAACATCTTAGAGTACCTGAAAGTTTTTACAGATTCAAAAAGGATCAGGAATGGGTCATATTGGGAAAGCTCGGAGCCAATCAGAAAGATCTCCCAATGGCCAAGGCTGGAACAATTTGAGCAACAACAGCAACAACAACAAGAAAAATAGTTATTAGATTATAATTTAAAGAATAAAAGAAAAATGCATGAGTCCATACTGATATAAATACATTGTATGAACAAATTATAAAGGAAGAAGGCACAGCTCTTCCTTACAGAAGAATTCCAATTAATAAATGTAGGCAGAATGAGGAATATAGAAAGTCACCAGGAAAATACCAAAATAATAACTGTTGCAGGCAAGAACCATCAATCAATGCTGAAATTTGTGATCTAATGTTTGAGGAGAAATGGAATGTTTGCACAGTCTCAAAATATCACCCCCCATGATATTAATTACAGAGGAAAAAATAAAGGTACATCCATTCTGTGGTAGTCTTACCAAAAATGTACAAGCTCAATCTAATCAGGAGAAAACATCAGAAAATCCCAATTTAAGAGATATTGTACAAAATAACTGATTAGTACCTTTCAAAAGTATCAAGTTCATAATAAGCAAGGAAAGACTGAGGAACTGGCACAGATTTTGTGGTTATATGGTTCTGAGACAGCCAGGTGGGAGGGGGGTCCCTGGAGAAACTCCAAATAGCCTGCCCGCTGCAGTGGAGCCTCAGGAAATTCCAGCACTCTGCAATGGGGGAGGAGCCTGGCCTCTCTTCTTCCTGTGTGGAACCTCAGGTTCTAAAGGCCTGACGGGAAGTGCTCTAGCAGGGGCGCTGGCCTAGCAAGAGTCCGTTTCCCCCTTTTCTTCCTTTTCACTCAATAAAACCCTGCTTTACTCACCCTTCAGACTGCCTGCAAGCCTAAATTTTCATGGTCATGAGACGGACGAGGACCTCATCTTTAGCTAAACTAAGGAAAAGTCCTGCCACAGTTCTTTATATTAAAGTCTTTTACCCACTTAGAATTTATTGAAGTATTGACAAAACCACAGTCATAGCAGGAGATTTTAACCTATCTCTTTCAATAATTGATAGAGCCAATAAAATTTTTGTAAGAATTGCTTGTTGGAGCATTTTTGTAATCACTGCTTTGACGGTTTTTTTCAGACAATTCCAACATCTATGGCTTGGAATTGGCATCGGCATCAAAATATTGACTGTATTTTTCCCAAGTGAGGTAATAGAGAGTAGAACTCTTTTGCAGATGGAACCAACACTTCTTGGTGATTATGTTTGCATTTTATCAGAGGTGTTGAAATGAAGGTAGAGATGGTGAAGAGTGAAGTCTTAGGAAGCATCAACAAATTTATATGGCCTCTGGCTTGGGTATCTGGGTGAATTTTGGTAGCATCTAGTGAAATTGGAGCAAAAGAGAAGGTAAGAATATGAGGGATTTGTTTGTTTGTATGCCCATAGGACAAGTACACTGATGTATCCAGCAGGCAGTTGGATATTCAAGTCTGAACTCACAGAAGGGGCAGATCTAGAAATACAACTTGTACGTTAGTATTAGTATTGCATAAGTGGTGTTTGAAGCAGTAAAATATGGTTTAGAACAGTTGATTATAGAAAATAGAATGAGCAAAAGTATTTTAAAGAGCAGACAGAAGTAGGAGACTCAGGGAATAATTAAAGAGAATATACATCAAAAGTCTGGGAAGTAAAGAGTGTCAAAGAACAAAATTTCAACAAATTGAGTTGAAAGATCTAATTAGCTTTTATTAGCCATTCTGACCCTTTTCAAAGTTAAGTTTGATTACATAGCAGCTAGTATGAATGACTCCATTCTGGTTTGGTCTGATCTGTTGGGGCCTAGTACAAGAGCTCAGTCCAAAACAATGACCTCAAATAAGTTCTATTTTAAAAGCATTTCAAGAAACATAAATCCACATGATCAGAAACAGGAGAACAAAGTAAGATAAAGACTGAAAAGGGTATTGGTCACTGGTCACATTTACCAGTTTCTGTGTCTTGGTGAAGGTGGACAAAGATCAATGCAGGAATGAGGGAATAGCAAAGAACTGGATTAAAAGGTGGGGACCACTGTTTTTAAATTATGGCTAAGGAAGGAAGGAATGAGTGAGGCATATGGTGAAGAAATATGTGGAAGAAAACCATGTGATTCCGAGACTTTGTCAAAATACCTTTTTTAAGTAATCATTTGTATTTGATTCATCTCATATGACTGAAACTTCATCTTGGAAAGCAAGAATTAACTCAGACTATTTTAGTAACTAAAGTCCAAGTAGTACAAAGCCACAAATAGATCTTGAAGAAGTCCAAATTCCCAGAGCTGCTGCTTGAAAGTAAAACTTACCCATTAATTTCAACCTGCTGTTGCCATGCAAAAGGAGCCAGAGGTAGCTAAGGCTTCGTAAATTAAGCTACCTTTTGAATGTCTTCTACACACTGTGGGATATGGGTACAAACTGCTTCCTTGTCTGAGCTCATTACTGAAACTAGGCTGCTTCCCTCACTTTCTGCCATGTCTCTGATGGCCATCATATGCTTAGAACACTAAATAGACCTTCTGCTAAGCAGAGGCTTCCTTTTTCCCACCACCTGTTAATAATAGCAATTATACATTATGCTTGCTTTCCTCATTTCTTTCTACTTCTGTTCTCAGTGTTGTTTATAATGTGGGTTTGATTAGTTTCCTTGACCCTACTAGAGGGAAGCTGATTGGCTAAGGATACTTTGATCATCAAAAACAGAATTACTGCAGCACAACTCCAGATCTGTAAGAAACTGTTTTCCAACTCAGAGACTTTTGTGCAATAATTTTTCTGGTTTTAGAAAAATCATAGTATCATCAGACAATTTTTTTTTGCTTTGCAGAGTGATAAATTCAACCTATGAAAGTGAAAAAGAAAATGTCTATTTTCTATGTTCCATTCTTTTGTTGTTTCAGCAAAAAGTTTACTTACCTCTTGACTCAGCAAGGTTGTAGGTGAGAGTGTTCCCAATACTGATTATGACCCCAAAGCCAACAACTCTCTTTGAGGGAACCAAGAGTGAAACACGCTGAACCTGGACTCTGAGTTTTACCTGATAACACCACTAGAGATGTCATAATTAGATAGGAAGGTGAGCATGATGGCTCCAGTATTGTCTCCCTCTGTACCCCCCAATAGCTTAAAAGGGAACTAGGGTAACAATTCAAAAGTTAAAAAACAAAATGGATGAGAAAATAAAAGGATTTAGGTTATTTAATCTGTATAACAGTAATATAATGGGAAAAATGACTGAGAATTATAACCAACTCTCCCCAAAGTAAAGTAAAAGTCAACTGTAAGTTGACTAGTGGAGACCCCAGAGAAAGCCTGTGTAATCACTTAACTTTCATGTGTTTAACATTATGTTGGATAAATTCTTGTCTCTTGAAAAATTATCCTTTTTGGAGAAGCAAATGAGCTAGACCACTAAAGGATCCTACTTACTTCCAATCTTTGATGTAGATTTTATGCGAACTTTGAGTTCATAGAAACAGCACTTTAAATATTGACTGCGTTTCCAATAAACCATAAAGAATTTGGGTGAATAAACTGGGAGAAAAAATGAAGACTTGGGGTAAACTATCTTGGACAATTTTGAAGAGGTCTGTTGCAAGATGATACATTTTAAAAATTGTTCAGACTCAATTTTTTCAGTTACTTGTAATGAATGGGTGTTGATTTTGTGGGATAGGCAATATATTCATGTCTTCACAAAGTGGTTCAAAAAAAATTTCTAGAAAAAGCTATAAACTTTGGCAATACTGAGTCCACATTCCTGCCTGGCAACATTCAGCTGGAGCAGGCTGAGGAGCAGGCTCTCGTGGTTGCTTCATGCATGTATGTGGTCCTGGTAGATATTTGAGTTTGAGCTTCTGGTTCACTTCCTTCCCTTCTATGCCTACCCCTGCCTTTATTCTCAGCAGTTTCAATAACCTCTGAGTGACCCATCCAGCATCTTGGCCCACTTTTCTTGACCTTCTCCCAAAACGATCTTTGCTTCCATTTTAGTTTCACAATTCTGTGTTGCCCCTTAATACCTTATCCCCAGTAAATGCACCACTTTCAAATTCTTCAAGTAGTCCTCTCTCATTCTCCAGCTGCCTCACTGTATTACTCCTACTGAAACTCTTAATTTACACCATCTAGACTTTTAATTTTTTAATCCTATCATTTTTCTCCCATCTAACTACTCTTACCATCACTGCTGCCTACCCAGCTTACATTTTATGACCAGTCATTAGAATTTCTCATTTGAAAGTCATCTGCTGAAAATCCAGCCAACCACTGCTTGAACTCAGCTCTCCACCTTCTCTGTGCTTATACCAGAATAGCTGAATGCTATTTGAGAAATTATACAACTGGACCAATTAGCCATACTTTAAATTCATTTAAAACTCAAATATATTCTCAATGTAGCATCAAAACTTCATATTTCCCTAATTTTTTTCCAATTTTTACTCTCCCTTCAAGCCTTCCCTAGCTTCTTCCTTACCTATTTGCCTCACCTCAGACTCTCTAGAATGAGACCCCAGGATAGCAGGGATTGTGTATGGTTCAGTACTATTGTTTAGGCTAGGGGCACCTAGTATGATGCCTGGCACATAGTAAGAACTTAATAAATATTTGCTGAATGATTATTTCAAGGTGAATATTTTCCCACTAACAAGTCTACCAGCCTGCCTACATGTCCCCATTTTGCCCTGCCTTCCTTATTGTTCAATGGTTGTATCCCTATTCACATTTATGTGTTCGCAAATCAGGCTTTCCACATTATTTTGAAGTACTTAATAAAATGTTGAATTCACAAATCCATCCATGTTATCACAAGATAGTTCAACATTACATTTGTCCAATAATACTAATAGACAAGCCTTATATAGAATGTTTTATTATGATGATTATAATCCTGACTAGCAATTATTGAGCACCACATTATTGCTAAGTACTGTTCCAAGGGCTTTCATGTATTAACACACTTAATCTTCACAATAACATGATGTAGGCACTGTTTTTTTCATCTCTGTTCAACTGAAGTGCAGAGAGGCCAAGTAACTTGCCACATTCTCACAGTCTAAAAACAAGAGCATGGCTCTCATCCATTATGCTCTACTGCCTCCTTTAAAAAGTAAATAGAAAGGGAAAACATTAGTCCAAACTCTCATTGTAAAGAATATTGCTGAGATGGAAAATGAATGCAAGGGTAAAGGAAGGAAGAGAAATTTTATGGTATCTGCTTTGTTCATTACAGTATCTCCAGGAACTAGTCTCTAGTAACTAGAAAAAATGTGTCACAGATAGTAAATATTCAAGAGGTACTGTTGAACTTTTGCCTTCCATCAATTAGCACGTTTAAAAAGTTAAATGCTAATCTCCTTTAATTTAGGGTAAAAATAAGTCTCAATCATTTTTCCATTTTATATCCATCAAAAACCCACACAAGACCATTTTTTAGATAACTCAGAGAAATCAAAGCGTTCCTCTTTAAGCATTTAAAAAAGTTTTTAGATGCTTATTCTGAAAGTTCTGAGACAAAATCAACTTTAATTTGTCACTAATTGACTCTATTGGATAAGAAAACTCATTTCTTTCCTCATTCAACAGTATTTCTTGAACAAAGCGATAGTTTATAATTTCCTGAGGATGGGCATGAGGAATGAGAAGATAGATAAACTTATAAATAAATAATTATTTTCAGGTGATGGATGGTAAGTATTATGATAAAACAAAGCAAATTAAGGGGCTAGAGAGTGATGGAGGGGAGCAAGGGGAAAGCCAATTTTGATAGGATAATGAGAGAATAATTTCTAAAGGGGATGACATTTAGGTAAAGACTTGAATGGCATGAATAAGTATAAAGGTCTTGAAACACAAATGAGTCTAACATTTGGAGGAGTAGGAAGAAGGTCAGTGTGGCTGGAGAGTGGTAAGTGAGGTAGGTAGGAGACAAGACTTGGAGTACTTTTGTGTGCCATGTTAAGGACCTAGACTTTATTATGGGTGTCATGGTAAGATATTGGAAGGATTTAAGAAGGGGAATGATATAATCTGATTTACATTTTAAGAGATCAGTTTGGCCATGTGTGGAAATTGCTGATAGAGTTTCTATATGTTTCCCCTCTAAATCTCATGTTGAATTATAATCCCCAATGTGGGAGGTGGGGCCTGGTTGGAGGTGATTGGATCATGGGGGTGGACTTCTCATGAATAGTTTAGCACCATCCTCTTGGAACTGTCCTTGGGAAAGTGAGTGAGTTCTCACGAGATCTGTTCATCTAAAAGTGCATGTCCCCTCCCCTCCCAGCTCTCTCTCCTTTGCTCCTGCTCTGGCCATGTAGCCTGCCAACTCCTCCTTTGCCTTCCACCATGATTGGAAACTTCCTGAGGCCTCACCAGAAGCTGAGAAGATGTTGGTGCCTTGCTTCCTCTACAGCCCACAGATGGAGATTAGGAACTTGTTGGGAACTGGAGTAAAGGTGACTCTTGAGATGTGATTTGGAAGTGGAACTCATGTTTAAAAGGAAAACAGAGCATAAAAGTTTGGAAAATTTGCAGCCTGACTATGTGATAGAAAAGAAAAACCTATTTTCTGAGGAAAAATTCAAGCTTGTGGCAGAAATTTGCATAAGTAATAAGGAGCCAAATGTTAATCGCCAAGGTAATGGAGAAAATGTCTCCAGGGCATGTCAGAGAACTTCGTGCAGCCCCTCCTACCACAGGACTGGAGGCCTAGGTCTCCAGGGCATGTCAGAGAACTTCATGCAGCCCCTCCTACCACAGGACTGGAGGCCTAGGAGGAAAAAATGGCTTTACGGGCCAGGCCCAGGGCCTTGCTGCTTTGTGCAATCTTGCGACTTGGTGCTCTGTGCCCCAGCTGTAGATTAAAGGGGCGAATGTAAGTCTTATGAAATCTGATGGTTTTATAAATGAGAGTTCCCCTGAACAAGCTCTCTTGCCTGCTACCATGTAAGACATGACTTTGCTCCTTATTCAACTTCTGCCATGATTGTGAGGCCTCCCCAGCCATGTGAAACTGTGAGTCAATTAAACCTCTTTCCTTTATAAATTACCCAGTTTTGCATATGTCTTTATTAGCAGCATGAGAATAAACTAATACAGATAACAAATAAGCATATGAAAAGATGTTCTACATCATATGTCATTAGAGAAATGCAAATTAAACAACAATAAGATACCATTGCACACTTATTAGAATGGCCAAAATCCAGAACACTGACAACAGCAAATGCTGGTTAGGATGTGGAGCAACAGGAACTCTCATTCATTACCGGTGGAATGCAAAATGATACAGTCACTTTGGAAGGCAGTTTGAAGTTTCTCACAAAACTAAACATACTCTTACCATATGGTCCAGCAATCATACTTCTTGGAATTTACCCAAAGGACTTGAAAATGTATGTCCACACAAAAACCTTCACACAGGTGTTTATAGCAGCTTTATTCATAATTACCAAAACTTGGAAGCAACCAAGGTATCCTTCAGTAAATGAATGGATAAATAAACTGGTTCATTCAAACAATAGAATATTATTCATCACTAAAAGGAAATGAGTTATCAAGCCATGAGCAGACAAGAAGTAACCTTAATTGCATATTACAACTGAAAGAAGCCAATCTAAAAAGGGAGCATACTGTGTGATTCCAACTATATGACAATCTGGAAAAGAAAAACTATGGAGAGAGTAAAAAGACCAGGGATTGTCAGGGTTTGGACACTGGAGGAGGGATAAATAGTTAGAGCACAGAGGATGTTAGGGCACTGAAAATACTCTGGATGATAATATAATGATGGATACATGTTATACTTTTGTCCAGACCCACAGACTATACAACAAAGAGTAAATCCAAATGTAAACTATGAACTTCAAGTTATAATGATGTCTCAGTGTAGGCTCACCCTTAGTAACAAATGAAGCACTTTGGTGGGGGATTTTGATTTTGATAGCAGAAGGCTATGCATATGTGGAGGCAGGGCATATACAGGAAATCCCTGTACCTTACTCTCAATTTTGCTGTGAACCCAAAGCTGCTCTAGAAACCTGTCTTTAAAAAATAAAGAATTTAAAAATTTTTAATAAAACAAGAACTTAAAATATTAGATTTGGAGCTTAGAAGGAAGAGCTTTTCTGCAGACCCAGCTTGCTGAGAAAGCTCAATTTGGACTTGAAAGTGGAAAGAACCATTAAGAAAGTGTGATTACACCAAGAGTGAGGCCCAAACATAGGGCCTTCTGAATGGAAAGGAATAAAACAGAAAGTATTTAAAGAAGTTTATGTTCAAGCTCATTGAGTTATGGAAGGCCTATAGCAAACCTAACTTCAGTGTTATCCAAGTCTTAGAGAATATTATTCTTCTCTTTAAGGTCTTGGAAGGTTAGCTCAAATACTCATCACAAGACACATGGAAAGTTTCACTGCTCCATGTATGTTTCTGCACCTTGTCAGGACACTTACATTCTCATGGTCCTTTTTTATTTTAAGCTCTGCAGCTGCTAGAGAAGTAATTAAATAAAGGAGTTGTAAAAGAATATGGACTCCAGAGACAGATTGCATAGATTCAAATCTTCCTCCACCACTGATTAGCTATGTGTCCCCAGGCAAATTACTTAACCTCTCTTTGCCTCAGTTTGCTCATTTGAAAACTAAGGTCTTCAAAGAGTTGTAATGAAGACTCTGTAAATCAATATATACAGAGCTCTTAAAGCTGTGCCTTGTGCATGTTTTTACTCAGTTTGTGATGGTCTTCCCATATCACATGTGCTTCCTTGATTTAATGCCTTTTTGTGTCTCACCAAAACCTACTCACACAAGGTGTGTAGCAGGCTTTATTGAAGCAATACTGTCCAATAGAAATATAATATAAACTACATATGTAATTTGAAATATTATAGTAGCCACATTTTTAAAAAGTAAAATTAATTTTAACAGTATATTTTATTTAACCCAACATATCCAAAATATCATAATTAGTTGTGATCAATATAAAATGTAATTATTAATGAGATTTATTTTACAGTCTTCTTATTCAAATTAAGTCTTTAAAATCCAGTGTGTATTTTACATTTTGAGTACTTCTTAATTCTTTCTAGTCATATTTCAAGTACTTCATAGCTACCTGTAGCTAGTGGCTACCACATTGGACAATGCACTTCTAGAGTGACCGACAACTTTAAATTTAGTTATTAGATATTTTCATTTGCAAAAGTCTTTTCTCTGAGCAATTTTTAAAGGCTCCAACATTCTATGGGACATCCTGGCATCTTATTGTCTGGTTAGTTTTTCTCTCTTCCCTCCCTGCACTCTCTGGAGCAAAAGAGAAAGAAATTAAATGGAAACAAATTTATTTTATTTGAATATGTAAAGTAAGTTGGCATTCTCCATGCTTCAGCTCAAATCTCAGCCTCTGCTTGAAATACAGGCAATTCTTGATTTGCATGGGCACTGTGTGAACTCAAATTTGTGCATCTCTGAACTGTACTCACTTTGTACATATTTTCAGATAATGAAGGACTGCCTATAGTACTTTAAAATTTTGAGTTTTTAGGCAAAGACTAACCTTATTGCTAGTCCTTCACTCTATGTGGTGAGTGGGTGGTAACTTCTGGGGTTTTTTTGTTGTTGTGTTGGTGGTGGTGGTGGTGATTTAGGTTATCTATTTGTTATTTCTAACCTGAGGTTTCTGTGCATGGATTTCAATGTTATTGTTCCCATGTGTTGATTTAGTGTGTTTTGTTATTGCTGGAGAAGCACTAGAAAAAGGATTTCATTCTGAAGGAAAATAGTTAAATTCTTCAAGTTTCAGAGAAATGTTCCTTTTCTCCTAGAATGAAGGTTGCAGAAAGTTGCCCAGCCAGTAGTGATGAGACCCATTTAGACTTCCTTAGGTTTGCCAATTTTATCACTTTTTCTTTTCAAAGGGAACTTAAGACTGTAGAACTAATTTAAAAATCTCTATTTTTATACCTGAGATATGTTTTTAAATGTCATATATTTTAATCAAGAATACTTAAGAGATGCTTAAAAACACAATGAATGATCAATCAATCAAATTAACAGTAGTCCCGTACTAAGAGCTTTTGCATTTAATGGGGGCACCAAAAGATGCAATATTAAAGTGAGTGACAGCATTCTAATTATCATACTAAATAGATCTTTGATAAGGCAAAAGCTAACTCCATTACAAATGTGTTTCTTTTCTACAGGATTCATAATGGTACCTATCCTGAACATTTTTGTGGCCAGGCTAATTTGTCCCCTTGGCTCAGATACAGAATAAAAGATGAGCTAGAATTTTTAATATCAGAAAATCCAATGAATCTCATGCTTTGACACATTCCTAGACCAGTGAAAATTTATGGCCTCAGTGATTACCCTGAGGAATTCATAATCCTACTTTGCTTTTTGAATTATCAAGGAAAGATTAAATGGTATTTCTTATGTTTCTTATAAGTAATACTTTGAGATTTTTATAGTTCTTTTAAAATTATTAATCCATGCATATTGTACATATTATATTTCTCTGGAATGGATGATTGGATAACTAGATCAGTCCACTCTGTTATCATAATATATAATCAAGTTTGTTGTCAAAATAAGAAGATTAAAATTGAGAGAGCTTATTTTAAAACAACAATATTCTTATTATAACAGAAAGTGGAAATGTGATTTTAAGATTTATAATTGAGGATTTGGGGGAGAAAATATTTCTGGAGGGAGTACTTTGTTGTTGCTGTTGTTATACTCATTATCTCTCAATTTCCTCATTTTCTCCCACTCACACATTCATCTGAGCCTCAAATGCAAAAGAATCCATTTGAGATAAAGAGAATAACCGGGCCTACTGTGCTCTGACATTTTAGCAGAAATCCACAGGGAAGCTACATGGTTAAACATTTTTCCCTTGAAGAGCTTTTTCAGGTTCTTTCCTTCTCTGATCCTCACTATGTAAACAATTCCTAAGCAATAGCTCCAGCTCTGACAGCTCTCGTGGGCTGAAGTTCTTCATTCTCAGCTGCCCAGTGAAGATTTGCATTTGGATGTTCAGTGGCCACATTAAAGCTCAACATGTCTACAGTTGAATTCTCATCCTTTCAACCTAACATCTCAATGGTACCATGATCCAGCTTACCTGGACTTGAAATTGCAATTTAATCTCTGAATTCTTCATTTTCTTTCTCACCTCTATCCTGCAGTCAGTTGATCCTGTTGTGTCTTTGCAAAGTCTTTAGCAACTTCCTATTCACGCTGCCATCATTCTAGTTGCAGCTCCTGTCTCGCATGTGAACGACAGTAATTTCTCATCTGGTCTTCTTGTATCATGTGTTTTCCTCTTCCAGCCTGTTCTATAACTGCCACCAAAGTTAATATCCTAAAATAATCAAGGTAGAATGAAGGCAATTTGAGACTAGCAAGGATAATCCAGGACCAGAAAGGGTCTGGCTGATCAAGGTTTTAGGGCAGCAAGGTGAGCGGTCAAGTTTGAAGAGGCACAGACTGGATGTAAAGATCAGTGGCTTTTATTGGCTAAGCAGGAAAGAAGTTGAAATTGAAAAGATTCTGCTGAGTCTGAAAGGATCATGGTCAGGCTCACTTAAGTTCTGGAAAAGGAGGCCATTGGGTCTTGATGTTAGAAGTATTACAAGTGACCAAGAAGAATAGCTGTTGTATCACAGATGGCTAGCTCTCTCAAGGCTGGAGCTATCTGGGAAAGATCTTGGCGTTCTTCTCTCTTATCTAAGGCAGTGCCTCCCACACACAGAGAGCTATCATCCCATAGCAGAGAGTGTTTGTCTTAGCCCTGTTTAATTCTCCCAGCTGGCGCTGGATCACCCCAGATCTACTGTTCATAACCATTACCAGAAAGCAGTGAGAGGGCATGAATTTTGCCCATAGACAGACTAACTCTACTAATTTTACCTAGAAGCCATCCTATAGGTGGGAATTTCCAGTTAACACTTTTCAGTAGCTTCCTGTTAACAACCAGATGAAATTTAAACTCCTTATCTCAGCATTCCAGGCTCTTTGGAAATGGATCCAACCTAACTCTCTAGCTGTTAATTTGGCTCTACATTAGCTGCTACTTTTGCCTAAATGCTCTCCTACTCTGCTTTGTCTGTCAAGGCTTATCATGTTGATAGAAAGACTGCATGGATTGAAATCTTTATTTTCTTTACTGTTAACTAGCTGTGTCATGTGGGAAAATTACTTAACCTGTTTAAGTGATGATTGACTTATCTGTAAGAAAGAAATGATAATATTATCTACTTCGTAGATTTTTTGTACTGAGACAACAAATAAAAATATTAATTATATTATATTATACTATTACATATACCATATGTTATAATATTTATATTATAAATATTAAATTTCTAGGACTCAGTAATAATGTTAAGCTTTTATTGCCCAAGTCTCACTTATCTTTCAGAGTCCAAGTAAACACTACTAGATAATGTAATGTGCTGATTAACAGTTTGGGCCATCGGGTTGACTCCTAGCTCTGCCGCTTAAGCTAGCTATGTAACCTTGTGCAAGTTTTTTTACCACTGTAAATGGTGATAACAGTATGGATTACACAGGATGGATTATGAAAACTAAATGGGACATTGTGCATAGTGCTTGACACATAGTAAACATGTGATCTTATTATTTTACCTTATAAATAAGATCAAGGTTTCTTAGTATACTGTGGCTTATAAGATTTGCAAACTGTGGACTCTGGGTTTACCATTCTAAAACTATGTTATCTTTTCAACTTTCTGTATTGTTGATTTCATGGTGTTTTTAAAAACTTTGTGACATGATTTACTTTTCATATGTTAAAATATTGTCTCCCTAACTTGACATCCCCCTAGGGGCTGGACTAATTTTTACATTGTATTTATCTCTTCCAAAATGCTCAATGCAGTACCTTTCACATAGTAGACCTACATAAGTACACAGTGCAGATTTGGTTAATGAACATGGTAAATTTGGAGGGCAGGTTAGGTTGCTAGTGTTAAATAAAATCTATGGAGGTCATTGATTTGGACTGAACTTCTACTCTAGATCCCAGTAGACAAACCCAAATGGAGTCACTCATGCTAAGTTCCATGTCATCAAACTGAAACATAAGCTGTTTGCTTGTAGGACCTGACCCTCCAAGAAGTTTGGAGAAAGATAATAGCCAAATCCCATTAAGCCAACAAGATTTTGTTTACACTCCTGCAAGGGAAATAACCCGATGATAACCAATCCACTTTTTGCGCTATACTGTTTACTTGTTCCTGCTAAAGCTGCCTTATAAAAGCCCATTGTTCTGCCTTACCCAGTGGAGCACCTTTCTGTTTTGTAAACTGAATTCTGCCTGGTTCATGAATCACAAAATCCAATTCGATATTTAAAACTTAACTTGTGGAAATTTTGTTATATGACACCCAGAATTCTATCAAGATATACACAGATCTTTAAAAGAAGATATTTTCTTTAAACAAAATTCTGGTTTTAAAAATTAATTATAAAATGACATTTATTTAAGAAGCCATTCATCTCTAAAATGTAACTCATGTTATTTCTATCTATTGCAATGTATATTTTAAAGTAGACTATCAAAATGATAGATGTTAAGTATCATCCCTTTAAAACATGATCAGGTTTGAGGCACTGCAGAGAATATGTGTGTTGCCAAAAAACTAAGTTTAAGACATATCTAGTTATTAAACTATAATAGGAGCAGGTCTCCTAAGTGGTGGAAGCATGGCTAAGACTGAAGTAAAAATCACTACCTTTGTCTTCTATTTTATTTAAGTTACTTAGAAGTTTTTAAATGTTAAAGTATTTAGGAATTCCAGTTTGCTATGTAATTATTACTGTGTCTTTTACCTGTTTATTCATATAAATATTTATTTTCAATGAGGTGAATACCAACAATGTAAATAGTATATGGAAGGAGAGACTTCACATTTATTAGACTTATCTCTACTAAGGACTTTATGTACATTAAATTATTTTATTAAAATACTTAGATGTAATGCATAGAAAAAGTGCTGGAGAAATTCTGGCTGTTATCTTCATAATAATTCTTCAGTTTACTATGGAAAATGTAGGGAAAATCTGTGTCTTTAGAAAGGATTGGTGTGTACATGTTAGAGTCGTGAAGAAAAGACCTTTGGTGAATATTGTGAATTATTAGCTTATGTACTTTTCTCTACACAGTTGCTTATATGCAATGGTTCTTCCCCCACCATAGACAGCTAGAAGAATCCATATTCACTGCTGGAAGAAGAGGTAGCCATAGGACAGGAGAACAATAGAAGTGACTTTTTGTCATTTGACATCAACAGTGGAGATTTTACCATGAAACGTAAATGTGAAAGAATATTTTCCAAGCCAAACTTATTCCCCTTCCCAGAGGCTATAAAATATCCCTGACACAGAATATTTAAGAAAGTTAGAAATAGAGATATAAAATTAGGTACAGATGAATGTCCCCGATAAGAGGCTTGACTGCCGCACTTTCACATTCCCCACTCTTCACCTCTCATCCCCCACAGGTAGGAAGCAGAATGGTGGAACTCCAGATAGTGCCACAGGATCCCTTCCATGGAGTCCCATGCAAGAGATACCCATCCATCACTTTCTGTGTATAACCTGAAAAAGACATTCACTCTCAAGGAGTACTCCCTCACTCAGTTCCTATACTCAGTATGGCTCAAGAGAGGCAGAATGGAGAGGGCAGTGTGGTATATCTTTGTCAAAAGGTCCCAAGGTAGACCTATCCAATTTACTGCCACCTAGAGCAGTGGAACTAGAGAACTGCAAAATGTTTCCATGTCTCTCACATGTGAGTGGAAATGTCTGAGTAAGAGCCAGAGGACCTAAAGGAGCCTCAATGTCAGGACAAAAGTGTTAAAACAGCAAAGACGAAAAGAGATCTGGATGCCTCATAAATTATGAGTATGTTGGGATGTTGACTACTGAGAACCAGAGAGAATGATATTCATCTCAGCTGATAACAGCTTATGCAATGGAGAATGTCTTCATGTTACTTATACTAAGCAAGGACAAATGACAGTGCAGTACTAGGAAATACTTTGCTCTAAGCTTTGTGGATACATACTTCAGATAACTTTTTTTTTTTTTTTTTTTTTTACCTCTCTGAATCTATTTTTCACAACCATCTCTCTACCCTGCTGTGTGCCTTAGAAGGCTGAATTGTATGGAGTACATCATCAGGTTTCTTGACTTCTGGTGTCCAGGGAAGTCTGTTTAGTTGAAACACTGGTACGAGATTGAAAGGAAGAGAATGAGATTGAGGGACTTTTTTGCTATTTCCCTGCCTGTGATATTACTTCAGTCACTTGACTGAAGATCACTGCTTCTGTAAGGGAGTCCTCTCCATCATTCTCTTTGTCTCCAGGTTTCAGTAATCACTCCCTCACCTTGCTCCTCAGACCTAGGGCTGGTAATAATCTACTAGTAGAGTTGTACAAGGCAATCGTGTGCATATAGTCTTTTGAACACTTCTTGGCCTCATAATAATGGGTGTTGGACCTTTTCTTAGTCTGTTTTGTCCTGCCATAACAGAATACCTGAGACTGGGTAAATTATAGTGAACAGAAATTTATTTTTCAGAGTTCTGGAGGCTTGGAAGTCCAAGATCAAGGCACAGGCAAGTTTGGTGTCTGATAAAAGCCCAGTCTCCATTTCCAAAATGCCAACTTGAATGCTGCATCCTCCAGAGGTAAGGAATCTCGTTCCTCACATGGCAGAAGACCAGAGGGGAGAGAGAGAGTGAAAGCCAGCTCCCAACCCTTTTTATAGTGCCATTAATCCATTCCTAAAGCAGAGCTCTCATGACCTAAACACTTCCCATCAGCCTTCATCTGAGGGTTAAGTTTGCACTGAGGATTAAGTTTCAACATGAATTTTGAAGGGAACAAAACACTCAAACCATAGCAAGCCTGAAACACTTCTTTACCAGGAATTAAGACTACTCACAGCTTGTGCTAAGCTTATTGCCTTTTGTGGGAATATTTTTCCCTGTTTCAGACTCAACATGTACTCCTTTGTCCTGTTTAATATCAGTGGGCCTCAGGCACAGTCCAGATTTCTGTGTTTTAGACCCAGTGGAAGAGCAGGAGGAGTCCTTCTACTGCAGCATGAAGTGGGGTATGTGCAGGTCCATTGCCCGTGAAGGCTCCAGAGAAGATCTGCTAGTCACGGGGGACTGACACATTGCAAGGGGCTGGATGTTGTATTATCTTTTCTCTCCTCTGGCTTTGAGTAAATGCTGTATTACTTGAGCCTACTGTGCATGTTGTTCATTCTCAGTGACCTTAAATCACACGCTGTTCTTTTTCCTGGGTGACACTTATCTGTCATGGCTGCACCAGCTGGTCACTCAGTGAACGGTGAAACAATGTTCTGCTCCTTGCCTTAAAGTGGGATTCTAGAATTCAGTCGTTCACATATTTTAGGAATGGAAAGATAATTTTCTTGCTTAAGGGAATGACACATGGGTAAATTGTAGCATACAGTGGCATCAGCATTACTCAGTCATCACCAGTGATGGCAAGTGCAGGCAGATAAGGTGCAAGTAGAGGACAAGACATTGGGAGATCAGGAGGCGGAGTCATAACAATTTAGTTGTTATGTTGAAAATATCGATGATAAATCTTGTGGATTCATCTGGTTTCTTGTGATTGTCCTAGAAAACATACATTTGAAACAAGAGAAACTAGAAACTGTGATATAAAATTTAAAGCATGTGAAGAGCCAGAGTGCCTCCATGGTCACCTTGAAATAGTCCTTCTTATGCTGTGGACATTGTTAGAGTGACTCCAATGAGGGAGACAGAAATACTTAGATTTTCCAGATGATATTATCTAGTGACTGAACTACTGCTGGTCTCTGGAAGGATAAAATGCCACCTTAATTGATGGGTCAGATGGGTGGCTTATTCCATGAAAGATGGAATCTTGTCTTAAATTTATAATACAATGAGGCTCATCCTTTGTTTATGTCCCTTGGCCTGAAATATATTTACATATATATGTATATTTATATATGTATAGTGTGAATATATGTAACATATACATGTTTTACATACATATTATATAAAGTAAATATATAAATGTAAAATATATTTACATGAATGTAAAATGTATGTATAATACACCATACATGTATTTTAAAATATATACAAATGGAAGAATGCCCATATTAGTTCCTTAATCTGTGGAGTACAGGCTATTATGGTGGGAAAGTCCAAGTAGAAGCTCCTGAAATTACTCTACTCTACCCAGATAGTATTTAAAAGTGAAAGGGCTATGCAAAGGCACATGAGTAATGGAAAGTGTCAGCAGCTTATTATAAAAACTTACTTAAATAGTAATGCCAGTTGCAACTAAAGTTCCAAGTGTAGTATCTTTATTGGAATAATCACAGTCCTAGAACTTGGTATGCAACTAATGACTTAGCAAATGCTTTTGGCTCCGTCTTTATCACTAAAGAAAATCATAAACAGCATATGTTTATGCAGCAGGGTCAACAGTGTATACTTACAGTTTACTCTAGGGTCATGTCAATTATCTTGCCTTTCTCATAGTCCAAACGGACCATGATTGTCTTGATATCCTACAGAACATTATGCTGACTCATTATATGGATGATATTATACTAAGTAGACTTTAACAGGAAGCACAGATGCAATCTTTATTCCTTAGTCGCATTTTTGTCTGAGTATTAGAAATTATCCTCTAAGAAAGTTCAAGTGTCTACCAGATACATGAAATTTCTGGAGGTCTCAGTATGTTGAGATATGCTTTCTGAAGTAAGAGACAGATTTCTGTACCTTGCATATGCACTAAAAACAAAGGAACAGAACATATATTGGAGCTCATTGGATTTTAGAGACAATGGGTACCATATCTATAGACAATGTGTATTATATTTAGATATGCTGCACTGACCCATTTCCCCCAAACCTACCAGTTTTGATTGGAGACTGGAGCAGGAAAGAACTCTGCTAAACTGCAAGCCACCAGTGACAAAGCTATATTTGGACCTATGGCACAGCAGACCCAATGGTGTTGTAAAAGCCTATGGCAGACAGAGAAGCTGTATGGAGCTGCTGGAGCCGCAACAGGAGAATCACAGTAGAGACCCCAGAGTTATGGAGTAAGGCCACAGCTTCTTCTGCTGACAAGTATTTTCCATTTTAAAAACAGTTCTGTCATCACTTTCCAGCAGATGTGGATCTGTAAGCAGGAATGCAATGAATTGAGTATTGCCATTGTCTACTACAAATTCTTCTAAATGGACTGTTACCAGATATGGAGCAGTGGCCACATGAGTTATGTTGAAAGGTATAAATTTGCCCTGATAAATATATACCCGTCATGGCAGCCTCTGGAATGAAACTGGAATAAGTCTGTGAAAAATAATTTGCCCTTGAAGCCTATATCTGATAAAGATAATATATGGCAAATGGAATGTAGAACGTCTTGATTTGACCTTGTATTTCAGTCAATGATTGCTGTGATATATGTATACATGCATATACAAATACATATATGTAAACATGTATATATAAAATATACATATATACACATGCATATCCTGTACATTTCCTTGATTTAAACTCCTATGAGATGTGACTTAATTGTTTCATGACTGAGGTGAAGGAAAGATAGCATGTTTACAGGAGAAAAAAGCCATTGACTTAGGAAGAGGAAAGACTGTCAATTTTCTGATTTGTGCAGGATATTAATGGTTTGACTTTCAGTGTGTAAAAGCTAACTCTTTCAAGATTTCTCTAGAAGCTGGCAAGAGTTCCGGAATCAGTTATCATTTCTGTCTCACCTGCCAGAATAGTTTGGAAAAATTCAAGTCCTAGCACCTAGTTTCTTTTCTTACCTGATGTTTTTCCACCAGAACATCATATATTGTTATTTACCTTGAGTTGAGAAGTGATTTGCATTTACGCCCATAAATTTGTTTATCCTTTTAACTCATGTAAAGTTTTGCACATAATTCAGAACTCTTTAAGAGAAACATTTTGTTTTTGATTGCTATTAAGAACATTAGGCCCCAGCAACACATCATTGTGTAAGAAAAAATATAAGTGCTACCTACAATAAATAGCAAAAACCAACACAACAGCAAAGGAGGAAAAAACAAAAACAGCACAGTTCCTGGCTTGTTACTGGGCTCTGGTAAAGACTGCAGCCTACTATGGAACATGATGTTACTATTTCCCCAAACTACACATTAACTAGTATTATCAGATCTGCTGAATTATAAAATTGGACCAATATTACCAACATTTTACTATAAAATAGAAATGGTTAATAGATATTGGATCTAAGTTGACCCAGAGGCACAAAGAAACTGCATAAGCGGGTGTTCAGACTCATGTCCTCTTCTTCTGCTTTGCTGCTTCTCTCCCAACTGGTATCTTTTGCCTCACAGAGAGTTTCTGTGGCTGACTTGTTGAGAAGGAAAGAAAGGTGGACCTGGCCTACTCATGTATCTGCATGGTATACTGGCACCAGTCAGGAGTGGATGGCTGTTTCACTATAGTCGACTTAAGAGAGACTTTGAAAGATAGTGGCGAAAGTGCATATCATGCCAACAGGCAGAACTTTAGGTGAGACATCTGGTTGCTCACTTTTTGTGTTAAGATAAAGAGCTTGAGTTACCGATCTGCAGTGATTTGTAGGCAAGGCCTAATGGGCTGGCCAAGTGGTCAGGGACTTAATGACACAAATGGAAGATTGAAGATAAGGAAGGATGTGTAAATGTACCTCCTGGAATGGCTTCTTCCCCTTTCTGGAGTGTTCTTGCCCATGATCTTCACATAACTAGGACTATGTTTAGGACCTCAGAGGTTCTCTTTGATGCCTGTTAACATTACCTTGTCTAATAGTTCTGTCAAATGGAAAATAGCAAGAATCTCAAGATGACAAGACAACCAACCACTTTGGTCATACAAATAACCCTTCCAAGTAGAAAGCCCTTTGCAGCCAAGGTGCTTGCTAAGGGTAAAAGAAACATGAACTGGGTAGCGGAAGAAGGCAGTTTAGATCTCCTAACCAGCTACCAGAGTGGGAACTGAGCACCTATATTTTATGTAAATTAACAACTTCATGATCTGTCTTTTCCCCCCGATTATCAACTATGAAAACTATTGGTGATATTTAATGTTTTAAATTTCAGGTGGTAGTGTAACCAAATTAATGCCAGCTTCTAATGGGAGTTTAGTCACCTGGATTGAAGATAAGAAGTTTCAAACGGGGTGAAGGAAAAGAATGAGTGCTGAAGGGCAAAAGCAGCGGGCTTTAAGGGATATCTTCTAGTTTTTCTTCCAAAACCATATCCTTTTGCTCCCTGCTCTATATCTGAGGAGAGGGACCTGTACAGATTACATCCACGGCCAGAGCTGTAAGTAACAGAGTTCAAATTCATTTTATCCACCATATCTTCAGTTGCTTCCTTTGAACAAAGATGCTTTTGCTCCATCAGCTCAAGGACTAGAGACCCAACTTTGTAATGGTGGAGCAACTGCAGTGTCTAGCAGCAGTGAGAGCATCTAGTGGCAGTACTGGTAAGGTACTGTGTTGGTTTCAGGCAGTTGTGCTGGGCAGCTATGTCTGGTGATGATGACCTGAATTATTCTTCCTGACGTTTAGCCCTCAGAGCCTCTTTGGTTCCAGCCCAATTTCCCAACCTGCTTTCCAGCTTTCTATAAATTATCTGAGCTGCTATCTTTCAAATTGGATCCAATTATCCATTTTTTGTTTTAGACTACCAGATACAATTTCTATCTAGTGGTTGAAGAAGCAGTGTCAATAAACAAATAAGCCAAACAAACATTAGAAAATGACAATTGTGTATAGAAGATTGAAACAGGGTTATTGAGAGGTTGTTTTATGTTTCTTGTTCTGGGAAGACCTCAGTGTGGAGACGACATTTTAGATGAGATCTGAAAGACAGGAAGGAACCAACTGCATGAAGATTATGGGGAAGAATGTTTCACAAGGAGGAAGTACCTACTGCCAAAGCCCCAAGGTGGGAAACAAACCCAGCATGTTTATGGAACTAAAGATAGAGTAACAGGGTCAGAGAAATTAGAAACAGTAGGGACGGCAGGACTACAGAGCTTTGTAGGCCATGGTGAAGAGTTATTCTAAGTGTGATGGGGAATGAGTGGAACATTTTAAGTGGAAGAGTGATGTGATTGCATTTATGTGTTCTTCCCCTCTGTTCTTCCTGGCTATCACAGCTCTGCTAAGAGGTATCTCTCCTTAACTACAGTTCTTGTGGAGCAACCCCTCCTCACAGCTCCTCATGGTTCTAACTCTCGTGGAGCTCTGGATGTGTAACTTTTCCTCTTCCTCTTTCAGGCCTAGGAGAGATAACAGCTTTCTGCTGTTGCCAGTCTTTGGGAGTCTTAATATCATTTGTGGATTCCCTTGAACCTGCCTGCTCCTCTATGAATAATTCCTTCATTAAAGTTTATTAAAGCCTTCTGAGTAGTATCCATTAGACACTACTAGATAATTGATAGAAAGTGGGAGAACAGGTTGGAATATTGGGTTGGTACCAAGGAGGCTCTGAGGGCTAAAAATCAGGAAGAATAAGCCAGGTCGTCATTACCAGACACGGTGCAATCACATCCTGCAAATGCAACATGATGTGATTGCATTTACCTGGCTTGGGCTACTGTGTAGAGACTGGATTGGAAGCAGGTGGGAGTGGAAACAAGGAGACTATATGAATTAGGGTCATGATCTAATGAACATTACTCAGAAGGCTTTAATAAATTTTAATGAAGAATTATTACAGAGGAGTAGGCAGGTTCAAGGGAACCCACAAATGATATTGAGGCTCCCAAAGACTGACAACAGCAGAAAGCTGTTATGTCTCCTAGGCCTGAAGGAGGAAGGGGGTGAAATTATGCATCCAGAGCCCCATGAGAGTTAGAACTGTGAAGAGGGGTTGCCCTACAAGGAATGTAGTTAGGGAGAGACATACCTCTTGCCAGAGCTGTGGTGCCTAGGAAGAACAGAAAGGAGAAGAAATATCTTGACTTTTATTCTTCACTTCTTGACTGTATTAGTCTATTCTTACACTGCTGTGAATACCCACGACTGAGTAATTTATAAAGGAAAGAGGTTTAATCGATTCACAGTTCTGTATTGCTGCAGAAGCCTCAGGAGATTTATGATGATGGTGGCAAGCAAAGGAGAAGTAGGCACCTTCTTCACAGGGCAGTAGGACAGAGTGAGTGCAAGCAGGGGAAATGCCAGATGCTTATAAAATCATCAGATCTCATGAGACTCATTCACTATCTTGAGAACAGCATGGGTAAAACTGCCCCCAAGATCCAATTCCCTCCACCTGGTCCTGCCCTTAACACTTGAGAATTATGGGAATTACAATTCAAGATGAGATTTTGGGTGGGGACACAACCAAACCATATCACTGACTTCCTGCTCGTGCCTCCTTTCAGCCACACTGCCCCGGAATCTGACCAGCAAGGGAGTCTGGATGAGGCAGCCTGTAAAGTCAGACTTCTGGGATGCAGAGAAGGACACACAAAAGATTGACACTGGATCTGAAGGAGGTGGTGGGGATAAGAAACAGAAAATAACTAGCACAGGGACCAGTTAGAATTTGTTGCAGCAGTCTAAAACAGAATAACAGTAGCTTTTTTCTCTTAGGGCCTTCTAATTAGTAACAATAAAGAGAAGTAGACAAATCAAAAATATTATCTGGAGATAGAAACAATGAGACTTACTCACTGATTAGATATGAGGGTGCTGAGGGAAAGAAAGGAATAAAAAATGATTAACCAATACTGTGTTACTATGAAATATGAGCCCACTAGGGAACACTTCCTGGGCTAGCTAAGACCAAAAAGAGTTTCCCTAAACATTTTCCATAGCAATGGGCATTCCAGGGGTTTTCAGAGTGCAATTGCTTAAATTAGAGGCACTGAATACCCGATAAGAATTTCTTAGAAAGAGTATTAGCCCATGTGGCAAAGCAGGGTGGTACAGCTCCTTCCTCAGAGGATTTAAAGATGATGCTGAGATTTTTAGCTCAAACTGGAGTATTAGGTTTAACACATTTCATCATAATTGTATGAATATGTTTCTCTTACTAGCTGAATAAGGGCAGACACTAAGTCTCATTTATTATTTTCTGTCTAGTTCTTAACCCACAGTTAGGGGACATAAAGTAGGAATGGAATAAATGCTAAATAAATGATCCCATGTTTAATTCAAATAACAACAACAACCATAATAAGAACAACTATCCCTATCTAGCAGTAAATGCAAGTAGTAGAAACCTTTTAAATATCACTTTCTCTTTTTCTTATTTATATTTTCTCCTTTTTCATTACTTCTATCTGTGTAAATCTTTTTTAGGTGTAAACATGATTGAATGTGGTAGAAGAGAAGAAAATTAGATATTAGATGTAGGAGTAGGAGTTTGTTTTTCCTTTTACAGCACTTTTTTGTTTTGCTAGTATGCTTTCTTCTTTTGACAGAATAAGATAAAAGGCAATAAAGATGGGGAGGAGGGAGAAAAGAGCAGTGAAGTGGAAGTTCAATCTGAGGGTATAGAGAGGAGAAAAATGAAGATGAGAAAAACCTGGGACAAAGAGCTGAGATGAGAATAAAAGCAACCCAAGAGGATGCGAGGGCCTGGCAAGGTTAGGTTATGCAAACCTTCTCTTCCTGTCTTTCACTTCCCATGAGCCTGTTCCTTTTGCTGCTGGCATACATACATATACACCCTCAAAACACAATTTGAACATGATTCCCTTAATGGAAAAAGAGACTCTTGGGCTCATACAGGTAGCATAATCTGGATGAAATGACTAAGTCAGAACTAGCAGCCTTTCAATTTTGGTTTCATAGCTTCAATTTAAATGCTCCTGCAGAGAATGAGTCTTGAAAAAAAAAAAAAGAAAAAGAAAAACCACCTGAAACAGAAATTACCAGAAGCAAACAAAAGAAATAAACTACTGAATAACCTTTCAAAAGCATCTTTGAAAAGTGAGAACATGTAATGCCTTCCTAATTCATTAATTTGGGCAAAAGCTCTGGATAAACTTACATCAATTATCGCAAGGCATTCTCTATTCTTACTGCATTTTAAAAACAAAGTCCTCCCCTTAAAGTTATGAATTATACAAAAGCTTTAGGAGGAATTTTAGTACTCCTTTACCCAAAGTAAATGGCGGTAAATTTCCTTTTATTCTTAGCTCTGAGTTTGTATTTATTTATAAGTCATTGTGATCACGTATACTCATATTTATAATACACTAATTGTTTATAAATGGGATTTGTATTCTGATTTTAAAACAATACATCCTCATTGGAGAATATTTGGAAATGTAGCATACAAAGTAAATCATATTACCATTGTTCCATTTTGATATAAATTCTAGGTATTATTATATATAAAATAAATTTTAAGATATTATTTTATATATGATAAAATTAACCAACTTAAGTATATAATTTAGTAAATTTTGTCAAATGTATAGTCATGTAGTTACCACCACCACAATCTTGATACAGAACATTTCTATCACCTAAAAATTTCCCTTTTTCCCCTTTGTAGTCAATCCCTTGCCCCTGCTTCTACCCCCTGGCAACCATTGATCTGCTTTTTGTCACTTTCGTTTTGCCTTTTCTAGAATTTCAAATAATCAGAATCAGATATAGTCTTTTGTGTCCAGCTTCTTTCTCTTAACATAATACTTTTGAGATACTGATATTGTTACATGTGTTGGTCATTAGTTCCTGTTTTATTGTTCAGTAGTATTTGCATTGTATGGTCATACCACTGTTTGTTAATTCACTTATCAGTTGACGGACATTTGAGTTATTTTCAGTTTTCTTTTGCTGTTATGAATAAAGTTGCGATGAATCTATATATATAAATAAATAAATAAACAAATGCTCCTGCTGTGCTTCGTGAGGTCTAAATATAGTCAAGATGTATGTTGCATAGCTTCTCAGTTAGTAAGTTTAGATTTGTTCCCACGAAGCTATGTTACCAACTTCCTCCCTGGGTACTCTGTAAAGAGGTATATTTAGTGTATGGGGGAGCGGAGAGAGACATGCAAGATGTGGAGGTATCACGGTCATATACAACTTGAACTCCTATGAACCACAACCAGAGAGAAATCCTTTTTCTCCCACAAGTGTTTATTTCTTCCACTGTAAAAAATAAAAGCAAAAAGGATACTTACAATTCATGTAATAATGCTAGTGGCCATATTGTTTGGCATTCAGTTGTTGTGGAAAAAATAAATTATTCTAGCAATGTAGCAAACCCACTCTAGCTAATTTATATAAGAAGGTATTTATTCTAGGTCATTAAATGGCTTACGAAATTGTTGGGTGGGATGAAGCAACAAATTCTATGTTGAGCTTTCAGGAATGAATCCCAAAGCCACATGCAAAATTGGACCTTTAAAAATGTTGCTGCCGAACTAAAAACCAAACACTGAATGCTTTCACTTATAAGTGGGAACTGAACGATGAGAACACACGAACACATGGGGAGAAACAACACACAATGAGGCCTGTCAGTGGAATGGTAGGGGAAGGGAGGGCGTCAGGAAGACTAGCTAATGAATTCTGGGCTTCCTACCTAGACGATGGGATGATCTGGGCAGCAAACACCACGGCATGTGTTTGTAACAAACCTGCATATCCTGCACATGTATGTAACAAACCTGCATATCCTGCACATGTATCCCTGAACTTAAAATAAAACTTGAGGAAAAAAAATTAAAGAAAAAACTCCGTATAATTCATTAACTATAAAAGAGAACTGAAAATAATTGCACAAATAGTATCTATCTTGATGTGTAAGTGCTCAGGTAAAATGACGATGGAAGATGAAATGAAGTCACCCAATGAGCAATCTACTTATAGAATCCCCATGAATGGGACAGCTAAAAGGCCCACCTATGAAGATGTGTTGTTTCATAATTCAAATATTGAGAGTGGCCTTGCCATCCATGTCACAGTGTCCCAAAATGGTGGGCAACTTGGTAAAATTCCCAGCAAAACAAAGTACAATCTTTGCCCAGTTTACTAGATAATTGCATCCCTGGAAAAATCAACATGTCTTAACACCACCCCGAAATATCTCATGTTTATGTGTGAAATGGAGTTATGTTATACTGATGATTGGAAGCAGATTATTTTGTCTATGTGAATGCCCAGAGGACAATAAACAGGGTGAGAAACGGGGACATGGCTTCATTGCTCAAGACCATCTTGTGTATTGCAGGACGCTTGTCACCTTCTCCTGAGCCCACTAAATGCCAGTATTCCCCCCACACCTCATCACTGTGACAACTAAAAACCCTCATGCCAATATCCAGATTGCCTCACCTCCATGAGTCTAGACTGTGGGAGTTACCTCCAAAAGAACCAAAACAAGAAATAGTTAAAAGAGGTTGCCTCTGGGAAGGAGGCCACCATCTAGGAGGGAGGGCTGAGGGACTCTTGTTTTTTATCATGTTTTTTAGCACTTGTGTTCTTTTTAATTTTTACCAAGTGTATGCATTACATATACATATAAATTTTATTCAAAAACTAGCAGAAGGCAAGAAATAACTAAGATCAGAGCAGAACTGAAGGAGAGAGAGACACCAAAAAACCTCCAAAAAATCAATGAATCCAGGAGCTGGTTTTTTGAAAAGATCAACAAAATTGACAGAATGCTAGCAAGACTAATAAAAGAGAAAAGAATCAAATAGACGCATTAAAAAATGAAAAAGGGAATATCACCACCAACCCCACAGAAATGCAAACTACTATCAGAGAATACTATAAACACCTCTATGCAAATAAACTAGAAAACCTAGAAGAAATGGATAATTTCCTGGACACATACACTCTCCCAAGACTAAACCAGGAAGAAATTGAATCCCTGAATAGACCAATAGCAGGCTCTGAAATTGAGGCAATAATTAATAGCTTACCAACCAAAAAAAGTCCAGGACCAGACAGATTCACAGCCGAATTCTACCAGAGGTATAAGGAGGAGCTGGTACCATTCCTTCTGAAACTATTTAAATCAATAGTAAAAGAGGGAATCCTCCCTAACTCATTTTATGAGGCCAACATCATCCTGATACCAAAGCCTGGCAGAGAAACAACAAAAAAAGAGAATTTTAGATCAATATCCCTGATGAACATCGATGCAAAAATCCTCAACAAAATACTGGCAAACCGAATCCAGAAGCACATCAAAAAGCTTATCCACCATGATCAAGTGGGATTCATCCCTGGGATGCAAGGCTGGTTCAACATATGCAAATCAATAAACATAATCCAGCATATAAACAGAACCAAAGACAAAAACCACATGATTATCTCAATAGATGCAGAAAAGGCCTTTGACAAAATTCAACAGCCCTTCATGCTAAAAACTCTCAATAAATTCGGTATTGATGGAACGTATTTCAAAATCATAAGAGCTATTTATGACAAACCCATAGCCAATATCATACTGAATGGGCAAAAACTGGAAGCATTCCCTTTGAAAACTGGCACAAGACAAGGATGCCCTCTCTCACCACTCCTATTCAACATAGTGTTGGAAGTTCTGGCTAGGGCAATCAGGCAAGAGAAAGAAATTAAGGGTATTCAGTTAGGAAAAGAAGAAGTCAAATTGTCCCTGTTTGCAGATGACATGATTGTATATTTAGAAAACCCCATCGTCTCAGCCCAAAATCTCCTTAAGCTGATAAGCAACTTCAGCAAAGTCTCAGGATACAAAATCAATGTGCAAAAATCACAAGCATTCTTATACACCAGTAACAAACAGAGAGCCAAATCATGAATGAACTCCCATTCACAACAGCTTCAAGGAGAATGAAATACCTAGGAATCCAACTTGCAAGGGATGTAAAGGACCTCTTCAAGGAGAACTACAAACCACTGCTCAGTGAAATAAAAGAGGACACAAACAAATGGAAGAATATACCATGCTCATGGATTGGAAGAATCAATATCGTGAAAATGGCCCTACTACCCAAGGTAATTTATAGATTAAATGCCATCTCCATTAAGCTACCAATGACTTTCTTCACAGAATTGGGAAAAAACTACTTTAAAGTTCATATGGAACCAAAAAAGAGCCTGTATTGCCAAGACAATCCTAAGCCAAAAGAACAAAGCTGGAGGCATCACACTACCTGACTTCAAACTATACTACAAGTCTACAGTAATCAAAACAGCATGGTACTGGTACCAAAACAGAGATATAGATCAATGGAACAGAACAGAGCCCTCAGAACTAATACCACACATCTATAGCCATCTGATCTTTGACAAACCTGACAAAAACAAGAAATGGGGAAAGGATTCCCTATTTAAT
Source organism: Macaca fascicularis (assembly GCF_037993035.2). Taxonomy (NCBI): domain Eukaryota; kingdom Metazoa; phylum Chordata; class Mammalia; order Primates; family Cercopithecidae; genus Macaca; species Macaca fascicularis. The sequence goes on along the minus strand of NC_088382.1, from coordinate 118,726,064 downwards.
AAATGGTGCTGGGAAAATTGGCTAGCCATAAGTAGAAAGCTGAAACTGGATCCTTTCCTTACTCCTTATACGAAAATTAATCCAAGATGGATTAGAGACTTAAATGTTAGACCTAAAACCATAAAATCCCTAGAAGAAAACCTAGGTAATACCATTCAGGACATAGGCATGGGCAAAGACTTCATGTCTAAAACACCAAAAGCAACGGCAGCAAAAGCCAAAATTGACAAATGGGATCTAATTAAACTAAAGAGCTTCTGCACAGCAAAAGAAACTACCATTAGAGTGAACAGACAACCTACAGAATGGGAGAAAATTTTTGCAATCTATTCATCTGACAAAGGGCTAATATCCAGAACCTATAAAGAACTCAAACAAATTTACAAGAAAAAAACAACCCCATCAAAAAGTGGGCAAAGGATATGAACAGACACTTCTCAAAAGAAGACATTCATACAGCCAACAGACACATGAAAAAATGCTCATCGTCACTTGCCATCAGAGAAATGCAAATCAAAACCACAATGAGATACCATCTCACACCAGTTAGAATGGCAATCATTGAAAAATCAGGAAACAACAGGTGCTGGAGAGGATGTGGAGAAATAGGAACACTTTTACACTGTTGGTGGCACAGTAAACTAGTTCAACCATTGTGGAAAACAGTGTGGCGATTCCTCAAGGATCTAGAACTAGAAATACCATTCGACCCAGCCATCCCATTACTGAGTATATACCCAAAGGATTATAAATCGTGCTGCTATAAAGACACATGCACACGTATGTTTATTGCGGCACTATTCACAATAGCAAAGACTTGGAATCAACCCAAATGTCCATCAGTGACAGACTGGATTAAAAAAATGTGGCACATATACATCATGGAATACTATGCAGCCATAAAAAAGGATGAGTTTGTGTCCTTTGTAGGGACATGGATGCAGCCAGAAACCATCATTCTCAGCAAACTATCGCAAGAACAGAAAACCAAACACCACATGTTCTCGCTCATAGGTGGGAATTGAACAATGAGATCACTTGGACTCGGGAAGGGGAACATCACACACTGGGGCCTATTGTGGGGGGAGCAGGGGCATAGCATTAGGAGATATACCTAATGTAAATGATGAGTTAATGGGTGCAGCACACCAACATGGCACATGTATACATATGTAACAAACCTGCACGTTGTGCACATGTACCCTAGAAATTAAAGTATAATAATAATTTTTTTAAAAAATGAAGAAAATGTTGCCGCCTTTCCTATGGTCAGGAAGTTATTGGCTTCAGCTCAAATTACCATTGCCACAATCAGGCTGACACTACAGTCAGGAAGCTGTTGCTACTGCTGCCAGAGTTAGAGCCATACCGCCTCTTATCATCTGTATCTGTGCCTGTGAAATGGATGTGCAATATGTTGCCTTTCAACATGCATGAAGGTAGTGACTGGACAATGAGACCTTTTCTAACACAGCCAATGAAAATACAAATGTCTCCACAATCTTAGTTGATCCTGTAAACAAAAGCAACAGCAAAGCAAAGGAAGAGACTAGCATCCTCCTCACTTTTGCCTTTTGAATTTTAAAAAAGTTCATCTTATTTCCAAAACTAAATCATGCTCAGGTCTTGGCAATGATTTCTTGGATTGGAATTATATCATCATCTCTACTGGGTCTCCTGCTTTCCAGTTACAGGTCTTGGACCTCTCAGCTTTATAAGTGTGAACCAATTTCTTATAGTAAATACACACACACACACACACATTTCTTATATACTATTATAAATTATAAGAATATACATTATATATATTATATATTATATTGTATATATTATAGTATGAGGATGTATATTATGTTATGAGGATGAGCTCAGGGATTTGAATTCCCACATCAAGCACTATATTGATAGCCTGAAAGTTTCTGTTTATGTACTGAATATATATATATATATTGCATATATTATATATAATACATATGCAATATATTATATATGCAAGTGTGTGTGTTCTGTTTGTCTGCAGTACTATTGGTCTGTTTCTCTGGAGAACCCTGACTAATGCAGATTTTGGAACTGAGAGTGGTTCCACAGATACAGAATTTTAAGGATGAGTTTTCAGAATTGTTTCTTGGGTTTCTGGAGTTGGCTCTCTGATCTGAATAGATTTAACGATGCCAATGACTCTATTTCCGGTAGTGAAGGGAGTACCAATAGTCCATGTCATGATCTGGCAATGGAGATACGTAAAATATCTGCATTAGATATTCTGAATCAACCACTTATAAGAAACAAGGTACTGAGTGATTATGTATATAATACTTTTGAACATCTTTTGAAATCTAAGATAACTACATTGTGTGATTATAATATCATGTAACATTACAGTGAGGTTGACTGGTTGCTACTAATATCAATGAACGAAGTGATAGAAGAAGAGGATGAGCGCAGGGATTTGAATTTCCACCTCAAGCACTACATTGATAACCTGAAATTTTCTGTTTATGTAGTGAAGGAGACCATTATCTCTTGTAGCCACAGTGGTGGTTGCTGAAAATCAAATGCAGAAT